>NC_092394.1:1510309-1867090 GCF_030028105.1 Mobula birostris
TGTGAGCAGTTGACTTCTGTTAAATACTGTTGTGTGTGTGGCAAGAAATGCCTCCTCACTCTCCCACTGAACCATTGCTACCTCCGAACCTCCATTTTTCTAGTTATTTCTTGGTCCATCACACCACGGGGTGTAGAAACAGGGAAAACCAGTCAGCCTGTCCTGAGACTGCTCCATAGCTGGTCTGACATTTAGTCCCTGCTCTCTCTGAGCAACCCTCGATCTGTTCACTGATTGGAGTCCATCTCAGTCTTAAATATACACAAGGACTCTGGCCCACAGCTCTCTGTGGTAACATGTCCCACACTGTCAGTCCTCAGAAAAATTCCTCGAAGCGCCCTGATACGCTAACTCTGCCATGGCCAGTCCCAAGCCCAGCTGCGAAAGCAGGAGGGCTGGCCATGAGGCTGGCAACCCCATCCTGTAAAAACCCAGAAACACCGGGAGAAGCTCCACAGACCTCATCTCTGGGAGAGGAAGAGGAAGGATCTGCAAGGATGGGCTACAGCTGGAGCTGTGAAAGACTGGCCCAGGACAAAGGACTCGGGTGAGCTGCTTAGAACAGAACCCCTTTATTCTGCACCCATGCCCTCTGGTTCCTGACTGCCTCATGACAGGAAAGGCATTTTTAACATTTACCGTCTCTTACTGAGAACCTTATCTGTTTCAGTAAGATGACCTCTCATTCTTCTAAATCCCTGTGAGGAAAGTCCCAACTTGTTTACCCCTCCTCCTAGAATAGTCCCTCCATACCTCAGGTCATCCTGGTGACTATCAGAACCACATCTACAGAAGTATGAAAGAATATTCCCCAGGCTGCTCCACCAGGCGAGGGAAGAGATTGCTGAGCCTCTGGCTAGGATCTTTATGTCCTCGTTGTCCACGGGAATGGTACTGGAGGATTGGAGGGAGGTGAATGTTGTCCCCTTGTTCAAAAAAGGTAGTAGGGCTAGTCCGGGTAATTATAGACCAGTGAGCCTTACGTCTGTGGTGGGAAAGCTGTTGGAAAAGATTCTTAGAGATAGGATCTATAGGCATTTAGAGAATCATGGTCTGATCAGGGACAGTCAGCATGGCTTTGTGAAGGGCAGATCGTGTCTAACAAGCCTGATAGAGTTCTTTGAGGAGGTGACCAGGCATATAGATGAGGGTAGTGCAGTGGATGTGATCTACATGGATTTTAGTAAGGCATTTGACAAGGTTCCACATGGTAGGCTTATTCAAAAAGTCAGAAGGCATGGGATCCAGGGAAGTTTGGCCAGGTGGATTCAGAATTGGCTTGCCTGCAGAAGGCAGAGGGTGGTGGTGGAGGGAGTACATTCAGATTGGAGGATTGTGACTAGTGGTGTCCCAAAAGGATCTGTTCTGGGACCTCTACTTTTCATGATTTTTATTAACGACCTGGATGTGGGGGTAGAAGGGTGGGTTGGCAAGTTTGCAGATGACACAAACGTTGGTGGTGTTGTAGATAGTGTAGAGGATTGTCGAAGATTGCAGAGAGACATTGATAGGATGCAGAAGTGGGCTGAGAAGTGGCAGATGGAGTTCAACCTGGAGAAGTGTGAGGTGGTACACTTTGGAAGGATAGACTCCAAGGCAGAGTACAAAGTAAGTGGCAGGATACTTGGTAGTGTGGAGGAGCAGAGGGATCTGGGGGTACATGTCCACAGATGCCTGAAAGTTGCCTCACAGGTAGATAGGGTAGTTAAGAAAGCTTATGGGGTGTTAGCTTTCATAAGTCGAGGGATAGAGTTTAAGAGTTGCAAGGTAATGATGCAGCTCTATAAAACTCTGGTTAGGCCACACTTGGGGTACTGTGTCCAGTTCTGGTCACCTCACTATAGGAAGGATGTGGAAGCATTGGAAAGGGTACAGAGGAGATTTACCAGAATGCTGCCTGGTTTAGAGAGTATGGATTATGATCAGAGATTAAGGGAGCTAGGGCTTTACTCTTTGAAGAGGAGGAGGATGAGAGGAGACATGATAGAGGTATACAAGATATTAAGAGGAATAGATAGAGTGGACAGCCAGTGCCTCTTCCCCAGGGCACCACTGTTCAGTACAAGAGGACATGGCTTTAAGGTAAGGGGTGGGAAGTTCAAGGAGGATATTAGAGGAAAGTTTCTTTACTCAGAGAGTAGTTGGTGTGTGGAATGCACTGCCTGAGTCAGTGGTGGAGGCAGATACACTAGTGAAGTTTAAGAGACTACTAGACAGGTATATGGAGGAATTTAAGGTGGGGGGTTATATGGGAGGCAGGGTTTAAGGGTCGGCACAACATTGTGGGCCGAAGGGCCTGTACTGTGCTGTTCTATTCTATGTTCTATAATATCTTTTTTGAATTAGCAAGACCAGAATCCTTCTGTAGTTGTGGTCTCATGAGTGTACTATAGTGAGACCTTAGTACAGTAATCAACACTCTGATCCCTTTTTTAAAAAAAAAGGAGCCAAATGCTCAATGCATTCAGACACAAAGCTGTTAGGGTCTAATCACCTTCGCCATCTCTTCTCCATTCCCTAGGCCTGCCCCCTTTTGATTTCCGTCTTCTCAGTTTGCTTTCTACTGCTTTTCAATTCATTGCTGCCTTGCTTCCGTAAGAGTTGTAAGCAATGGCACTAGTCTCTTCCTGGCAGTGTTGTAATGTCACCTGGTGCCTTCAGGTGGATCTGATTGTTTTACCAGCTGAGCTGACATACAAGGGGATCTGGAAACAGTGAGTGCAGGCAGTTATCACATCTGACCCAATCTGTCCACACAGAGGTAAAGCATCCAGTGTTGCAGCCCTCCCCTGCAGCTCTGTCCATGTCATTCACTCCCATCATGTGGGGATAGGGCAGATGCTCAATACATCAGTCACATTACGTGCACAACTCGGCAGCCAGCTGAATGATCGCTTGTTGTTTTACAGGTCTGGTTCCAGAACCGTCGGGCTCGGTGCACAAAACAGGCCAGGAGGGGGAAGAGGAGGAGATGCCTGGGAGGGTGGTGTCCACCCTTGGCTCCTGCCTACATGGGGCTGGGCAGCGGGGCCCAGGTCTGCAGCACCCCCAGAGCAGGAAGGCACAGCTGTCCAAACTGGTACCAGGAATGGGCGGGCGGGGTACAGATCTCCAGCGAGAAGATCACAGCTTGGGCTCCTGACCACGCCGTGACCACAGACAGCGACAACCTTAGATGTCGGAACAAACGAGACAGGGCAGCTCCCTCCTGTCGGCACGCTGCCCAAGTCGTCCCACAACTGAAATCACTAGCTGAAGACCAAGGCACATCTGGGTCTTACACCTCCCTCCGCCTCACCTCAGACCTAATTTACAGTGCAGCCATTGTCACCAATGTGTAACAGAGCCCAGCCTCCCACGATGATGTACAGGGTTATCAGACCTTATCTACATTGTCACCCCAGTCTCTTCCCACAGTTAGACCAGGAGAGACAGCCCACCTATCTCTCCGTTAGAGCAGACGTCTCTGCCCTTCCACAGTTTTCTGTACACTTCCTTCCCTGAATTCAGCCTCATGGTGAAAGACCCACCTGGTATCAGGGTGGTCTGCAAGGACAGGGAGCAAGATCTGATCTCAGACATCTCCTTAGCTTAGCCTGGTCATGTTCAGAGGGAGCTGTGTTCAGTTTATGATGGAGAGAGTAGTCTTCAACCCGTCTCACCATCACACTTTCACCAGTGGTTATTGTGCCTGCAGTAGTCCACACTCTAGACGGGGGTGGGGGGGGGATAAGGCAGGGGCAAATCAAAGGACACGGAGGAGGTGGGTAATATAGTGTGCTCCACATCACTGGTTTATTGGTCTATTTGGCCTGGGAATGATGAGACTGTGATCTCCATCTTCCTCTCCTCTATATTAACTATGAGTTAGAGGGACAGAAGGCTGGACACACCCTGGTTTGGAGAGTTACTATTTGTTCATGTGTCATGTTGTCCTTGGGTAGGGAAGACTTCGGGTTGATATACGAGCAGAGAGCGAATGGGGACAATCCCTGGGCTTGTATTTACAGCACTCCTGCCCCACTCCCACTACCGTAAACCCTAAAGAACCCTAGGAAGCTCGGTGCCAGGGGCAGTTCCTTCACATCCGGGAGATGGGAGGCAGAAGGGTGGAACTCGGGTAAGATCGGGAGACTGGGCAAAGTGCTGGAGTGACCGGACCATTAGGCAGGTGGAACAGTGAAGATGGTCTCAGTCACCAGTGCACAGCTCTTTTGGGACACCTCCCCCACCCCCAGACCACTCAGATTAAACAAAATAAAGATTGTCTAATTCCAGCTCCTGAATCTTTCACTGAGACTTTCTGATCCTTCAATTAATCCAGACTGAATTACAATATACAGCCTCGTACACAGGGCAATGCAAAGATAAAATAATGAAAAACCCTGGGAGTTACAACAATCAGATTGATCTATACACAAGCCTCTAAGATGATCTTTTAATTACTCTGGGATTTTTTTTATATCTGAATATCATCAACTATAGCTCTGCAAGTCTCATCATCAGTTTGGTTGGTATCCTGCTCCCCACCTGCCAGCAATCTGTTAATCCCCATCTCAATGTCGAATGTAAGGTAAGGCAGTTGACTGAGTAACAAAACCACAACCTCAAGTTTAACAGTTATTCTTTTATCACAAGTGGGAGTGAAGTGATTTAAGAATCAATATAGCCAAAATGCAGAGCTCAGGGTGAAGATATCCTGTCATATACATCTCCTAGCCAGCTACAGACTCAGGCAAGACACGATTCCATTTGGGACTTGCTTCCATTCCCAGCAGTCTCTGCTAGAATTACTAAAGGCAAGGGAGTTCCAGTTAAAACTTTGCAGGCAGCAGACAGACATTAGCAGGGACATTAGCATTAGCATTCATTACTGAAGGATCTACTCATGGGGAGAAGGGTTGAGGAGTTGTAAACTCAGAGTACCACAGTACAGAAACAGGTCTTTCAGCCCATCTAGTCTGTGTTGAACCATTATTCTGCCTAGTCCTAGTGACCTGCACCTGGACCATAACCCTCCTCACCCCTACCATCCAAATACCTATCCAAACTTCTCTCAGCTCATTGTCTAAGGACGAGATTCTGAGAAGTCTCAGCAAAGGCTCTGGAATACACACAGAATAGCCTCCATAATCTCCCAAAACACTCACAGAAACAAGAGTGGTGGCTGCAGAACGGGAACTGCAGAGGTTACAGCTCATTCAGATGAAAGGTTCACCGATAAACACAGCAACCATAAACCCCTTTGTCTAACCTTGGTGTGGGGAAAGTTAGTCAGAACATTAAGACATCTCCACGGTCTGAGCAGACTGGATGTCAACAAGGAAGCGTTGAACGCCTGGCTCAGAGTTGGAGACCTCTTCCCAGAAACAGAGGGGTTCCTTGTGGCAATACAAGACCAAGTGGTTAACACATTATATCAAAAATACTTAATAAAAGACCAACAAATTCAAGATGATAAATGCAGAAAATGTCTGGAGAAACCAGAAACAATCCAACACATTTCAGGATCCTACAAGACTGGGCTGAGAAATGACAGATGGAATTCAACCCAGATAGTGTGAGGTGGTTCATTTTGGTAGGTCAAGTATGATGGCAGAATATAGTACTGTATTAATGGTAAGACTCTTGGCAGTGTGGAGGATCAGAGGGATCTTGGGGTCTGAGTCCATAGGATACTCAAAGCTGCTGCACAGGTTGACTCTGTGGCTAAGAAGGCATACGGTGTGTTGGCCTTCATCAATCGTGGGATTGAGTTTAGGAACCGAGAGGTAATGTTGCAGCTATATAGAACCCTGGTCAGACCCCACTTGGAGTACTGTGTTCAGTTCTGGTCGTCTCACTACAGGAAGGATGTGGAAATCATAGAAAGGGTGCAGAGGAGATTTACAAGGATGTTGCCAGGATTGGGGAGCATGCCTTATGAGAATAGGTTGAGTGAACTCGGCCTTTTCTCCTCAGAGCGACCGAGGATGAGAGGTGACCTGATAGAGGTGTATAAGATGATGAGAGACATTGATTGTGTGGATAGTCAGAGGCTTTTCCCCCAGGGCTGAAATGGCTAGCACTAGAGGGCACAGTTTTAAGGTGCGTGGAAGTAGGTACAGAGGAGATAATGGGGTAAGTTGTTTTTTTTTTAAAACGCAGAGAGTAGTGAGTGCGTGGAATGGGTTGCTGGCAATGATGGTGGAGGCAGATACGATAGAGTCTTTTAAGAGACTCCTGAACAGATACATGGAGCTTAGAAAAATAGAGGGCTATGGGTAACCCTCAGTAATTTCTAAGGTAGGGACATGTTCAGCACAGCTTTGTAGGCCGAAGGGCCTGTATTGTGCTGTAGGTTTTCTATGTTTCTACAGTAGTTTAACTCAATCTGATTACTTACACAGGCACAATCACAGAACAAACATCATTCACCAAAATCTTGCTTTAAAATATAGACTCATAAAAGACAGCATACCTTACTACATATACAAGCCTGATCTGGTTTCAGAGTCAGAGTCCTAGAGATGATATTACGACTGATTTATTATTACCAATGGGACAATCCATAATAACATTCCAGATATAATATACAGGATAAACAAGCAAGTACAACTTACTTCATAGAATAGACACTCCAAACACTCATGACATACAGAAATCAATGTGAAAAGCACCAGAAATATGTTGAATTAAAAAAAAATAAACTGAAAGACTTTGGAACATGAACGAGCTATACATTGTCCCAATAATAATAATTTCTACAACTGGTATCATCCAAAGTCACAACATAATAACGTTAAACAATTAGGCCTCCACAGCGATATGTTTGTATATCTTCGGAAAGCCACAATATTAAACACCACTAGAATAGTCAGAAAGTTCCTTGCAATTGAGAAATGAGTGTGCTTGAATATGTGCATACCTCAGGTTTTACTACCTTGAGTTGAGAAAAGATAAAAATACTAATAACAACTTTACTTATATTTCACCTTTTTCACATTAAGGTGCAGGCTCAAACTGTTCTACATAGATTGTAAAGATAAATCAGTATGGTAATAAAATATGAGACAAATTAAAAATCTTAAGTAAAAACAAACATTGTATAAAATAAAATGTCATTGAATAAACCAAATTATAGAAATGTATTCAACAGCAACAGGCACTAAGTAATTGTATAAGTCGGACAAATTAAAAGAGGATTTTGGAAGTGTTTTGAAACGCTCCACAGTACTAGCCTGGCATATCGCAGCAAGCAGAGTCCAGGTTTTTGGTGCACTACCTACCCTTGCACCTACCTTCATATCATCTGCAAAGTTTGCCACAAAACCATCAATAACACTATCTAAATCATTGACGAACAATGTAAAAAGTAGTGGTTCCAATACTGACCCTTGAGGAACACTAGTCACCGGCAGCCAACCAGAAAAGGCCCACTTATTCTCATTCACTGTCAGCCAGTATATTTCCTGTAACACCATAGGATTTTATCTTGTTAGGCAGCCTCATGTGAGGCACCTTTTTCAGATTCCTTTTAAAAATCAAAGTAAGTGACATCCACTGGCTCTTCTTTATCCACCCTACATGTTACTTCCTTGAAGAATTCGAACAGATTTGTCAGGTAAGATTTCCCCTTACAGAAACCATGCTGACTTTGACTTATTTTATCATTAGTCTCCAAGTCCTCCAAAACCTCATCCTTAATAAAGGATACAACACTTTCCCAGCCACTGAGGTGAGGCTAACTGGCCTATAATTTCCTCACTTTTGTCTTTCTCCCTACTTAGAGTGGAGTGACATTTGCAATTTACCAGTCCTCCGGGACCATGCCAAAATCAAGAGATTCTTGAAAAATCATGACCAATGCATCTGTCATCTCTTCAGCAACCTCTCAGGACTCTGGGACGTTCTCCATCTCATCAATCTTAAGACCTTCCAGTTTGCCACGCACTTTTTTCTTTGCAATTGCATCAGATTTTCTGATATAGCATCAGGTATGCTCAGATTTTCTTTTTTTTGGTTAAGATTCTTGCTGCTGCATTTTGAACAAGCTGCAGCTGATTTATATCTTTCTTAGGCAGTCCTGAAGGTTTCTTTACAGTAGTCTAATAGGCTAAAAATATATGTATCAAAAGACCCTCAGGCAAGGTGAACAGCAGTTGGAGACTTCATGGACAGGCTGGTGGAAGAGGCAGGCAGGAGGCATGAATTTGTGGGGGGTGGGGGGGAGTCAATACAAACCACAGGTTACATAGCATGTCTGATGAGGATAGTTGAGCAAACTAGGGCTTTTCTCTTTGGAGAATGAGAGGTGACTTGATGAAGATGTACAAGATGATAAGAGGCATAGGCAGAGTGGACAGCCAGTGACATTTTATCCCCAAGGGTAGAAATGGATAATATGAGGGGACATAATTTTAATGTAATTGGAGGGGGTGGGGGGGGGGAAGAATATCAGAGATAGTTGTCTTTTTTTAAACCCCGAGAGTGGCAGGTGTGCTGGGGTGGTGGTCTTAGGTGGGTACATTAGTGATAGAAAAATGGAGGGTTGTATTAGAGGGAAGGGTAAGATTGATCTTAGAATAGGTTAAAGGGCCTGTACTGTGTTGTACTGTTTGAAGTTCTCTGACACAAGTCTGTAAGGGGAATAAAATGGAGAGCTAGGGGAAAACCTACAGCACAATACAGGCCCTTCGGCCCACAAAATTGTGCCGAACATGTCCCTACCTTAGAAATTACTAGACTTCCTCATAGCCCTCTATTTTTCTAAGCTCCATGGACCTATCTAAAAGTCTCTATCGAACCCGCCTCCACCACTGTTGCCAGCAGCCCATTCCACGCACTCACCACTCTCTGCGTGAAAAACTTACCCCTGACATCTCCTCTGTACCTACTCCCCAGCACCTTAAACCTGTGTCCTCTTGTGGCAACCATTTCAGCCCTGGGAAAAAGTCTCTGTCTATCCACACAATCAATGCCTTTCATCATCTTATACACCTCTATCAGGTCACCTCTCATCCTCTGTCACTCCAAGGAGAAAAGGCCGAGTTCACGCAACCTGTTTTCATAAGGCACGCTCCCCAATCCAGGCAACATCCTTGTAAATCTCCTCCGCACCCTTTCTATGGCTTCCACATCCTTCCTGTAGTGAGGTGACCTGAACTGAGCACAGTACTCCAAGTGGGGTCTGACCAGGGTCCTATATAGCTGCAACATTACCTCTCGCCTCCTAAATTCAATTCCATGATTAATGAAGGCCAATACACCGTATGCCTTCTTAACCACAGCGTCAACCTGCACAGCTGCTTTGAGCGTCCTATGGACTTGGACCCCAAGGTCCCGCTGATCCTCCATGAGGGAGGTTGAATAAGGAGCCAGAAGTGACCTGAGGAAGAGTTCATTTCCTCAGTGAGGGATGAATTTGGACTATACAGCCAGGGAGGGGGGTTGGGGCAGATTCAATTACCCCACCCTAGGAGTGACCCCAATAGAGTGAAGGGCAGTTCAGGGAGGTGCCCCACCTTGGGAGTGAGGGGCTGTAGATGTCCCATCCTGGGGAGAAGGTGTCATCATCAATCATTAGGGAACAGATCATTCCCTGCTTCTAAACCCCCTGGCCTTCTGCTTTTCCCAACTCTAATGGAGAACCTTATGTGTACCTGCGTTACACAGCTCTTGCCATGTCTCCGGCATCTCAGCATGGGTTGGACAGTCAGATGTAAACCTTCTGCAGTCATGGGGCACAAGGAATTCACTTGTGTGTTGATGGTAATAGCCTCCAACCCGCCCTCTCCCCACACACAGCTACTAACCTGCAACACATGCCTTCCACTTCACCAGAATGGGCTGCACAGTAGTGTGCCAGCTAGCATAATGCTTTACAGTGTTGACGAGTGGCATTCAATTCCAGCTGCTGGCAGAATGGAGCTTGTGGTACTGTACGGAGGTTCTGGGGCACCCATTCACAGATGTAAGCTCAGGAGAGGGGCGAGCAGTTGGCTGGGGTCAAACGTTGACCAAGCTGCTGGTGGGACCTGTGAGGGGTCAATGTAGCCAGACCCAGGGGTAGATCAAGAAGCACATTCCCCCAAGTGACCCCCCCCCCCAACACTTCCTTGCTGGATGCCCAGAGATCAGGAGTGTGGGGTTGATGTGTTGAGAAGCAGCCCTCTCACACACTCCGACAGGAGCTGTGACCTCTCACGCTCAGTGTGTTGGTGGATTATGGACTCGGTACAACCCCATGCATCCACAGCTTGGTGCACTCTCCTGCCTCCAGTCAGATACAATCCAGTGTCTATTGAAAGGCCTCTCTCTCCCCACAGATGCTAACTGATCTGCAAAGCATTTCCACATGCTCGGTTATATTGCAGACTGGAGAGCTGTTCTAGGAGTGCTGCCAAAGACTTGATACTCTATCTGATCAACAGATCCAGAACTTTACAAATTGTGAAATGAAATTCAACTGAAAAATGAGAACAAGGTGGCAAAAAGGAGGAGGTGCTGAAGAAATAATTTAAGGAGTTAGAGAGAAAGCTGAAAAGCAGGACCTCCAGGGTAGTAATCACTAGATTGTTGCCTGTGTATGCACCAGTGAGGCCAAGAATAAGATGATTTGACAAATGAACGCATGACTAAGGAACTGGTGCAGGGCGCAAGGTTTCAGATTTCTGGATCATTGTGATCTCTTCTGTGGAAGTTATGACCTGTACAAAAGGGACAGGTTGCTTCTGAATCTGAGGGGTTCCAATATCCTTGCAGGCAGGTTTGCTAGAACTGTTGGGGAGGGTTTAAGCTAATTTGGCCAGGGGATAGGAACTGAAGTGATAGGGCAGAGGATGGGGCAGGTGGTTTACAAGCAGAAGCAGTGTGTAGTGAGACTGTCAGGAAGGATAGGCAGATGATAGGGCAAAATTGCAGTCAGTGGGATTAGTTAAAGTGCAGCAGGGGGCCAAAATGAAGAAGAGTGATGAATACAGGACTGAAGGTCTTATATTTGAATACCTGCAGTATATGGAATAAGATAGATGATCATGTGACACAGTTAGATTGGTAGGTATGATGTTGTGGGCATCTCTAAGTTGTGGTTGAAAGAAGGTTATGGTTGGGACCTTAACATCCAAGGATACACATTGTATCGAAAGGACAGGTAGGTAGGCAGGCAAAGGGGGTGGGGTGGCTCTGTTGGTAATAAAGAAATCAAATCCTTGCAAAAAGGTAACATAGGAATGAAAGATGTAAAATCTTTGTGGGTAGAGTTAAGAAACTGCAAGGGTAAAAAGATCCTTGAGTTATATACAGACCTCTGAACAGTAGCTAGGATGTGGACTACAACTTGCAATTGGAGATAGAAAATGCATGTCAAAAGGGCAATGCTACGAGGTCATGGGAGATTTCAATATGCAGGTAGATTGGGAAATTGGGTTGGTGCTGGATCCCACGAGAAGGAACTTGTAGAAAGCCAGGATGATGGCATTTTAGAACAGCTTGTGGTTGAGCTCACTAGGGGAGGATCAGCTATTGTGTAACGAACCATATTTGATTCGGGAAGTTAAAATAAAGGAACCCTTAGAGACAGTGAAGAGAATTAGAGAGGCATGAGAAAGGAAAGTTGATTGGAAAGGGACATTAGCAGGAATGATGGCACAACAGCAAAGGCTGGTGTTTATGGGGGATACTTAGAAGGAGCAGGAATGATACATCCCAAAGATGAAGTATTCTAAAGGGAGGATGAGGCAAACATGGCTAACAAAAAAAGTCACAATTGACATAAAGGCAAAAGAGAGGGCATATAATACTGCAAAAAAAAGTGAGAAGGTAGAGGATTGGAAAGTTTTTAAAAACCAATAGAAGGGAACTAAAAAAGCAATAAAAAGAGAAAAGATGAAATATGAAGGGAAGCTGGCCAATAATATAAAAGAGGATTCTAAAAGTTTTTTCCAGATAAATGAAGAGTAAAACTGAGGTGAGAGTGGATAATCAGATCACTGGAAAATGATGGCGAGGTGCTAATGGGGCACAAAGAAATGATGGAGGAATTCATTATGTATTTTGTGCCAGTCTTCACTGTTGAAGACACCAGCAGAATGCCAGAAATGTGAGAGTGCCAGGGGGCAGAAGTGTTTCTATTGCTAAGGAGAAGATGCTTCAAAAGCTGAAAAACTTGAAGGTAGACAAGTGACCTGGACCAGCTGGACAACACCTGAGGATTCTGAAAGAGGTAGATGAAGAGATTGTGAAGGCATTAGTAATGATCTTTCAAGGATCACTAGGTTCTGGAATGGTTCCCGAGGAGCGGAAAATTTCAAATTTCACTCCACTCTTTAAGAGAGGGAGTCAGAAGAAAGACAATCATAGGCCAGTTAGCCTGGCTTCAGTGGTTGGAAAGATGTTGGAATCTATTATTAAGGATGAGGTTTCAGGGTACTTGGAGGTACATGATAACATGGGCCAAAGTCAGCATTGTTTTCTAAAGGGGAAATCTTGCCTGACAAACTTGTTGGAATTCTTTGAGGAGATAATAGGCAGGATAGACAAAGGAGAGTCAGTGGATGTTGTTTTATTTGCATTTTCGGAAGGTCTTCGACAAGGTGCTGAGCGTGACACTGCTCAACAAGATAACAGCTCGTGGTATTACAGGAAAGATACTAGCATGGCTAAAAGATTGGCTGACTGGCAGGAGGCGAAGAGTGGGATTAAAGGGGCCTTGTTCTGAGCAACACACACAAAATGTTGGAGGAACTCAGTAGGCCGGGCAGCATTTATAGAAAACAAATACAGTCAACGTTTTGGGCCAAAACCTTTCAGCAGGACTTTTCTGGTTGACTGTTGGTGTCTAATACTGTGCTGCAGCAGTCCGTGTTGGAACTGCTTCTTTTTACACTGCATATTGATGATTTGGATGAAGGAATTGATGGCTTTGTGCCAAGTTTGCAGATGATACAAAGGAAGGTGAGGAAGCAGCATATCTGCAGAAGGACTTGGACAGATTGGGGGAATAGGCAAAGAAGTGGCAGATGGAATATAAAGTAGGGAAGTGCATGGTCATGCACTTTAGCAAAAAGGAGTCCTTGTGCAGGATTCTCTAAAGGCTAACTTGCATGTTGAGTCAGTGGTAAGAATACAAAATGTAATATTAGTCATTCATTTTGAGAGGTTTAGAATACAAAAGCAAGGGCATAATGCTGAGGCCTTATAAGGCATTGTTCAGACTGCACTTGGAGTATTGTGAGCAATTCTAGGCCTCTTCTCTAAGAAAAAAACGTGCTGGCATTGGAGAGGCTCCAGAGGAGGTTCACAAGAATATCCCAGGAATGAAAGCATTAACATATGAGGGGTGTTTGATGGCTCTGGGTCTAAATGCTGGAGTTTAGAAGAATGAGGGGGATCTCATTGCAACCTATTGAATATTGAAAGGCCTTGATAGAGTGGACGTCGAGAGGATGTTTCCTACAGTGGGGTAGTCTAGGACTAAAGGCTCAGAGTTGAGGGATATCCATTAAGAAATGAGATGAGGAAAATTTTCTTTAGCCAGAGTGTGGTGAATCTGTGGAATTCATTGCCACCGACAGCTATGCAGGCCAAGTCATTTGGGAATATTTAAGGCAGAAGTTGCTAAGTTTTTGATTAATCAGGGAGTCAAAGGTTACGGGGAGAAGGCAGGAGAATGGGGTTGACAGGGATAATAAATCAGCCATGTTGGAATGGTGCAGTAGACTCCATGGGCCTAATGCGAGGGCAGAATTATACCTTATTGTCAGATCATCAGAAGTCACAACTTACTTATTAATGTTTGTTGTGGGAGAGAATATTGCTCCAATCTTGTCTGGCCAGACACTCACTGACTCAATTACCCTGACTTAAATAGGCAGCACAGTAACATAGTAGTTAGCACAATCACTTTACAGCAATTGCCGATCAGGGTGTGATTCCCGCCACTGTATCTTCGCCCCCTGAAAGCGTGGGTTTCTTCCCACATTCCAAACACGTACAGGCTAAGATTAGTGAGTTGTGGGCATGGTGTGTTGCCGCTGGAAGTGTAGCGACACATGCAGGCTCCTCCCCGCATAATCCTCAGTGATTCCATTTAACACAAATGATGCATTTCACTGTGTTTCAATGTACATGTGACAAATAAAATTCATCTTTATCTTTTCATCTTTATCCCTTAAATGCCCAGAAAAAAACATGTAGAACAACAAATGACCTTTTGCCGGCAGTGCAGGAGCATGTGAATTACAAACTGCAGGATGTCAGTGCTGTGTATTCACAAAGTCAAGGTTTATAGGTAGAAGTCTCAGAGCCACAGAAACTCAACTCCAGCTCCTCATCCGGGGCTCACTTGCAACGAAGCTCCTGCTACATCTCTCCCAGCTCTCCTTCCATCATCCGCACGAGCACGTACAGCTCTGCCAGCCCCACCACAGAGGCCACAATCACTGCACTGACAACACACTGTGGCAGAAGGGAAGAGACAGGCAAAAGTTAGAGAACAAGCCCATCTCAGACAGACAGACACACATTCAGTGAGGTTGTGTGAGACTAGAATAAGAAGTCATGGGTTAAGGGTGGAAGGTGAAATGTTTAATGGGAATATAAGGGGTGAACTCTTCACTCAGAGGGTGGTGAGAGTGTAGAATAAGCTGCCAGCCAAAGTGGTGGCTTCGGATTTGATTTCAACATTCGAGAGAGGTTTGGATAGCTACATGAAGGGCTATGGTCCAGGTACAGTCTAAGGGACTAGGCAAATTAACAGTATGGCATAGACTAGATGGGCTGAAGGCCCACACCGCACACAGATGCATATTCCATTCTCTTGGTAATACAGGTAACCCCGCTTTTAGAAAGTTTGCTTTTACGAAAGACCTACATTAGTACCGGTTTTCACTAACCGAAAGAAATCCAAAGAGGATTTTTGCTTTTACGAAAAAAGGCGAAAAGCGAAAATAGCATTCAGCGTTTGTTTTGCAGCAAGCCATTATAGAGGCAGCGCGCACCCCGAGCAGCGAGAGTGGCGCCACCAAGTGCCTTCCCCAGGAACTACACTCAGCATCTCAGCATCAAGCTGCCATAGCTTTGAATGTGTCTGTGAGCATCTGTGCTTTATCTCGATTTATTTTGTGCATCCGTTCGCAAGATGTATCCTAAGGTATCAGAAAAGCCTAAGGGAGCTTGTAAGGGTGTTAACGCTTAGCGTAAAACTGGATGTAATTAAGTGTTTCGATCGTGGTGAACGAAATAAAGACATCATGCGTGCGTTGAATTTGCCTGCGTCCACCACTCATACTATTTACACGCAGAGAGAAAGGATCTTGAAAGCTGCCGATGTTACTATTGGTTCTGCTAGTAGTAAAGTGGTCTCTTTTAGTCGGCATCAGGGAATGGATAAAATGTAAAGTCTATTGCTTGAGTGGATTGATGGGTGTACAAGGCATGGTGTTCTGTTATGTTTTCTTATACTTAAAGGAGAAATCAGTCAGTTTTTTTAATAAGCTGTAACAGAAAGCACTGGACGATGGTGATGAAAGTGTTGCGGAAGTGGAATTTAAAGGTTTTATGTGTTATTTGGTATGATTTGGTAGGTTATTTTTTGGGTCTGGGAACGCTCAAAAATTTTTCCCATATAAATTAATGGTAATTGGTTCTTTGCTTTATGCCATTTTGGCTTACGAAAGGTTTCATAGGAACGCTCTACTTTCAGATAGCCAGGGAAACCTGTATTTATTACCACTAGAAATCCAGATCACGCATATTCCTGTCGGGATGGTCCAGACTGTGTTTGGAAGCAGATCAGGATAAACTTCAGTACAGGGAGGCAAGAGCAGAGCTTGGGGTCCATTGGTCAGTCCGACTACAGCCCTTTGAGGATGCCAAACCTCAGAATCCAGTGTATTTGCCACACACTCAGGTCAGTTGTCCATTAACACTATCCCAGCAAACCCCAAACCACAGCCACATGACCTTTCCCCTTAACCCCTCCTCATCAAAGCCCTCCATTACAACATCACTCCTGCCATCAGGTGCCCACACTCACCGCAGCCGGCTCTGTGAAAATGTACTGACTGCCCAGGTAGGCACAGGCGAATGCAGCCCCCACGGTCACCATGAAGTTAAAGATGGTCACAACCAATGCCTTGACTGACCGCACTGCAACACACACAGAGCAGAGGGACATGTCAGTGAGGTCCGCAGGCCGACTCCAACACAGGTAGGCAATAGAAGCCTCAAAAGCACAGGAGACTCCTCACAGCACTGGAGAAATGGGAGAAATGCTCTTACAGTAACTCTGGGCAGGTTAGGGATGTGTGGATACAGCACACAAGCTCCTCGATGACAGATGTACATTGAGCTTTAACAGCAGAGGTGATTTTGTATGGAGTTTGTGTCGTGGAGGTGCCCCCACTGCCACCAAGACATCAGGAAGAGAATGGGTGGGTGAGCTGCTGCCTACCGTTCCGATGATCCCCGTGTCACTGGGGAAACAGACATTCCCCAATACAAAGCCTCACCCTCTGCACTTCAAGAAATGCAAGTTGAAAAAAAACAATAGTTTATTTGGGCTGCAGAGATTCAAAGAGCATTAAATATCAAAGTTATGTGTGTAGTATACAACCCTGAGATTTATCTTCCTCACAGGCAGCCACAGAACTTAAGAAAAACATGGAACCTGTTCAGTAAATTTGTCTACTTTTTCCATGAGTCATTTTTGTTCTATATCCCATACTTTAGGCACAGAACTGTGAATTCTAACAGGGCGAGTTATTGTTACTTGTAACGAGTTATGGCTGTAATGTGGGAGGTGGGCAGAGGATAGGAGTAAGCCACTTGGCTCCTCAAGCCTGCCCCACTATTTAATACGACCATGGCTGGCCTGCCCCCGACCAGACCCCATTACCTCCCTATATCTTTAAAAGATTTCTAATGACCCAGCCCCCACAATGTTCAGACATTTACGACCCACTGCAAGAGGAACTTCCTACATACATGGGTTTTAAATGACCAACCTATATTGAAAGCTTGTCTCCTTGTTCATGACTGTCCCAGTAATGGAGAAATCCTAGATAATGGTGGGATATGGGCCCATGTGGGCACAGGGTACTAACTTGGTTCAGCACAACATTGTGGGCTGAAGGGCCTGTTCCTGTGCTGTATTGTTCTGTCTCACATTTACCCTATCAAACCCTCTCAGGATCTTATAGTATTCAATAAGATCAACCCCTCATCTCCTGAACTCCAAAGGATCCCGAGCCAGTGATGACTGGACTGTCCAATCAGAGTTGGTCAAGGTGTACGATCATCGGATCAATAAAGCTCCCCTTGCACCACCCCAACCCCATGGGTGCTTCTAATCTCAGTGTAACCTTTCAATGAGTTCCAGCTGACCAACAAACCCTCAGCGGCCCCAGCCACACTGAACGAAACTGGTGAACAAGTACAAGTCCAATGGCAGGGTGACCAACTCATTTCACATCAGAAAACAAAGAAAACAGGAGATGCTGGGATCCAAAGCAATACAAACATTGGAAGAACTCGGCCAATTAGGCAGTACCTGTGGAAGGAGAAACCAGTTCAGGTTTCAGGCCTGGGATCTGTTGACCAGAAAGAACTACAGTCTGCAAATCAATGAATTCAAATGAATCAAGGACAGTGGAAGCAGACAGACCAATTGCTTTTGTTCTTGCCATGAGGGAGGAGATGGAGGCTGCCATTTATGAAGAGACTGTGTTCTCCTTTTTGTGAGTTAGTTGCTTGGCTTAATCAGTGATTTAAAGTCGACACAGCGATGCCTCAGGTAATCTGCTGAACTGGGGATCATTTCCAAATAAGAAATTACTTGTGAGGTGTTCTTGGTTGGATACAACATGTGTGTTTTTGACTGTTGGAATATGAATCCGTGCTGTGTGATTCAAGCTGGTTGCTGATTGATAACAAAGAGCCATAAATTACTGGTTGTCGCTTGCTGGGAAGAGGGCAATAAATGGATGCTGGCCTGGATCAGAGCCAATAAAAAGGTGTAAACGGTCCAATGACACTGAAATGTCATTTGAATTGGTAAGGAATGAATATAAAAGCAGACGGTTCAAGGGTGTTGGCGGCTGTAACTCAAGGAGACCAGCTATCGTGGCTGTAAAGTACCCCGCGGACACGCGAAGATTCAAAACAGGACCATGAGGAACAGGTGGCCAGCAGAAAAACTACTTCATAACTGGTATTATATTTTCTATTCTTTGACCGTTGTTGGAAGGTCGAGGAAAACAGTAAATTGTGTAAGTTCCCATGTTCTTCTGTTGAGACAATAAAGGTACTTATTGGTACTTACTGATTCTCTCTGTGCCTCCCTGGTCATTATTACAAGGGGTGATTCTTGTAACAGACCTTTCCTCAGGGCCCATTACGCCTAAATGATAATTGGCCTCTCTTTCACCAGTACTGCCTGACCTACTGAGATCCTACACACAAGAGATTCTGCATAGGCCGGAAATCCAGAGTAACACACACAAAATGGTGGAGGAACTCAGCATGTCAGGCAGCATCTATAGAGGGGAATAAACAGTTGGCACGAGATTGGCTCAAAACGTTGACTGTTTATTCCCCTCCACAGATGATGCACAACTTGCTGGATGAATTTGCAGTTTGCACATCCTGCAGAGATCTCCCTTTTTCCCCCCCCCCCACATTGGGTCCTGCCTTCTGTTACGACCCATTCAGATGATGAGGAAAGCCTTTAGCCACTCACCTTGCCTGGCCAAATCTCCCAGGGTGCCATGTCGGTTTATCTGCTGGGAACAAACAAATGAAAAGAATGTTATCACAAAGCCGCAGCCAAGCTGCCCTTCTCCTGGACCAGCACAGGACAACAGGACAAAGGGCACTATGGTAGCCTAGCAGTTAGCGCAACACTATTACACCTCAGGGTGTCAGGGTTCAGTTTGGAGTTCAATTCCAGTGTTCTCTATAAACAAGTTTGTACATTCCTTCCTGTGTGCATGTTGGTGTTCTTCTGGTGCTCCAGTTTCCTCTCACAGTGTAAAGAAGCCCGGTCAGTAGGTTAATTGGTCATTTTAAATTGTCCTGTGATTAGGCTAGGGTTAAATCGTAGGTCGCTGGGTGGTGCAGCTTGAGGGGGCCTATTCCACGCTGTATCTCTAAGTAAATAAATAAGCCCCTGGTAAAGAAAACAACACCTGGCAATTGACATTTTTGGTAATCCGTCTGTACTCCTCATTTGCCAACTTTGCTTTGATCTTTTCCAGTCTGGCCACCAGCTCAGGGTTCTGGAAGAGACGGGGATATGATGTAAGAAGAGGATCTTTAACATTTTACAACTGAAACCCTCTAACACGATCCCTCGAGAGTGCCAACCCCTTTTTGAATGCCGCTGTGAGTGGGCAGAGCAGAGGGGAGCTGGTGCTGGAATCATGCCCGGTTTCATCTGGTCCTCAGTACAGACAATCACTCAAGGAGCTGAGGCTGGTGACCCACTCTGCAGCAACCCCGGCAAAACGTCTGTGCGTTTTGCAAGGCAATGCCCAGGCCAGGATCAGCTCATTTATTACGTAGTGAATACAAGAACGTGCTTGTGTATAAGGTAGCTCACATCCTAAAGAGCACTCTCACTTTCTCTCTGCCTGCGGGAGTGGTTACCCACTGGTGGACCATGGCAAGGAAACACTGGATGCTAATTCACCCGCTCCCAAGCCAAGGTTCAGTGACATCAAACATTCAGGATAGAGAATTCTGTTTGGACATCCACTCAGGAGAGAGAATACTCAGGCAGTCTGAGCTATGGGCCACCACACTGCCCATCGCCAGAAGCATCCAGCACTGCAAAACATTTGACAGAAACTGGCTCAGCAACGTGACACCCAAGGTGCAGGACAACTACAACCACTGGTGGAGAAGCCCCTCACTCCTAGACTCCGCACAGACCCCAGGCAGACCCGATGAGGCAAAGAGCCTCCTCCTACCAGGAGTAAAACAATTCTGACTATTGAGCTACCTCTGCCTCGCTTCTTATATAGAACTATATAAAATTGTAGGAAGCTAGACACACACTCAACATTTTAGGAACAACCTCCTTCCTTCTGCCGTCAGATTTCTAAACAAGCAATGAACCCATGAACACTATCTCCCTATTTCCATGACTTACTTTTTGTTTTTATATTTATTTTAACTTACAGTAATTTTTTATGCATTGCACTGCTGCCATAAAACAACGAATTGGACAACTTATAGCCTCAGAGAAGTACAGCACCGAATCAGTACCACTGGCCCATCTAGTCCATGCCGAAATGATTTAAACTGCCTAGTCCCATTGACCAGCACTAGGACCATAGCCCTCCATATCCCTACACGTACCTATCTAAACTTCTCAAATGTTGAGATCGAGCTCACATGCACCACTTGTGCTGGCAACTCATTTCACACTCTCTGAAGAACTTCCCCCTCATTTTTCCCTTAAACCTCACCTTTCACCCTTAACCCTTGATCCCTGGTTGTAGTCCCATCCAACCTCTGAAGGCAAGCATACTGTGAGCCACTTCTTCACCACCTAATCCAGCAGTGTTGTCAGTTCCAGAGAACTACGGACTTGAACCTCAAGATCCCTCTATTCCCCAACATTCCTCAGTGTTCCACCTGAAGAAAGTTCTCAGCCCGAAACATCAACTGTTTTCTCCCCTCCATAGATGCTGCCTGTCCTGCTGAGTTCCTTCAGCATTTTGTGTGTAGCTTAGGGTAGATGCAGGGATGTCTTTTGTCCTAGCCAGGATGTATACACAGGCTCTGAGTAAGAAATCGGTCGTTCAGTACAGGAGGTAAGAAGGATCGCCTTCTCTCAGAAAATAGAGAATCTTTGAATTTCTCTGCCCAAGGGGGCAGCGGAGACTCAGTTACTGATCACATTGAAGTCGGAGATGAACAAGTTTTGGTTACTTAGCAAGCAGTAAGGACCAAATGACCTAGTCACACGTTCTCTGAGGGCAATGTGGCACCAGTGAGTGGGAGGGTGGCATAGATCAGTGTTCAGTGCAGAAACCAGTGCTAGATTAAGGACAGCATTCCACCACCACCATCCTCCCTCAGTAATCTCTTCCCATATTTTATACTCACCCTCTCGGGCAACTTCACCTCTGGTGTAAATATTTCTGCTCCCTCCAGAAGTTCATGAAGATACACTGGGAACCCTGCAAATAAAGCACACAAACCATCACAGCTCAGCAACTTGGTACAAGGGCTATTGAAAACACTGGTCAGGATCAGATACAGGTTTCTAGCAATGTCTTTTTTAATGTGAAATTTGTTGTTATTGCGGCAGCAGTACAGTGCCAGGACATAAAATTATAAATTACAAAACAAATAAATAGTGCAAAATAAAGGAACAGTGAGGTAGTGTTCACGGGCTCATGGACTGTTCAGAAATCTGACAGAAGGGAAGAAGCTGTCCCTAAATCACTGAGAATGTCTCTCCTGACTCGTGTATCTCCACTTTAATGGTAGTAATGAGAAGGGGGAAAATAGAAAGATAGAAAATAGGTGCAGGAGTAGGCTATTCGGCCCTTCGAGCCTGCACCGCCATTCAGTATGATCATGGCTGATCATCCAACTCAGAACCCCGCCCCAGCCTTCGCCCCATACCCCCTGATCCCTGTAGCCACAAGGGCCATATCTAACTCCCTCTTAAATATAGCCAATGAACTGGCCTCAACTGTTTCCTGTGGCAGAGAATTCCACAGACTCACCACTCTCTGTGTGAAGAAGTTTTTCCTAATCTCGGTCCTAAAAGGCTTCCCCCTTATCCTCAAACTGTGACCCCTCGTTCTGGACTTCCCCAATATCGGGAACAATCTTCCTGCATCTAGACTGCCCAATCCCTTTAGGATTTTATACTTCTCAATCAGATCCCCCCTCAATCTTCTAAATTCCAACGAGTACAAGCCTAGTTCATCCAGTCTTTCTTCATATGAAAGTCCTGCCATCCCAGGAATCAATCTGGTGAACCTTCTTTGTACTCCCTCTATGGCAAGGATGTCTTTCCTCAGATTAGGGGACCAAAACTGCACACAATACTCCAGGTGTGGTCTCACCAAGGCCTTGTACAACTGCAGTAGTACCTCCCTGCTCCTGTACTCGAATCCTCTCGCTATAAATGCCAGCATACCATTCGCCTTTTTCACCGCCTGCTGTACCTGCATGCTCACTTTCAATGACTGGTGTATAATGACACCCAGGTCTCGTTGCACCTCCCCTTTTCCTAATCGGCCACCATTCAGATAATAATCTGTTTTCCTATTTTTGCCAACAAAGTGGATAACTTCACATTAAATTGCATCTGCCATGAATTTGCCCACTCACCTAACCTATCCAAGTCACCCTGCATCCTCCTCACAGCTAACACTGCCGCCCAGCTTCGTGTCATCCGCAAGCTTGGAGATGCTGCATTTAATTCCCTCATCCAAGTCATTAATATATATTGTAAACAACTGGGGTCCCAGCACTGAGCCTTGCGGTACCCCACTAGTCACTGCCTGCCATTCTGAAAAGGTCCCGTTTATTCCCACTCTTTGCTTCCTGTCTGCTAACCAATTCTCTATCCACATCAATACCTTACCCCCAATACCGTGTGCTTTAAGTTTGCACACTAATCTCCTGTGTGGGACCTTGTCAAAAGCCTTTTGAAAATCCAAATATACCACATCCACTGGTTCTCCCCTATCCACTCTACTAGTTACATCCTCAAAAAATTCTATGAGATTCGTCAGACATGATTTTCCTTTCACAAATCCATGCTGACTTTGTCCGATGATTTCACCGCTTTCCAAATCTGCTGTTATCACATCTTTGATAACTGACTCTAGCAGTTTCCCCACCACCGACGTTAGGCTAACCAGTCTATAATTCCCCGGTTTCTCTCTCCCTCCGTTTTCAAAAAGTGGGGTTACATTAGCCACCCTCCAATCCTCAAGAACTAGTCCAGAATCTAACGAGTTTTGAAAAATTATCACTAATGCATCCGCTATTTCTTGGGCTACTTCCTTAAGCACTCTGGGATGCAGACCCTCTGGCCCTGGGGATTTATCTGCCTTTAATCCCTTCAATTTACCTAACACCACTTCCCTACTAACATGCATTTCGCTCAGTTCCTCCATCTCACTGGACCCTCTGTCCCCTACTATTTCCTCCTTAGTGAAGGCAGAGCCAAAGTAATTATTCAATTGGTCTGCCATGTCCTTGCTCCCCATAATCAATTCACCTGTTTCTGTCTGTAGGGGACCTACATTTGTCTTTACCAGTCTTTTCCTTTTTACATATCTATAATAGCTTTTACAGTCAGTTTTTATGTTCCCTGCCAGTTTTCTCTCATAATCTTTTTTCCCCTTCCTAATTAAGCCCTTTGTCCTCCTCTGCTGAACTCTGAATTTCTCCCAGTCCTCAGGTGAGCCACTTTTTCTGGCTAATTTGTATGCTTCTTCTTTGGAATTGATACTATCCCTAATTTCTCTTGTCAGCCATGGGTGCACTACCTTCCTTGATTTATTCTTTTGCCAAACTGGGATGAACAATTGTTGTAGTTCATCCATGCGATCTTTAAATGCTTGCCATTGCATATCCACCGTCAATCCTTTAAGTGTCATTTGCCAGTCTATCTTAGCAAATTCACGTCTCATACCTTCAAAGTCACCCCTCTTTAAGTTCAGAACTTTTGTTTCTGAATTAACTATGTCACTCTCCATCTTAATGAAGAATTCCACCATATTATGGTCACTCTTACCCAAGGGGCCTCTCACGACAAGATTGCTAATTAACCCTTCCTCATTGCTCAAAACCCAGTCTAGAATAGCCTGCTCTCTAGATGGTTCCTCGACATGTTGGTTCAAAAAACCATCCCGCATACATGCCAAGAAATCCTCTTCCTCAGCACCTTTACCAATTTGGTTCACCCAATCTACATGTAGTTTGAAGTCACCCATTACAACTGCTGTTCCTTTATTGCACACATTTTTAATTTCCTGTTTAATACCATCTCCGACCTCACTACTACTGTTAGGTGGCCTGTACACAACTCCCACCAGCGTTTTCTGCCCCTTAGTGTTATGCAGCTCTACCCATATCGATTCCACATCTTCCCGGCTTATGTCCTTCCTTTCTATTGCGTTAATCTCCTCTCTAACCAGCAACGCCACCCCACCTCCTTTTCTTTCATGTCTATCCCTCCTGAATATTGAATATCCCTGAACCTTGAGCTCCCATCCTTGGTCACCCTGGAGCCATGGGAACGATCTGGATGGGGAGAGTTGTTAATGATGGATGCACCCTTCCTGAGTATTTGGTGAGGATTCACAATACCATCAATGAAAGCGTGCCCAGCCACTCCGTACAGGTTCCCTGAGGCAGCAGTTAAGGAGGGAGAGCCACAGAAGGAGCTCTCTGTCTCACAGATGAATGAGTGACTACTTACACAAGACAGAGAGAACAGCCAGCAAGTATAAGGTGAAATGAATGGTGTCCCATAGGGATCTGGCCTTAACCTTCCACAATTCATGAGAATGATATGTGAAAGTACCAAGAGTACTGCTGCTGGCCTTGCTGGATACACAAACACAGAGAGGAAAGGAATGGAATGTTTAAGTGAGCGGGCCAAGATCTGACAAACTGAGAGTAATAGGGGAAAATGGGAAATTGTCTATTTTGGCAGGAAAGAAAAGGCAACCTCATTCATCGTCTAGGTGGCTGGGCAGTACTGAGGGAATGCCACCCTGCCAGAGGTGGTGACAGGTCCAAGGGATCAGCACCCAGCACAGAGGGCAGTGGTGACCGTAAGGGACAGAGCAGCTGTGTGACAGCAGCACCGTACTAAGGTGCGATATTGAGTGAGGGAGAGTATCAGTGAGCAGTAGAGTGCTGAGGGAAGGGTGGAGGAAGCTTTACAAAGGTTGTTGATTTTCTGTGGGAGAGGCAGTGCTAAGGAAGCGCAGTGCTAAGGAAGCAGAGTGCCGTCAGAGGGACAAGAGTGCAGTTTGGTATTCATACAACGTAGAACATTACAGCATATTGTAAGCCATTCAACCCACAATGTTGTGACGACCACTTAACCCACTCTAAGATCAATCAATCTCTTCCCTCCTACGTAGCCCTCCAATTCTCTGTCATCCATGTGCCTATCTAAGATTTTCTTAAATGACCCTCATATCTGCCTCTCTAACACCATTCTTGGCAGCATGTTCCACGCACCCAAACTGTGTAAAAAAAAAAAAAAAAAAAAAAACTATCTCTGACATCCCCCCATACTTTCCTCCAGTGAAAGTACTACAGGGCGGTTGAGGACCCTACATTGACTGGATTGAGGCTGTGACTGTGAGTCACTGAAAAATGTAAGCTCATATTTATACAGTACCTACCACATCTGAATTTTACACCAATATCTAAGTTTTGAGGTTCATTTGGAGTTGTAGAGGAAGAGGCTGACAAATACTGAGATGAATGCTCAGTGTGTGCTCGCTATACAAACACCAAAATAACACAGCTACTGAACTTCCTGTGTCCCAACAGCATATCACACAGAATAATGGAATTAAACACCAGACTCTTATAGAAACATAGAACATTACAACATAGTACAGGCCCTTCAGCCCACAATATTATGCCAGCCTTTTAACCCACTCCAAGATCAATTTAGCCCTTCCCTCCCATATAGCCTTCCATTTTTCTTTCATCCATGTGCCTATTTAAGAGTCTCTTAAAGGTCCCTGACCAAGAGTTAGCAGGAACCAGTTAACACTGTTATTCTGGTCCCAGATTACTTGCCTTCTTTTCGTAAGAATCTGTGGAGTTTTCTCAGGAGGCTGAAAGGAACCGTGGGGGTGGGCTTTGTTCCTGTGAAGCAGGATTGCAGTTCAGAGTGCAGGTCCACAGGCAGAGAATGACCCTCCTTCATCGCAAGGCCAAGCTGTTGGAGGAAGCCATCCCTCACTTGCAGAGCACACGCCATAGATGTTGAACTGTGAGCAGTCCAGAGTGGAAATCTGGAAGAGCTGGTCACAACAAATGCATTAACAGCAAGCAAAGCAGAAGGTAGAATGAGTAATTTTCAAAATTGGTTTATTATTGTCACAGGTACTCAGATACAGTTAAAGAGGGCAGCATGCAGCGTAGAGGTTAGAGTAATGCTTTGCAGTGCCAGCTGTCAGGACATCATGGTTCGATTCCCATCACTGTCTGTAGCAGTTCGTTCACAAGTTCAAAGTAAATTTATTATCAAAGTACATTTATGTCACCGTATACAACCCCAAGATTCATTTCTTGCAAACATACTCAATAAATCCATAATAGAATAACTGTAAGAGTCAACGAAAGACTGCACGAACTTGGGCGTACAACCAGTGTGCAAAAAACAACAAATCATGCAAATACAAAATGAAATAAATAATAGTAATAAATAAATAAATAATAAATATTGAGAACATGAAATGAAGAATCCTTGAAAGTGAGTTCATAGGTTGTGGGAACATTTCAGTGATAGGACAGGTGAAGCTGAGTGAAGTTATCCCCTTTAGTTCAAGAGTCTGATGGTTGAGGGGTAATAATTGTTCCTGAACCTGGTGCTGAGAGTCCTGTGGCTCCTGTATCTCCCTCCTGATTGCGGCAGCAAGAAGAGAGCGTGACTTGTGTTGTGGGGCTCCCTGATGATGGATGCTGCTTTCCTGAGACACTGCTCTACATAGATGTGCTCACATCTACACATGATGGACTGGGCCATATCCACTACCTTTGGTCGGATTTTCTGTTCAAGGGCATTGGTGTTTCCATACCAGGCTGTGTTGTAACTAGTCAATATACTCTCCACTACACATCTATAGAAGTTTGTCAAAGTTTTAGATGTCAAACTGAGTCTCTGCAAACTCCTAAGGAAGGAGAGGTGCTGTCATGCTTTCTTCAAAATTACATTTACATGCTGATCCCAGGACAGGCTGTCCAAAATAATACCACCAAGGAATGCGAGTTGCTAACCCTCTCCAATATGATCCTCCGATGAGAACCTCTGGTTTGCTTCTCCTGACGTCAATAAACAGCTCTGTGGTCTTGCTGACACTGAGTGAGAGGTTATTATTATGGCACCAGTCATCCAGATTTTCAATCTCCCTCATATATGCTGATTCATCACCACATCTGATTCGGCCTACAACAGTGGTGTCATCAGCAAACTTAAAAATCCCATTGGAGCTGTGCTTAGCCACACAGCCAGAATCAGAATTACATTTATTATCACCAGCATGTGTTGTGAAATTTGTTAATTTAGCAGCAGCAGTTCAATGCGATACATAATAATACAGAAAGAAAAATATAAATGGATTTAAAAAATATATGTATATTAATTAAAATAGTGCAAAAACAGAAATAATATATATTTAAAAAGTGAGGTAGATTCAATGTCCATTTAGGAATCAGATGGCAGAGGGGAAGAAGCTGTGCCTGAATTGCTGAGTGTGTGCCTTCAGGCTTCTGTACCTCCTACCTGATTGTAACAATGAGAAGAGGGCATGCCCTGGGTGATGGGGGTCCTTAATAATGGACGCTGCCTTTCTGAGGTTGATTCTATTTTTTTTAATCAAGCCACTCCAAAGATAAGTACTTGGAGATAATACAAAAGTAAAAAAAACACAAAAATATAGAATATAGTGTTACAGAGAAACTGTAGAGCAGTTAGACAAAGTGTGGGTATCAAAAACAACCCTAATGCATCACATGTACTCCAAAACACAGTGAAATAAGTTTAAAAAGGAACTTTAGGGCTAATTTTTATCTTGCAAAGAGAGCGATTGATATCTAGAATACTAGAAGAGATTATGGTAGAATCACTATGTTTTAGAGGCATTTACATAGACACAATAGACAAGGTATACATGGATATGGTTCTGATGCAAGCAAATGAAATTCAGATGTAAGTAAATATGGAAATGTAGATAAATTAAACAATACTTTATGTAGCAGACACGTGAAATACAGCAAGCACTCAGAAGTCAGGCAGCATCTATGGAGAAGTAGAGAAAATGCTTCAACTCTTCTCGTCCTCCAGTTACGCCCACTGCCTGCCAACATGACGAACTCACTACACTATCCCTGTTCCCAGCCTCTCACTCTCCCTCCATTCCCAATCCTAGTCCCTCACTCCTTCTAACCCCACCCCCAACCCTTCACTCTGAGCCCGGTGCCAGATGAAGGGTCTACGGCCTGAAGCATTAACCCCGCTATTAACCGACTCTGACCGACCGGCTGGGCATCGCCTGCTTAGTCCGGCCAGGACGGAGGTTTACCTGTTACCGGGCGGATTTGAACCGAGTCTGGGGCAGAAGTCGGAAAAGCGTCCTTACGTAATTTGTAAAATCACACCAAATGTAAGCAGCAGGTTTAAACCTCGGCGAGGAAAAGGACACAGCCCCGAGCTGAATTAAATCCGCCGTGAGCTCTGCGCTCTGAGCTCTTACCTTGCAGCAACTTCAGGCGCAGGCTTCAGGCCGCGCTAGGCCCATCGCCATGGCAACCGCCGCCATCTTAGTTGGGGGCGACTGCAGGCCTGGGATTGGAACAGTGGTGGTAGCGACCAAGGGTTGCAGACAACACGCCCCGCACAGTCATGGCGGCTCCGGTGCTTGGCTGGTGTGTGTCGGCCTTGGCCAGGAACCCAGCCGCCGCTCTCCGCGCCCTGGCCGTATGCCGCGCCTGCAGTATCGATCAGCGGCAGCAGCACGCCCGCCTCCTTTCGTCCAGGTAAGGTTCCGGCTCCAGGGTTGTGCGCAGGAGGTAAGCGGAGCCAAGGTTACTGAGGGTGCGAGACCGCTTCTGGAAATAACGCTGATCCCCTAACCCCCGGATAAATGTCCCCGCATTTCCCCCGATGTATATATCCTTTCTCGAGTACCCACCAATTACCGCGTACACCCCACCACTTCTCCTCCCCTGCCATGTACAACTCCACCCACGCCGTGTACGACCCCCGCCTCCCCCGTGTATACATCTAAGCCTTCCTCTACCCCCAACCTCGTCCTCGTAGAATGAACCCCCTCCCGAAATTCCCTTCCCCCAAAATTCTTCCACTGTCAGTTCTCTTCTAAATCAGTTACTTTAATTTTCCTAGGAATCGCCCTGAAGGCAAAGTGTTGGAAACGGTTGGAGTGTTCGAGGCACCAAAACAACAGGGGAAATATGAAACGGGTCAGGTAAGAGAGAACCGAGAACTGAAATCCAGGGTGGAAGCCGAGAGGTCGGGTGCCAGGCTGGTGGACGTGTGGTATTCACGTGTCCTGAGAGCATGAAATGGGAGTACTTGGCCAGCCACTCAATGTAACCATAGCTGATCTGCTTTAGGTGTCATTTCCCCGCTGTACCCCTCCCTTAGTTCTGTGATCTTTCAAAAATCAGAATCAGGTTTATTATCACTGACATATACTGTGATTTTTGTTGTTTTATAGCAACAAAACATAAAATAAATATAAGTTACAATAAGAATGTACTATATTAAAAAAAGTGCAAAAAAAGAGCTAAATAGTGAGGTAGTGTTCATGGAATCATGAACTATTCAGAAATCTGATGATGAAATGGAAGAAACTGTTCCTAAAATGTTGAGTGTGCATCTTCAGGCTCCGTACCTCCTCCTCAATAGTAGCAATGACAAGAGGTGTGCCCTGAATGGTGAGGGTCCTGAATAATGGATGCCGCTTTCTTGAAACATCCCATTTGAAGCTGACCTTGATAGTAGGGAGGCTAGTGCCCATGTTGGAACTGCTTGATTCTACAACCCTCTGCAGCCTTTTCTGATCCTGTGCATCGGCACTTCTATACCAGACGGTGATACAACCTGTCAGAATGCATTCCACGGTACATCTGTAGAAATTTGTTTGAGTCTTTGCTGACATACCACATCTCCTCAAACTCCAAATGAAATATATCCACTGATATGCCCTCTTTGTAATTGGATCAATGTTGATCCATGTTGGGGCCTGGTTAGATCTTCTGAGGTGTTGACATCAGGGGTGCAGTCATAGCTGGAGCGCTCTGGAACACGTTCGGCCCATCTTTAAGAAAAAAACTGAAATAAGCAAGCTAATTAATTAGGTGCCACCCAGGGTGACTTGAGTATCTCAGAAACTGCTGATCTCCTGGGATTTTTACGCACAACAGACTCTGGAGTTTGCAAAGAATGGTGCCAAAAACAAACAAAAATCCAGTGAGTGGATTTAACATGATGTTTTTGCTCATGGAACAGCCACTCGCTGAATTTCTTTTTGTCTTTGGCACCATTCTTTGTAAATTCCAGAGTCTGTGCATAAAAATCCCAGGAGATCAGCAGTTTCTGAGATACTCAAATCACCGTGGGTGGCACCTAATTAATTAGCTTGTTTATTTGGGCATTTTTCTTAAAGATGGGCCAGGCGCATTCCAGAGCGCTCCGGCTACGACTGCACCCCTGGTTGACACCCAGGAACTTGAAGCTGCTCACCATTTCCACTGCTAACCCCCTTGAACTGGTGTGTGCTCCCTCAACTTTCCCTTCCTGACGTCCACAATTAATTCCTGATCTTACTGATGATGAGTATGAGGTTGTTACAACATCACTCAACCGACTGATCTATCTCACTCCAGTATGTCTCCTCGTCACCATCTGTGATGCTGTCAAAGACAGCAGTGTCATCAGCAAGTTTATAGAACAGTTTGAAGGAATTTATTTCCTCTTTTATTTTCCCCTATCATTCTCCATGATGCAACCTCCCAAACGCTCCAGAAGTTCACCACCTTCTGAATAGTCCATAAACAGCTCGGTTGAAATGACCACTCCCTAATCGAACTGTATCCCGCAGTTTGAGATTCGCCTATTGGTTAACCTCTAACCTGCTGTGGTCCCTTAGAATCTTTACTGTTTAACATTGAATCTGTCAGTGGGAGAGCATTTTGGAGATAGTGATCACAATTCTATCTCCTTTATTGAAGAGGGATAGGAACAGACAAGTTAGGAAAGCGTTTAATTGGAGTAAGGGGAAATATGAAGCTATCAGACAGGAACTTGGAAGCATAAATTGGAAACAGATGTTCTCAGGGAAACGTATGGAAGAAATGTGGCAAATGTTCAGGAGAAATTTGCGTAGAGTTCTACATAGGTACGTTCCAATGAGACAGGAAAAGGTTGGTAGGATACAGGAACCATGGTATACAAAGGCTGTTGTAAATGTAGTCAAGAAGAAAAGAAGAGCTTACAAAAGGTTCAAAAAATAGGTAATGATAGAGATCTAGACGATGCAGGAAGGAGTTTAAGAATGAAATTAGGAGAGCCAGAAGGGGCAATGAGAAGGCCTTGGCGGGCAGGATTACGGAAAACCCCAGGGCATTCTACAAGTATATGAAGAGCAAGAGGATAAGACATAAAAGAATAGGACCAATCAAGTGTGACAGTGGAAAAGTGTGTATGGAACCGGAGGAGTTAGCAGAGGTACTTAATGAATACTTCAGTATTCACTATGGAAAAGGATCTTGGCGATTGTAGGGATGACTTACAGTGGACTGAAAAGCTTGAGGATGTAGATATTAAGAAAGAGGATGTGCTGGAGCTTTTGGAAAACATCAAGTTGGATAAGTCACTGGAACTGGACAAGATGTACCCCAGGCTACTGTGGGAAGTGAGGGAGGAGATTGCTGACTCTCTGGCGATGATCTTTACATCATCAATGGGACAGGAAAGGTTCCGGAGGATTGGAAGGTTGCAGATGTTGTTCCCTTATTCAAGAAAGGGAGTAGAGATAGCCCAGGAAATTATAGGCCAGTGAGTCTTACTTCAGTGGTTGGTAAGTTGATGGAAAAGATCCTGAGAGGCAAGACTTATGAACATTTGGAGAATCATAATATGATTAGGAATAGTCAGCATGGCTTTGTCAAAGGCAAGTCGTGCCTTACGAGCCTGATTGAATTTTTTGACGATGTGACTAAACACAATTTTATATGTTTCTGTAAGATCTCCTCTCATTCTTCTGAATTCCAGAGAGCACAGTCCCAGTTGATTGTGGCGCTAGGCATAAGGAGTTCCTGTTTCAATGAGATTACTCATTCATCTGAACCTCAAGTGCGAACATGTATATAATAAAAAGCACAGACAGAGTTATACAGCATGGAAATAGGCCCTTTAGCCCAACTTATCCATGTGCCACCCAACTTGTCTTCAAGCTAATCTCATTTCTCCAAGTTGGCCCACATACCTCAAAGCCTTTCCAATGTACATACCTGTCAAGTACTGATCTGATTTTTAAAGCTGTTTGAGAACAACCCTGGTATTAGCCTAGAGAGTCTCTCCTATATTATCCTGGCCTTTAATACCAGTATATCCGTTCCTAAATAAGGGGCGAGGAGCTATTTTCAGCTCTTCAGGGGACTCATCTGTATACAGCTATAACAATGCCACCCTTTCCTAAACTTGACCCTCTTGCAGAAAAACCCAGTGTGCTATTTGCCTTCCCAACCACTTGTGAGGTTGCGCGTGTCTCCTTAAAATCTCCCCTTCATCCTGTTTGCAGATTATTCAGAGTGGTGGAAAGATAGAAACATAGAAAACCTACAGCACAATACGGGCCCTTCGGCCCACAAAGTTGTGCCGAACATGTCCTTACTTTAGAAATTACTAGGCTTACCCATAGCCCTCCATCTTTCTAAGCTCCATGTGCCTATTCAAATGTCTCTTAAAAGACCCTATCGTATCCGCCTCCACCACCATTGCTGGCAGCCCATTCCACGCACTCACCACTCTCTGAGTAAAAAACTTACCCCTGACATCTCCTCTGTACCTACTCCCCAGCACCTTAAACCTGTGCCCTCTTGTGGCAATCATTTCAGCCCTGGGAAAAAGCCTCTGACTATGCACATGATGAATGCCGGTCATCAGATTGTGAATGGTTCTGGAGAGAGCGGGCTGCTGTGTAGGAAACTCCTGTACTGGCAGTCAGCTGTAACTGACTGAGCTTCTGGTGTGCTTTCTCTGCAGCTCTTTCTGCACGGCGTGTTTGGTTACCGAGGAATTGTCCTCTTCCCTTGGCATGCCAGGCTCTATGATCGGGATGTGGCTTCATCCAGCATTGACAGGTACAAATGATCACCTTCAGGCTGCTCACTGCTTCTGCTAATTTCCTGTGGTGTTCCCCAGTTGGCGGCAAATGTGTAAGGCATGCTGAGGAATGTCTCACTGGTGGGCAAGGGCAGCACGTAGAGCACTCCTCCCTGAGGAAGGGTGACAACCTGGGGAGAATATGTAAGGAGTTGGGAGCCAGGAGGTTGGGGGGCTGCTGAAAGAAGCTCCGACCTTTGAATGGGATGTGTGGTGGGAGAAGAAGGTGAAAACTTAGATCTAGGGTTATTGGGGGAGGGGGGCCAGTAAGCCTGGATTTTGTGGAGGTGACTGGTGACATGGGGATTGCCTCTGAGTTTTGGACCTGCGTTCTGTATGTATACACTTTGATTGGCAGGATCAGATGGGACTTGCACCACCCTTGGAAACGGGAATGGAAAGCAGCATAGCAGTTTAAAAGCTAATGCCTAGCAGCTTCGGTGACCCAAGTTTGATCCTGACCTCAGGTGCTGCCTGTGTTCCCCTGTGATCATTCGAGTTTGCTACTGGTGTTTAAGTTTCGCCCCATTTAATTTTCCTGTCAATCTTCCCAAATTCTATTGGTGTAACAGAAAAGCAGCAGCCATCATCAGCGACCCACGCCATCCAGGACATGATCTCTACTTGCTGCTGCCATCAGGAAGGAATTACAGGAGCCTCAGGATTCACATCACCAAGTTCAGGAACATTTATAACCCCTCAACCATCAGGCTCTTCAACCAAAGAGGATAACTTCACTTGCCCCACAACCTATGGACTCACTTCAAGGACTCTTCGTCTCATGTTCTCAATATTTATTGCTCATTTATCTATTATTTCTTTCTTTTTGTATTTGCACGGTATATTGTCTTCTGCACAGTGGTTGAATGCCCAAGTTGGTGCGAACTTTCATTGATTCTGTTATGGTTATTATTCTGTGGATTTATTGAATATGCCCACAAGACAATGAATTTCAGGATTGTATATGGTGATATATATGTACTTTGATAGTAAATTTACTTTGAGTTTTGTACTTTGCTAAAGACTATGGTAATTAATGTACCAGCCTGAGGAAGGAAAGCAAGGGAAGCCCATAAAGTCATGAGGAGTCATTCTATCACAGAGTGATATAGCGCAGAAACTGGCCCTTTGGCCAATCTGGTCCATGTACACCAAGAAGGGGCAAAGATGTGACAGGTGGACTATAGTATAGGGAAGGACATGGTCATGCACTTTGGTAGAAGGAATAAAGGTGTAGACTATTTTCTAAACATGGAAAAAATTCAAAAATCTGAGGTTCAAAGGGACTTGGGAGTTCCCATACAGAATCTCCTAAAGATTGACTTGTAAGTTGAGTCGGTGGTAAGGAAGGCAAATGCAAAGTTAGCATTCATTTCAAGAGAGAAAAAAGAACTATCAACACTTTCTATGGATTGTGGGTGTTTAGATGGGAGGACCTCAAAGATAATAAGTTATGCTTCAGTTGTAAAAGCCCATGGTTGGACCCAGCCTACACTTCCCATGGCCTCGGGAAAGCACCAACATAATCAAGGACCCTTCCCACTAGAATGCTGAGGCTTTATAAGGCATTCGTCAGACTGCTCTTGGACTATTGTGGGCAATTTTGGGTCCCTACCTAAGAAAAGGTGTGCTGGCATTGAGAGGGTACAGAGGAGGTTCACAAGAATGATTCTGGGAAAGAAAGCGTTAACCTGTGAGAAGTGTTTATAGAGTCATAGAAAAGTTCAGCACAGAAATAGTTCCTTCTGCTCTGTTTGATGGCTCTGGGAGTTTAGAAGAATGGAGGGTATGCAGGATCTTGTATTGAAAGGCCTAGATAGAGTGGATGCGGACAGAATGTTTCCGATAGTGGGGCAGTCTAGGACTAGAAGCCACAGACTCAGAATAGAAGGATGTTTTCATTTAGAACAGAGATGAGGAGTTTATTTAGCCAGAAGAGAGTGAATCTGTGGAATTCATTGCCACAGACGGCTGTGGTGGCCAAGTCATTAAGTATATTTAAAACAGAGGTTAATAGGCTCTGGATTAGTCAGGGAGTCAAAGGTTACAGGGAGAAGGCAGGGAAATAAGGTTGAGAAGGATAATAAATCAGCCATGCTTGAATGATGGAATGGCCTAATTCTCCTTTGTCTTATGGTGTACTGCCCCATCCCAGTTAATCCCATTTACCAGTGGTAGGCCTGTAACTGTCTAAACCTTTCCAATCTACGTACCTGTCCAACTGTCTTGTAAAAGTTGTTATTGTACCTGCTTCAATGACTTCACTGGCAGCTCATTCCGCATAGATACCACCCTTTATGAAAAATATAAAGTTGTCCTTTGTGTTCTTCTTAAATCTTTCTCCTCTCATCTTAAACGTATGTCCTCTAGTCCTTGTTTCCTCAAACCTGGGAAAAAGACTGAGTGCATATACGCTATCTATTCTCCTCATGAGCTTATACACCTCTATAAGATCATCTCTCTGTCTCCTGCACTCCTAGTCTGTCCAACCTCTCCCTTCAACTCAAATCCTGGCAGCATCCTTGTCAATCTTTTCTGCACCCTTTCCAGTTCAGTAAAATATTTTCTATAGCAGGGCGACTAAAACTAAACATTGTGCTGCAAGTGTGCCTCAACAGTGACCTGTTCAACTGCACCGTGACCTCGCAACCTTTATACTCCTTCATCTAACTGATGGGGACCAGCATGCCAAAAGCACCTTCACCACCCTGTCCATTTGTGACTGCACTCATTCCCCAATTTCCCTGTTCTACAACTATTTCCAGGGCCCTGTTGTTCCTATCCTCGTTTGTCTTCCTAAAATCCAACAACTTGCCCTCATCTGAGTTAAATTCCGCTTACTCAGCTGATCGAGATGCTCCTCTCATTTTTAATAAACTTCTGTTCACCGCTGTTCATTCATTATGTGCCAGATCTCTGGCTGCGTGCCCAGAGACCCGAGTTCTCTGGGCATACAGCTCGGAAAAAGCAATGCAGCAGATTTTTAATACCGTAAATCAGCAAGTTGCTTGTTATGTCTCCCCTCTCGCTGTGAAACAGAGACACCTCTTTTTGACTTATTACGGAGAGAGACAGCTTGTGGTATGTCGAATTACGGGGTAAACGAGTAGTCTTTGGGGTACTGCAAGTCTGTGTCTTTATCGATGCTTTGGTTGGGGGGGTGGTTGCCAATACTTTTTTTGCTGGTGGGAGAGGGAGAATCATTGCTTTGCTACTGCGTGCGTGTGGGAGGGGGAGCTGGAGGAGGGCTTTGGGGTTCTAACATTTAACTATCATTCATTTGTTCGGCCACTCCTCTGTTTTCATGAATGGTTGCGAAGAAAAAGAATTTCAGTATGTATATTGTATACATTTTTCTGACATTAAATGTACCTTTGATGTTGTATGACATGGGCAGTCATGGTCTTTCCATGATCATGATTGTTCTTGGCAAAGTTTTCTATCGAGGTGGTTTGCCATTGCCTTCTGGGTAGTGTCTTTACAAGATGGGTGATCCCAGCCAATATCAATACCCTTCAGCGATTGTCTGTCTGTCATCAGTGTTCACATAACCAGGACGTGATATGCATCAGCTGCTCATTCAACCATCTCCTACCTGCTCCCATGGCTTCACATGACCCTGGTCGGGGGGGGGGGCGGGGGGGCACTAAACAGGTGCTACTCCTTGCCCAAGGGTGACCTGCAGGCTCATGTTGGGAAGGAGTGTCTTATACCTCCTTTGGTAGTGACATTCCTCCACCCCGCCAGCCAAATGTCCGCTATACCATCTACTTTAATGTCATCTGCAAACTTACTGCCTTGTACATTCCTATGGAAATCATCGATACAGATGACAAACAGCAATGGGCCCAGCATAGGTATGTAGGGAATACCGGTAGTCATGAACCTCCAGACCGAAAAACAGCCTCCCATCATTAGTGTCTGTATCCTACCATCGATCCAGTCGTGTATTGCTGGATTCCATGTGATGTAACCTTCTAGAGCAGCCCACCATGTGGAATCTTATCAAAGGCCTTACTGCAGTCCATATAAGCCACATTTATTACCTGTCCTCATCAACCGTCTTGGTTACACAACCAAAAAACTCAATTAAGTTCATAAGGCATGATCTCCCACTCAGAAAGCCATGCTGTCTACCCCAATCGACTCTTGTCTTTCCAGATGTGTGTACATCTTATCCTTCAGAATCCTCTCCAATAACTTAGCTACCACAGATGTTAGACATACTGGCCTATAGTTCCCAGGCTTTTATTTGCCACACCTCATGACTCAAAGAGCATCTGTTATCCTGCAGTCTGCTGGCACCTCACCCGTTGCTAATGACGATGCAAGTATCGCCACCAGGGCTCCTGCAGTTTCTTCTCTAGCCTCACATAGTATCCACTACTTTAGTGTGAACTATCCCAACACCTCCACACTTAGTTTTACTAGTTCTAAAGTCTCTATATCTTTCTCCATGGTAAAAACAAAGGAGAAATATTCAATACGGACCTTGCCCATATCCTACGGCTCCACACAAAAATGTCCTTTTTGGTCTTTGAGGTTTGCTGTTCTCTCTCTAGTTACTCTTTTTCCCATAGTATACTTAAAATATCTCATTGGATTTTGCTTTTCAATTTTATTATTGAAATTGAACATAGAATGTGAAAGCTACACACAGAAGCACCAGAAGTCAGGATTGATTTTAATAAAGTTATTGGATTTATTGAGTATCCCTGCAAGGGTTGTATATGCTGACATGTATGTACTTTGATAATAAATTAACTGAACTTTGAACCCGAGTCACTGGAGCTGCATAACAGTGCTATGCTGCATTGCTGGGGTCCTGGTGTCTGCATTCCTTCAGTGAACAGAACTGTTGCTTCAGCAACTCCAAGAGGCTGTTTCACTTCTAATTTTTTTCCCCGTGAATACAATGGGTTTTTGCTGTTTCCCAGCCTCAACTCAGGGATGGACAGATGTTTTCTGCATCTCAGTGGTGCTGCAGATGACATTGTGGTACTTGAGAGTTGAGTACAGTTGACCCTTGAGTTATGGGGGTTGTGGGCTTTTGTTCAGAGAAAATGGTCTATCATTATTTTCCATAATATGAAGCTAAGTCACCTTTGCCTGCATCAATAAATACAAGTTGAAAAAATGATAGTCCATTTATTTACTGTACTTTATTTCACTTAATTTCCATGAGAGTGGATTCCAAATGTCAAATCTTTGCGTATTGATTAATGAATTCAGTAAGACAGAATTTTAATTACCCAAGTGGCAATAACATGGCGGCTGCCTGTACTTAATTAAAAAAGAGTGGTGGAACTATTTAGTCAGTCAGGCAGTGTCTGTAGGGAAAGCAACCGTTAACAATTATGATCAAGAACTGTTCATCAGAACAGTTGTCTATTTTTATTTCAGATTTCCAGCATCTGCAGTTTTTAAAATTTATATTCCTTGCCAGGTTCTGGATATGAATTTAATACATTTTCTTTCACTTACTTGCAGTAAAACAGACAGTTCAGAGACCCAAGGTTCCAAAGAGGTCAAAGGCAAAACACATACCTACTACCAGGTGTTGATTGACACCAGGGACTGTCCTCATATAGTAAGTGTGAGCATTGCTGGGATAACGGTGGGCCTCACCTGTCGGCAGAAATGTGCTGTAGTTACAAAGCTATTTCTGGAATATGATGTGTTGATGAGCAAGAGGGCACCTCCTTTCTTCCCGGGCATCTCAGGAAATGACTTGTTAGCCCTCGCTGGCAGTCTCCTGACTCAGTGCCGAGAAACCCACCTTTTTCTGGCCTCATACGTCTAGGGTATACACACTCCAGTCCCACCAAATCTGTGAAATTGGCATGTCTCACCCACCCAAGCCCCGGTTCGTATGAATGCTGTGTGATTTGCTGCCCTGTTACAGCTCTTGGCAGGAAATAACAGATCGTACATTGCATACAACTAAAAGAATCTATTTATGAATATTAACTTAACTGAAGAGTTAGTAGAAAAAGGACCCAATATAATTAAATAGTCAAATGTGCACAGGTTGGAGCTCAAATCTCCCTAAAGTCATATTCACCGATCCCCAGTAGACTTCCCCACCTTGGCTCCGTTGAGTCACGGTCCCCACCGGTTCTCTCCAGCGTCTTCTCTCTTCATCTGTCGCCAAACAAAGACCAAGACTAACTTTCATGCTCCTTACAAAACCCCTTCTCCCAGTGTTCTCTGGAACCTTCTCCCAGTTCCACTATCCTTCTTGGATGACACACATTCCTAAGCACCCCTTATCTTCAATGGTAACCAAGTTCAACCAATATAAGTGTGAAATGGTTCATTTCGGTAGGTCCAATTTGAAGACAGAATATAATAAGGAAAGATGTTATCCCACAAGAGTAAGAAATAAGACCATAAGATGTAGGAGCAGAATTAGGCCATTCAACCCATCAAGCCTGCTCCACCATTACGTCATGGCAGATCCCGGATCCCACTCAACCCTGTTCACCTGCCTTCTCGCCATATCCTTTGATGCCCTGACGGATCAGAAACGATCAACTTCCACCTTAAATATACCCACAGACTTGGCCTCCAGCACAGACTGTGGCAGAGCATTCCCGAACTAACAATGCTTAGACAGCTTCTTCAATTCAGCCATGTACACTGAAAGGCACTCCCCTCCCTTTTAATTCCACTATGAAACCTAAAGGATTCTGCAATCAACAATGGTTTTTGTTCTAAATGCCCCTGCATTAAATTCACAATATCAGCAAAGCTCCTTTCAGCTGGTTTGGTGGGAACAATTAAATTTTTAAACAAACTGTATTGCTTTAAACCCAATATACTCAGCAAAACTGGCACTTGTTTCTCATTGGCTATTTCATTTGCTTCAAAATACTTCTCAATTAGCTCAGTATACATGAGCCAGTTGTCCATTGAGCAATCAAACATATCAGTGTTTCCAATGTAGCCAGCTGTTCCTGCTTTTTTTAAAGTCATTATCACCTGGTACTCACTGTTCATGAACCTATGAATTCTTCCATTTTCTACCTTTTTTAAACTTTGTACTCTTTCCTTTTGCAAAGAAAACATGCTGATCTGAAGAAAATAAAACTGTGTTGTGCTTTTTTTTTAACTTGATCATTGCTTGCTGTGTATTTTTTTTAACTAATGTCTTGCTACGCTTCAACAGGCAGGTGGTCATCTCAGGTTTGTTTTTAAAATACCTCATAATCATTGTTATGTTTTGTAACGCAAAAACGTAAAAGCTAATTGAAAAGAAAACAAGCGAACCAGAAATGTTAGTCTACCTTTGTTTTTACTTTAAGCATTTAACATCTGCAATTCACATATTTCATACATATAGCCATAATGAATTATTTAAACACCAAAGAATACTTAATCAAACAATATATTTACAATATTACACAAATATTACTGGTATATTAAATACACAATACCCTTTAATTTAATGCATGCTTTCTCTTCATGTGCCGGTTGGTGGCATAGTGGCATGAGCGCCGGACTTCGGAGCAAAGGCTCCCGAGTTCGAATCCAGTCGGCTCCTCCTCCTCCTCCTCCTCCTCCTCCTCCTCCTCCTCCTCCTCCTCCTCCTCCTCCTCCCCCCTCCTCCTCCCCCCTCCTCCTCCCCCCTCCTCCTCCCCCCTCCTCCTCCCCCTCCTCCCCCTCCTCCCCCTCCTCCCCCTCCTCCCCTCTCTCTCCCTCTCCCCCCCGAGCCAGTTTTCCTGCTGAGAATCTGTGCCTTAAATGCTGCAAATGGTGTATTAATGATCTAAAGGTTGACCATTGCTAGTTTACTATTGTGTCCCAACATGTAACTGCCGTGTTTCTATTTCAGTCTCAGAGGTCACAGACTGAAGCCGTGACTTTTCTTGCTAACCACGATGACAGCAGAGCCCTTTATGCTATTCCAGGTGAGTGGTTTGAACCTGTATCTATTCTTAAGGCAAGAGTCCGTGCTTTTGTTTGCTAAAATCAGTCAGGTTGCTATGGTTGGTTAAAATGCCCAGGATATTGAGAGGAAAACCACAAGGATAGACTGTGTGAGCACATGGACATTGTGGTGACCACATCATGCCAGTTGTGAGTGAAAGCCCTGATAATGGACGTTGTCCAGGATTCTACTTGCCACAGGACTACCTTGGGGCAGTGTCTAAAGCCCGACCTCTCCAAATGAGTCATCCACGCCAGTCTTTCCATTGTAAGGTCAAAAGTGAGGATGCTGGTCATTGTTCACAGTTCCATTCACTAGTCCTCAGAGTGAAAGGATCCTTTAACTCATCCGAGCCTCTCTCTGTCTATCTTTGGAAAGTAAATGAACAGTTGTGGAATAGTAGGAAAGTTACACCTAAGAAGGGGGCTATTTTGACTGATTGTTCAAAAGGACTATACCCAACCTAATACTTCCTCCCAATGTGTGTATATGGGGATTGCGTGCATATTCAACTATGTAAGTATGATGAGGTTTTCCATCTTTCACCTTTTCAGTCATGAATTCCAGATTCCCTTTCTTTGTCTCTCTTTCCACTGATCAATTGAAATCTGTGGTTCCCCCTATTTTTTGATTCTTCTGCTATTGGATACAGGTTTTCCTCCCTCTCTGTCTCAGGTGAATCTTCCTTCAGTTACTTCCTGCTCCGAAGGAAAGTACCCCAGCAATCCAGTTTCTCCACCCAGTTGCCATATTCCAGTGCTGATACCATCCTTAGGGACCTACAGGTGTTCCCCGCTTTATGAAAGTTCGCTTTACGCCATTTTGCTTTTACGAAAGACCTACATTAGTACCTGTTTTCGCTAACTGAAAGAAATCCGAAGAGGATTTTCACTTTTACGAAAAAAGCGCCCACTTTAAACTTGTGTTTACCCTGAGAAAGACTACCATGACCGTGAAGCCTTGTGCGGGCAGGTGCGTGCGCATGTGTGTACGTGCCGAATTTTGGTATGATTCGGTAGGTTTTTTTGGGTCTGGGAACGCTCAAAAAATTTTCCCATATAAATTAATGGTAATTGCTTCTTCACTTTACGCCATTTCAGCTTACGAAGGTTTCACAGGAACGCTCGACTTTCAGATAGCGGGGGAAACCTGTACACTGTACCCTATAGAACCGAAGTGTAGCATCCTTGCAATATGGAACTACAACAATATGTGGCACAACAATCTTCTGTTCCTATCTCCTGTGTCTCACTTCATATGCCATTTTACCCACTTCTCCTCTCCCCTTTATGGATATGGACATATTCCTATGTCCCGTACCTCACCCCATGTGCCCTTTCACCCATATCTCTCCCTTTGTGGAGGTGAACATGTATTCTAAGTGCACTGTTTCCACACATCCCCCAGTAGCTTCATTTATTGTACGTTCCCTTGTTTTGAAGCACCTCTCTAATGTATAATGTTCACTTCTTCAGGCTGAACTGTACAACTGAGCTGACTATTGATCTTCCCTCCTCACTGCCAACTACGCGGCCAATGTCTGGATCATTTGTTTGCCTGTTTCTATTTTATATAAGTATGAATCCGCCACTATTTCCTGTAAATCGTACAATATCTTTGGCTAGTGTTTTATCACTACTCTTTGTGCTTTAGTATCAAATTTCCTGAATTACCCTGTAGTGTGTTATATGAAATTTTATGTACAGTAATTTGTTACAGGGGGTGGGTGGGCTGTAAATTGAATTGGTGGGTGTAAAGTTTCTAGTTCATGTGCACAGTTATGTGGCAAGTGATTGATTCTGCCCGGAGCTATAGATACCATTTTTCCCACAATTGAAGCCCATAAGACACAGGAGCAGAATTAGGCCATTCACCCCATTCAAAAATGGCTGATTTATTATCTTCCTCAACCCCATAACCATTGACATCCTTACTAATCAGTAACCTATCAACTTCTGCTTTAAGTATACCCAATATACTCTAGCTGTCGGCAACAATGAATCCCACAGATTCGCTACTACATGATAACTCTTGCTGTCAACACTTACAGGCCTTTTGATGTGAACTTTTGCCTTGTGTTAGGTTTGGACTATGTGAGCCATGAGGACATCCTGCCTTACAGTTCGTCGGATAAAAGCCCCATCCAGCACGAGTTGTTCGATAGATTTCTCTCATATGACTCGGCAAAAGGTTGGTTAAAGTTTGTACTGTGTGCAGGCATGAGTCAGCTTTGCAGTGTTAAGCTGCAAGTTTCTCTGTTTTCAAGATGACTCAGGTTGATTTGTATTGCCTTTGTATGACTGTGAGGAAAAGATTGAAGCAAAGCAGAGCTGTAATAATAGACAATGTGGGAGGAAGACTGAAAGTGAGCTGGTTCTGCTTGGTTCAGATTGCAGATCCTTTGTCATTCAAATCCATGAATCCCATCCATTTGGTGAGATGAACTGTACACCTCACAATTAGTCACCATAAAGGATTTACTGATGGCCCATAGAAATATTGTGGGCCTAGGTTTGATCTTGGACAAGCTCCTGCCACGTAGGCCAGTCAACCTAATGCTCCCTACATTCACATTAGCAGTGTGAACTAATGGGGTAAAACAGGCCAGATCCCAAATGAGTCATGTACAGGATTGGGTTTAAGTGTGATGTTCCATATAGCCCAGTTACTTGATGCTTGACGGTGCCAGGTACCATAAGATATAGGAGCAGTATTATCGTCATAGTCATACTTTATTGATCCCGAGGGAAACTGGTTTTCATTACAGTTGCACCATAAATAATTAAATAATAATATGTAAATTATGCCAGGAAATAAGTCCAGGACCAGCCTACTGGCTCAGGGTGTCTGACCCTCCAAGGGAGGAGTTGTAAAGTTTGATGGCCACACCATCGAGTCTGCTCTGCCATTTCATCATGGCTGATCCATTTCCCTCTCAGCCCCAGTCTCCTGCCTTCTCCCCATAACCCTTCATGCCCTGACTGATCAAGAAGCCCTCAACTTCTGTGTTACATATAATCAATGACTTGGTCTCCACAGCTGTATGTGGCATTGAATTCTACAGATTCACCACTCTCGAGCTAAAGAAATTCTTCCTCATCTCTGTTCTGAGGCTGTGTCCTCTGGTCTTAGACTTCCCCAATATAGGAAACATCCTCTCCACATCCACTCTGTAGAGGCTTTCAACATTGAATGGGTTTCAATGATATTCCCCTCATTCTTCTGGATTTCAGTGAGTAGAGACCCAGAACCAACAAATGCTCCTCATATGATAAGCCTTTCAATCCCAGAATAATTTGCGTGAACCTCCTTTGAACCCTTTCAATGTTAGCACATCCTTTCTTAGGAGGGTGTGTGGGTAGGTGGGTACCAGTTATCTGACGGCTGAGGGTGTGTGGGTGGGTGGGTACCAGTTATCTGACGGCTGAGGGTGTGTGGGTGGGTGGGTACTTGTGTGAATGAACTAACCAGTTGCATCACAATCAGGTTTAATATTACTGACAAATGTCACAAAATGTGTTGTTTCAAGAAAATTGTAACTTATAAGAAATATAAAAGACAAATATGTTGTGGAAAAAGAAAGCAGAATTGAGGTATTGTACATGGGTTCATTGTTTGTTCAGAAAGCTGATGGCAGAGGGGAAGAATCTTTTCCTAAGATGTTGTAGTGTGTGTCTTCAGGCTCCTGTACCTCTTCCCTGATGATAACAGTGAGAAGAGGGCACATCCCAAATGGTCAGGGTCCTGCATGATGGATGCTGCCTTCTTGAGGCATCACCTTTTGAAGATGTCCTCTGGTGGGGAGGCGAGTGTCTGTGATGGAACTGGCTGAGTTTGCAGTCCTCTGCAGGTTTTTTCTGATCATGTGCAGTACCCTTCCATACCAGGTGGTGATGCAACCGGTTAGAATGCTCTCCATGGTATATCTGTTGAAATTTGTCATTCTTTGGTGACTTTACAATGGAGCTCTGCTTCATGCTGTGTTGGTTCTTGTAAGAGCAATGGTGAGAAAGTTGGCATACACTTAACTTTCTGGATGAAATGAGTTTGTACAATCATTTCCAGTGTGTTTGTCCTGAAGGAGTGAATTTTTGATTAAGCTGCTGCATTATTTAATCCTCAACCCCCACCCCCAGCTCTGCCATTTGTAGCCAGAGACACATTGCGTGCATGGCAGGAGAAGAACCATCCCTGGCTGGAATTATCTGATGTTCATCGAGAAACAACCGAGAACATTCGAGTCACAGTTATACCCTTCTACATGGGCATGCGGGTAAGGGTCACAGTTATACCCTTCTACATGGGCATGCGGGTAAGGGTCACAGTTACACCCTTCTACATGGGCATGCGGGTAAGGGTCACAGTTATACCCTTCTACATGGGCATGCGGGTAAGGGTCACAGTTACACCCTTCTACATGGGCATGGGGGTAAGGATCACAGTTATGCCATTCTACATGGGCATGCGGGTAAGGGTCACAGTTATACCCTTCTACATGGGCATGCGGGTAAGGGTCACAGTTACACCCTTCTACATGGGCATGCGGGTAAGGGTCACAGTTATACCCTTCTACATGGGCATGCGGGTAAGGGTCACAGTTACACCCTTCTACATGGGCATGCGGGTAAGGGTCACAGTTATACCCTTCTACATGGGCATGCGGGTAAGGGTCACAGTTACACCCTTCTACATGGGCATGGGGGTAAGGATCACAGTTATGCCATTCTACATGGGCATGCGGGTAAGGGTCACAGTTATACCCTTCTACATGGGCATGCGGGTAAGGGTCACAGTTACACCCTTCTACATGGGCATGCGGGTAAGGGTCACAGTTATACCCTTCTACATGGGCATGCGGGTAAGGGTCACAGTTATACCCTGTATGGGCATGCGGGTAAGGGTCACAGTTATACCCTTCTACATGGGCATGCGGTAAGGGTCACAGTTATACCCTTCTACATGGGCATGGGGGTAAGGGTCACAATTATGCCGTTCTACATGGGCATGCGGGTAAGGGTCACAGTTATACCCTTCTACATGGGCATGCGGGTAAGGGTCATAGTTACACCCTTCTACATGGGCATGCGGGTAAGGGTCACAGTTACACCCTTCTACATGGGCATGCGGGTAAGGGTCATAGTTATACCCTTCTACATGGGCATGTGGGTAAGGGTCATAGTTATACCCTTCTACATGGGCATGCGGGTAAGGGTCACAGTTATACCCTTCTACATGGGCATGCGGGTAAGGGTCACAGTTATACCCTTATGTATGGGCATGCGGGTAAAGCTGTGCGACCTTTACTGAACATGCAAAGTCAGGAAACATACTGTTGAGTTTAATTTCACACTTTGCAATTTGTGGTTTAGTATCACTCCAGCACATGGTTTCTTATCTTCCAGTGAAAGAGCTGAGGTAGGTGAGGGTGGACTGGGCAAGAGTAAGAGGACTTTGGGGAGAGCCTGCACTCTCTGAGGTAATTGAGGAGGCACTAGAAGAGTTGGAGAGGGCTCAGTCAGTTCACTGAGGAGGTGGATTGGGGAAGATGAGCTGAATTATGCAGGAGGGTTAGCTGTGATTACTCCAAAAAAGTGCTTGAGAGATGTGAAGAAGAGGGATAGGTGTTCTCTGAAAGATTGCCAGAAAAGCCTATTACCGTGCCGTATCTTTAAGTAAATAAATAGATCAGAGACTCTGCCACCAATGGGGACAGAACATGGTGACAGCACAGCTCTGGACCGGGGTAAGTGATGTAGTGGAGGGTGACATAATAGATGGAGTGGGTGGGTATGAGTGACTGGAAGGTGATGTAGTGAATATCTATATATATAAAACTCTCATGCTCTGTCTGTTTGTGACCTTCAATTAGCACAAACCGTGCATTACAGCGGCACTTTTTCTGCCTAAATCGAATTAAAATCCGCTAACTTACAGAATGCAGGCAAAGTTCAGGGTTATATATTCATATAAAATTGCTCACTCACCAAAAATCAACAGGCTGTCTTTCACCCGAGACCCGATTGGCCATCATGGAAATTGGGACGCCACAGCCCGATGCATGCGCACGGCCAGCCTCAGCAGCGCCTGACGATGCTCACAGCAGCCGCACCAACTGCAGCAAAAGGGCAGGGCTATCACGTCCATTTAGCAGAGCACCAATCACATCATCAAGAAGCAACAGCATCTTGGAGGCTTTGGTGTTACTGCTTCGAATCTTCTATCCAGCATTAGGGTAAAAATATATGGATAGCCTAATTATGCCGCGTGAAAAGAAGGGGGACATTATGGTCAAGAAGTGATGCCAAACGTCGTCGGGAAGCGGCAAGGAGAGGGAAAGAACAATCAGATGAGGCCAGGGCCGCATGACTCCAGGATCAAAGAGTCAGGACAAAAAGGATGAGAGAAGACGAGACAGAGGAGGACAGGCATGCACGTCTCCAAAATGACAATAGGCACAGACGGAGGAGAGAACAAGAATCCAATCAGGCCAGGGCCGCACGACTCCAGGATCAGAGAGAAAAAACAAATGGTAGAAGAGATGAAGGATGAAAGGGCTGCGCATTGCCAGAATGACAAAATCAGGCAGAGAAGGAGGAGAGAGGAAGAGGCAGAGGAGAAAAGGAAAGATCAACTCGAGAATATGAGGCACAGAGTAATTATTGCAAGAGATGTGGTCATAAAAAGTGTCCTTCGTTAAACGAGGAAGAGCAATATTTGTCTTGCTACACGTCTTTCTTCTTTAATACACTGAGTTCTTCTCTAATTTCCAAAGCACATCACATCATACTGCGCTATCTTTTCTCTCAAAAGGTGCCCCAACGGGTCACCCAGTTGTTAAGTAAAATACTAAAAGTAAGTGTGATCATGGTGAGCTGGTAGCAGGGAATGGCTGGAATTTGTGAAGCACAAAGGCCAGCAAATATAAACCTGAGATTCTGCAAATGCTGGATATCCAGAGTAACACACACAAAATAGTTGATGTCTTTGGAGAGGAATAAAGAGTCAATATTTCAGGCCGAGGAAATATGTTGCTGAAACATTTTATCCTCATTTCTCCTTGTCTGCTTGAGACGGTTTAAAATGTTGCTTGTCAGTGTATTTTTTTTTACTGTACAAATGTGTGGAGGCTCATTGTAGCAGCTGGTATTGGGGTGTTTGGAGGCACTGCCTTTCAGGTGGTGGGGCAGACGGACATAGACAGGTTTACTCTTCAGGAGTATGGTACCTGGAGCAGATCCTGCACATACATACATCCTCTGTTTAACCCAGGACTGGAGGAAGTTTGTCTTTTTGGTGCTAGAGCGAGGTTAAGGAGGAATATTTAATGATAGTCATACTGGCTCCAGAAATGTGCTCCCCTTAAATAATTTCTGCACACCTTTTATTTTAAATATATTGCCTGGTGGACATGATGTTCCCAAGCAGCTGAGCTAAAAACCTCATAAGGAATGTTACATCTCATCATTGAGCGTATACAGAGAGCTATGATGTTCCTTTGAGAGTAGGGTCTGGTGTGAAATGGGGAAGGTTGCTGAGTGAGGGGCATTATTCTATGTGAGTATCCTGTATAAAAGCTGCAAACTGGCTTCCAAGATATTTCACTTGCGGACATGTCGAGATAAGTATACCCCAGTAGCCTGATTGTTACGGCCCTGCAGAATGCTGACTCATTTTGGTGCTCCCAGTGCTGTAGTTTTAACAGAGAGATCTAATCATTCCTGCCTGTCAACCGGGTGGCACGGTATCATAGCAGTTAGCATAACGTGATTACAGTGCCAGTGACCCGGGTTCATGGTTCATTTTCTGCCGTTGTAAGTTCTCCCGATGACTGTGTGAGTTTCCACTGGCTGCTCCGGTTTCCTCCCTCCTTCCAGAGACTGGGGCTGCATGGTTACGTAACGGTTAGCACCACATTTTTAAACATCAGCAGTCACTAATCAGGGTTCAATTACCACCACTGTCTACGGAGTTAGTACATTCTGTTGTCCCTGTGATCTTGTGGTTTCCTCCCAGGCTCTGATTTTCACCCTCATTCCAAAGAATGGGGCAGCCCCGTAACATAACAGTTCACTCAGTGTAATGCTATTACAGCGCCAGCAAATCTTGTTCAATTCTGTTGCTATCAGTAAGGAGTTTGTACATTCTCCCCATGCCCATGTGGGTTTCCTCCAGGTGCTCTGGTTTCCTCCCATGGTCCAAAGACATGTGAGTTAATAGGTTAATTTTTTTTATTCATTTATGGGATATGGGCATTGCCAGCTAAGCCGGCATTTATTGCCCATCCCTAGCTGGCCACATTGGTGTAACTGAGCAACACGGGCTCTTTGGCTAGGAACGGCCCATTATTGTGCTGTGTCTCTGACTAAATGAGTAAATTAATTCATTCTTTCAATGCTTGGTTTAATTGCAGGAAGCACAGAATTCGCATGTGTACTGGGTAAGTATTGCTCAGTTTTCATAACAATCTGTGGTAAACAGATGTGTGATCTATTCACAGGATTAATTCTCCAAACAGATCTGTAGTTAGAAATGAAAATGAAATGGTGTGTGACTGGGAAGGGGAGCCACACAGAACAGGATGTTCTGGAGGTGCTGGGAACATGGGACCATTGAAAGTAGTGAGAGTGGTGGAAGAAGAGAGGAGAGGAAGGACAGGGAGTTGACAGGAAGAGATGTTGTGGTGGGAGTCTGACCTGGAAGAGAACTGAGTGAGGATGTGGCTCCCCTGTGGCTTTAGAGTATGTTAAACAGTAAACCCAAATGGTTTTGACCGAAGAGTGAAAAGCACTTCCTGTTCCTGCTGCTCATGTTCTACTGTACAATGTCACCGTCCCTCTGGGTCTCATATTTGGTGTTTTATGAATGCAGCAGCTGTACGCACCTGAAGTCTGATTGGCACGACCTCGCCGAGTGCTAACTTGTTGCAGTGTATACAGTACAGGCCCTTCAGCCCACAATGTTGTGCTAACCTATCCTTTTAACCTGTTCTAAAATCAATCTAACCCTTTCTTCCTTCATAGCCCTCCATTTTTCTAGCATTCATGTGCGTCAAGTACAGTACTCATGTACTTAATAGAGAGATCTGACCCAGTGCTGCCTTGGAACTAATGCAAACTGATGCTCTGCAGGGACCTCATCGCTGCACTGTCTGGTGTAGGGTGAACTCCGGAGGCTCTCTGTGACGACTGCTGCTGGCTGGACGGATTGGGAGGTCCAGCCGCTCAGACTGAGGCCCTGCTTGGCCAGGGTGACGAGTGGCGATGGGGAGCACCACCCCTGCTATTGACAGACTGTCTGGGTCCTATGGCCTCCAGCTAACGTAATTAATCCTGCAGTTTTCCCGTCTCCTTGTCCAGCTGCATTGCTCTCCCCTCCCCAGATGGAGACTTGCTCAATAGTCAATGTTAGACTGGCCCGTCTATCACTGATTACAATTACACTTTCTTCCTAAGAAAATATCCTGAATACTAAATGCACACAGAACACACAGACACACCTACACTTATGCGCACACACGCACGTATATACATAACCGCGCACACACACACACGCACACACATACACCTACAAAACAAGCACACACACACACACACCCTCCATCCAAGGGAGCCTGGGTTGCGATTCACTTTGAGGCCCTGATTGAGGTCCACAGAAACTGGTGGATACAGCCAGTCCTTCACAGGCAAAGCCCTCCCCACCTGTAAGCATGTTTATAAGGAGCACTGTTACAAGAAAGCAGCATCTATCATTAATGACCCCCACCATCTAGGCTCTTTTCTTGTTACTACCATCGGGCATTCAGTACAGGAGCCTTGGGTACCACACTACCATGTTTAGGTACAGTTATTAACCCCTCAAACACCAGGCTCCTGAACCAGCATAGATAATTTCACTCACCTCAACTATGAACTGATTCCACAACCTATAGATTTACGTTCATGGACTCTACTTATTGTACATTGGTTGTTTGTGAATCTTTATTTATGTATAGTTTTTCCTAAATTCTGTTGTATTTGTTTACTTTCCTGTCAATATCTACAAGCAAACAAATCTCAAGGTAGTTTATGGTGAGATATATTTCAGGGCATGAAAGGATACAGGAAGAAGGCAGGAGATTGGGGCTGAGAAGAAAATTGGATCAGCCATGTTGAAATGGTGGAGCAGACTCGATGGGCCAAATGGGCTAATTCTGCTGCAATATCTTATAGATGTACAGGTACTTTGATAATAAATTAAGTTTGATTTGACTGGCTGACTTGTGTCTGACTGACCTGCTTTACAGTGGCGGTACTGTATTCGGCTGGAGAACCTTGGCACAGAAGTGGTACAGCTTCGGGAAAGGCACTGGCGCATCTTCAGCCTCTCTGGCACGCTGGAGACGGTGCGAGGGAGAGGAGTTGTGGGCAGGGTGAGTACAAGATGATGCCCTCCATCAACCTCACCCTCCAGCAATCCCAGTGATTTAGAGTAACACACAAAATGCTGGAGGAACTCAACAGGTTAGGCAGCATCTATGGAGTGGAATAGAGTCATTGTTTTGGACTGAGACTCCTCATTATGACTGGATGAAGGATCTCAGCCCAAAATGTCGACTGTTCATTCCTCTATAAATGCTGCCAGACCTGCTGAATTCCTCCATCGTTTTGTGTTTATTACTCTGGATTTTTAGCATCTGTGGAATCTCTTGTGTTTATGATTTACGTTTTAAATGGTAGCTTGTTTTGCTGTTGTTCTGTTGTGTTTTGTGTTTTTCTGCTGTGGGCATGTTATGTTGGCGCTGGAATGTATGACAACACTCGCTTAGGTTGTACTGGCTATGCTTCGATGTATGTGTAATAAGTAAAATGAATCTGAAGGTTTACGTAAGACTATTTTTATCACCTGTCTATTCCTCTCCTTAGATGCTGCCTGACTTGTAGAGTTCCTCCATTTTGTGTATGTTTACAGCAAGATATTTCATTATTTTACACTGTGGGATTGTGTTTGTTGCATTTTCTAACCGAAAAGACCAGAGTTTTGAGCCACAAACAGGTGTGAATAGCTATGGTAGCTATTTGACATCCTGAGAGAATGTCAATGTGAATAAACACTCTGCTTCAGCAGGAAAGTGGATTAAAATGTTAATGGGGATACTTCACAAGGCTGTCACTAGAGAGTGGTTGCCCTTTGATAGCTGCATTGTTTTCACAAGGCGCTCTGAGTCAGCAGTCAGACCTGCCCTCTGTCCTTGGGCCTTGCAACCACTCACTTTGCTGCAAACAGCAAAGTGACCTGATTAGAAATAGTTCTGAAAAGGTTTGCTAAGGTAGATGTGGAAACATTTTCACTTACAGGAGAGCCCAATGCGAGAGGTAAGTAAGGTCAAAGTTGAGTTTAGCAAGTCCATGTTTGCAATGAAATACTTCCGAACAGCAGCATCACAGGCACATCGCATCAGATCAGCAGCATTCACAAGAAAAACATCAATGACATGTAAATTATGCAAGAGTTTGACAGGAAATAACACAATTAAAACAAAGCAAAATCTGTTTTATGGCAAAATTGTTGTACGCTATGTCAAGCCCCATTGGATTATATTTTGTGCTTTAAGGGGTGAAGAAGATGTGAAATTTAGTCCTGAAGGGGTTTAACACTTGGCTCTGTGCTGTAGTAATTTATTTATTTACCAGTCTCATTCCAATTTCTGAATGGTCTGCGAACCCAAGGATTGTCTTGTTACTCTTTTTTTTTATGAATTTTATGTGATTGCACTGCACCTACACAAAACAACACAATTCATGGCATCCAACTCAGTATGAATACATCTGACTCATATTCTCAATGCAAATATCAGAATGGTTTCAAGTCATATACTGTGTCCTGTGCTCCTGGTGTGCCCTCCTGTATATCGGTGAGACCCAGTACAGATTGGGAGACCCACCAGAAGAAATGAGATCTCCCAGAGGCCTCCCACTTTAATTTTACTTCCCATTCTCATTCTGATATGTCAATCTATCTATCTTTCACCTTCTCTACTATGGCGACAAGGCCACACTCAGTGGAGGAACAACACGTTATATTCCATCTGGGTAGCCTCCAATGTGATGGCATGAACATTGATTTCTCAAACTTCTGGTGTGGACCCCATTCCCCATCTCCTTTTCCTTCTGTCACGTTATCTCTTTGCCTGCCCATTGCTTCCCTCAGGTGCTCCTCCCCCCCCTTTTTTCTTTCTTCCAAGGCCTTATGTCTTCTCCTATTAGATTCCCCTTATTCAGCCCTGTATCTCTTTCACCAATCAACTTCCTAGTTCTTTACTTCATTTCTCCCCCCCCCCCCCCCCCCCCCGGTTTCACCTATCACCTTGCGATTCTCTCTCCCCTCCCCCCACATTTTCAATCTACTCCTCAGCTTTTTTCTCCAGTCCTGCTAAAGGTTCTCGACCCGAAACGTCAACTATACTCCTTTCCATAGATGCTGCCCTGTTTGCTGAATTGCTCCAGCATTTTGTTTGTACTGCTCAGATTTCCAGCATCAGCAGGTTTTCTCTTGTTTGTGGTCAGGACCCTCTTCCCAGAGTGTCAACTGTTCAACTCCATAAATGCTGCCTGACCTACTGAGTTCCTCCAACATTTTATGTGAGTTTTCAGTTCAAAAATGGTTTGAGAAGCGAAATAAGTAGTTTTTGACATGTTGCTGAATTGATTATAAGGCAGTTGGATTTTAGAACATCTGGGGAAAGATGCGATGAAATATTTTTGCTCTCCAGAAAACATTGGTGCAAAAGGATATGAAGTTTAATAATTTAGAACATAGAACATAGAAATCTACAGCACATTACAGGCCCTTCGGCCCACAATGTTGTGCCAACCATGTAACCTGCTCTAGAAACTGCCTAGAATTTCCCTAGCGCAAAGCCCTCTATTTTTCTAAGCTCCATGTACCTATCTAAGAGTCTCTTAAAAGACCCAGTTGTATCCACTTCCACCACCGTCACCAGCAGTGCATTCCATGCACCCACCACCCTCTGTGTGTGGAAAAACTTACCCCTGACATCCCCTCTGTACCTGCTTCTAAGCACCTTAAAACTATGCCCCCTCGTGTTTGCCACTTCAGCCCTGGGAAAGAGTCTCTGTCTATCCAAATCGATCAACGTCTGTCATCATTTTATACATCTCTGTCAAGTCACCTCTCATCCTCTGTTGTTCCAAGGAGCAACGGCCAAGTTCACTCAACTTATTCTCATAAGGCACGCTCTCCAATACAGGCAACATTCTTGTAAATCTCCTGTACTCTATTTCTATAGTATCCACATCCTGTAGTGAGGTGACCAGAACGGAACACAGTACTCCAAGTGGGGTCTAACCAAGGTTTTAGATAACTGTAACATTACCCCACAGTTCTGGAATTCAGCCCCACTGTTTCTCCTTACAGGCAGTGGCAGGAATTGAACCATTGTTGCTGGAATTGTGAAGCATTGTGCTAACCACTATGCTCCCATGCTGCCCCAGTGCATCTCTCCTGGACATGAAGCAGAGCAGACATTAGAAACACTATGTGTTCTGTATTCATTATTGTATTTCCACTATTACAGTGAACTGGAGTTGGATAACGTTCCGATGTGGGCAAGGATTCTAGCGCTGATATGAGCATTCTCTAAGTGTGTTTCCTTTGTCTCTCTCATTGTTTAGGAGCCAGTTCTATCAAAGGAGCAACCTGCTTTTCAGTACAGCAGCCACGTCTCACTGCAGGCCCCCAGTGGTCACATGTGGTGAGTAAGCCGATCACTGCAGTTGAGTCAGCTCGTACTTCACTGTTTTCTACTGCATTGCCTGCTGTCTATAAAGTGAAACCATTTGGTACAGAATCTACTCCATCCTTGTTTCTTCAGTCCTGCCCAAGGGTCTCAGCCCAGACTGTCGACTGTACTTTTTTTTCATAGATGCAGCTTGGCCTGCTGAGTTCCTCCAGCATTTTGTGTGTGCTGCTTGTATTTCCAGCATCTGCAGATTTTCTCTTGTTTGTGATATAGACTTGGTCTGAATGTACACATATAGACACATTAGGTCCTCTGTGTAACATGGCAGTTAGTCTGCAAAAGTTCCCGACGTACAAACACAGGGCTCTCTGCTTTTCCGCCTTTACCCTTCTCAGCCAGATGCCTGTAGTTAGGGCCATACAGTTCTTGGATTACATAGGAAAAATCAGCCAGGTCCCAGCTGCTGTACACCAGTGGGGCATCGCTGCTGCTGTGTGAGTCCGTAAATTAGTGGGAGCGCCATTAGGGGTCACGGCCTTTGGGGAGCACCATTGGGGTTAATGGCCCAGAAGGATGACAGTCTATGGGAGTCATGGTCAGACTTGGGGGCGCATCATTTGGGGTGACGGTCACACTGTGGGGAGCTCCATCAGAGTGATGCTCTGTGGGGGTCACCGTTCAGGGGTGCAGACTGTGGGGGTCACAATCTGTCCTTGGTGGGCACCTTCATGGGTGGCAGTCTGGGGGGTTCACACTCTGTGGTGACAGTTTGTGGGGGACACCATCAGGGCTGACTGTGATTGGATAGGTTGGTTTTTGATGAGTGCCATCAAGGATGACAGACTGTGGGGGAATGTCATAGGAGTGACAGTGTAAGGGGGAACGCCACAGGGGTAACAGTTCAGGAGCAACATTATAGAGGGTGACAGTGTAAAGGGGAATGCCATTGGGGGTGACAGTTTGTGGGGGAATACCATTGGGGTGACAGTCTGTGGGGGAAGGCCATGGGGGTGACAGTCTGTGGGGGAAGGCCATGGGGGTGACGGTCTGTGGGGAACACCATCGGGGTGGTCTGTGGGGAACACCATCGGGGGGTGGTCTGTGGGGGGATACCATCGGGGTGGTCTGTGGGGGGATCGGGGGTGGTCTGTGGGGGTTATACCATCGGGGGTGGTCTGTGGGGGGATACCATCGGGGGTGGTCTGTGGGGAATATACCATCGGGGGTGGTCTGTGGGGAAGGCCATCGGGGGTGGTCTGTGGGGGGGGATACCATCGGGGGTGGTCTGTGGGGGACTAGCATCAGGGGTGGTCTGTGGAGGGAACACCATCGGGGGGTGGTCTGTGGGGGATATACCATCGGGGGTGGTCTGTAGTGAATACCGTTGGGGGTGGTCTGTGGGGGGATACCATCGGGGGTGGTCTGTGGGGGACTAGCATCGGGGGTGGTCTGTGGAGGGAACACCATCGGGGGTGGTCTGTGGAGGGAACACCATCGGGGGTGGTCTGTGGGGAAGGCCATCGGGGGTGGTCTGTGGGGAAGGCCATCGGGGGTGGTCTGTGGGGGATATACCATTGGGGGTGGTCTGTGGGGGGATATACCATCAGGGGTGGTCTGTGGGGGGATACCATCGGGGGTGACGGTCTGTGGGGGATATACCATCGGGGGTGGTCTGTGGGGGGAACACCATCGGGGGTGGTCTGTGGGGGAATACCATCGGGGGTGGTCTGTGAGGGGATACCATCGGGGGGTGGTCTGTGGGGAATACCATCGGGGGTGGTCTGTGGGGGGATACCATCGGGGGTGATCTGTGGGGGACTAGCATCGGGGGTGCTCTGTTGGGGGATACCATCGGGGGTGGTCTGTGGGGGATATACCATCGGGGGTGGTCTGTGGGGGGATACCATCGGGGGTGGTCTGTGGGGGGATACCATCGGGGGTGGTCTGTGGGGGTTATACCATCGGGGGTGGTCTGTGGGGGGATACCATCGGGGGTGACGGTCTGTGGGGGGATACCATCGGGGGTGGTCTGTGGGGGATATACCATCGGGGGTGGTCTGTGGGGGGAACACCATTGGGGGTGGTGTGTGGGGAAGGCCATCGGGGGTGGTCTACGGGGAAGGCCATCAGGGGTGGTCTGTGGGGAAGGCCATTGGGAGTGGTCTGTGGGGGGGATACCATCGGGAGTGGTCCGTGGGGGGGATACCATCGGGGATGGTCTGTGGGGGACTAGCATCGGGGGTGGTCTGTGGGGGACTAGCATCGGGGGTGGTCTGTGGGGGGATACATCGGGGGTGGTCTGTGGGGGGATATACCATCGGGGGTGGTCTGTGGGGGATATACCATCGGGGGTGGCCTGTGGGGGGATACATTGGGGGTGGTCTGTGGGGAATATACCATTGGGGGTGGTCTGTGGGGGGATACCATCGGGGGTGGTCTGTGGGGGGATACCATTGGGGGTGGTCTGTGGGGAGCACTACTACACTGTGAGAGTCTGGAGCACATACGCCAGATAGTGTAAGGTAGGAAATTTTCAAAGGTACAATTTAATGTCTGAGAAATGTATACAATATACATCCTGAAATGCTTTTTCTTCACAACCATCCAGAAAAACAGTGGAGTGCCCCAAAGAATGAACAACAGTTAAATGTTAGAACCCCAAAGTCCCCCCCAGCTCCCCCCCACACATAAGCGGCAGCGAGCAACAATCCCCCCTCCCCCCACCCCCCACCCCCGACCCCCGACCCCCCACTGGCAAAAAAACATCGGCACCGCCGCCAAGCACTCAAGTGTGAGCAAAGACACAGACTTGCCGTTACCCCAAAGACTTAGCGTTTCACATATCTCAGGTTCTTTCTCTCTCTCCCTAATAAGGGAGAAAGAGATGTCTCCATTTTCCCAGTGAGCAGGGAGACATAACAAACAACTCGCTGGTTTACGATGTTAAAAGTCCATAACGTCGCTTTTTTCGGGCTCTGTGCCTGAAGATCGCAAAGATCCCAGGTCTCCAGGCATACAGCCGTAGATATTTCAGCACCCCCGATGTCATCTGGGTCTCCTGTCGTGACAGCGACCCTCAATCCGCCTGTCTCCAGAACCCCGAGATCCTCGGCTTCCGAATCCGAGCCGGACTCTTGGCCAGTTATGGAACCCTGAGTGCAGGTCCCATCCTTCAGTGGCTTGATTCTGCCTGATCCACCCCTCCTTCCTGAAGTAGAATTTTGACAGAGAACTGATATCAACACTACTGACACCTTGTAAGCTGATGTACAGATAACCTACTGAATCGGGCCTGCGCATTGCCTGTAGGTTGCTAGACACGTCCAGTCCGGATCTGTAGTGGAGCATGGTTAGTTGGAGTGAATGGCTCCTACTAATGTGGCCATCTTTCAGTCAGGTCACCTAATGCATAATGATTTAATGCGTGTCTTCAAATTCTGTTCTCTAATTTTATTGGAGATTTTTGTACTCAATACAAGGTGTAGGGAATATTAGTTATGTTCTGCCTCTTCCCTTCCTGACCTTCTAATCTTCGATGTGCAAGATGGGCTTCCGGTATATTCCAGCTTAATTTCCACAGCCTTCTCATTACTAACTAGATCGGTGCTCTCAGGTGAATTTATTCCCAGCTCTTCATGGATTTCAGCCAATTCTTCCTCAGAATTATCTCGGACCTGCATTCATTGGAGTTTAGAAGAATGAAGGGGGGATCTTATTAAAAACTATGGAAGATGTGGAGAGGATGTTTCCTTTGGTGGGAGAGTCTAGAACCAGAGGGCATAATCTCAGAATAAAGGGATATCTGTTTAGAACAAAGATGATGGGGATTTTCTTTAGCCAGAGGGTGGTGAATCTGTGGAATTCATTGCCACAGGCAGTGGTGGAAGCCGTTATTGAGTATATTTAAAGGAGAGGTTGATAGATTCTTCATTAGTCAAAGGTTACGGAGAGAAGACAGGAGAGTGGGGTTGAGAGGGATAATAAATCAGCCATGATGGAATGGTGGAGCAGACTTGATGGACTGAATAGCCCAATTCCACTCTTATGTCCTATGGAATTATTCTGCCAGTGAGCAAGGAGAGAATTGACTGGTTTTTGAAAATGAGGAATGATTGAAGGTAGGAGAGACAAGGAGCCTTGCTTTTCACAAACCAGCTCCCATTGCTCTGCATCTGTTACGCTATAACCTTCAAGTCCCTTCTCTCTCTGCTTACCCCTAACTGCATCTCTGACAAATTCCACTATCTAACCACTTCCAAGAAAGAGTCTGAGAACCTGTGTCAGTTGGGTGTAAGGCCAGTTGGTAGCCCCGTGAGGTTAGCTGTCTGTTGTGGAGCACAGTCAGTGGGTTCAGGGGGAGAAATCTCAGCTGTTACGTTTGATGTGGAGCATTGAGCAGAGCGGCGCTTTTCTGTGAATTCACCGCTGAGCTCGCTACTCTGCTCACTTAGAATAAATCCATCCATGGGTCAGGGGGCCCCATGTTCAGAAATAAGATAAACCTTAAATTCAGCTGCAGGATATTCTCATGGTTGAACGAAGTACGAGGGGTGATTGATAAGTTCGTGGCCTAAGGTAGAAAGTCAATTTTAGAAAATCTAGCACATTTATTTTTCAACATAGTCCCCTCCCACATTTACACACTTAGTCCAGTGGTCATGGAGCATACAGATCCCTTCTTTGTAGAAGTCAGTGTCTTGGATCTCCAGAAAGTGTCCACAGCAGGGGTGACTGATAAGTTCATGGCTTAAAGTAGAAGGAGATGAGTTATACAGCTCTCGTTATTTTGAAGTTAATAACTCACCTCCTTCTACCTTAGGCCACGAACTTATCAGTCACCCCTCGTATGGAGCCATGACCTGCCGGGTTATCCCATGTACTTAGGCGTGCATTTGTATTTTTTTGTGTGTTGCTCACACACACTCAGTGGCCACTTTATTAGGTACCCCTGTTTACTTGCTCATTAATGCACATATCTAATCAGCCAATCATGTGGCTGCAATTCAAAACATAAAAGCATGCAGACGTGGTCAGGAGGTTCAGTTGTTGTTCAGTTCGGGAGATCCCTCATAAAGTGGCCACTGAGTGTATGCCATTGTATTGCAATACAATCAAAGCTCTGAATGTTGATCCACAGAGCGTTTCCTGGAATACTGTGGACAATATTGTCTCCTTGTTTAGGGATAGATGGTAATGGAAGCAATTGAAGGAAGATTTACTGGACTATTTATTACCTAAGATGGTTAGGTTGTCCTGTCATGGAAGTTTATTGTATCTGCTGCAGTTTAAAAGAGTGAGTAGTGGTGTGATTGAAACATGTAAAGTCCTGACTGATGTACATGGAGAGGACGTTGTTATGTTGTCTGAGCTGCCCCTGAGACACTGTATTGTGTTGAAACATTTCCATGGGCTCAACACTGTGGAGAGGATGTTTTGAATGTTGTGTGACTGAGACGGAGCTACTCCTGAGACACAGTGTTGTGTTGGAACATTTCCATGGGCTCTACACTGTGGAGAGGATGTTTTGAATGTTGTGTGACTGAGACGGAGCTACTCCTGAGACACTGTATTGTGTTGAAACATTTCCATGGGCTGAACACTGTGGAGAGGATGTTTTGTATGTTGTGTGACTGAGACGGAGCTACTCCTGAGACACTGTGTTGTGTTGGAACATTTCCATGGGCTCAACACTGTGCCAGAGTTCTGGAAATCTGTTGACGCAGGGTTATGGGGAAAAGGCAGGTGGGTGAAGCTGAGTCCATGCCCAGATCAGCCATGCACATTGTAAGGCAGAGCAGGCTCAATGGGCCAGATGGTTGATTCCAGCTCCTAGTTCCAATGTTCTAAACTTGGGCTCCTGGAGGGTGAGGAGCAGTGGCTCCTGTTCCTTTGCAGGGAGGTCAGGGGCACAGTTCTAGAGGGAGGAAGCATGGCAGGCAAAGGGAAATGGATGATGGAGCCATGACCTGCTGGGTTATCCCCTGTGAGTTAGTAAGTGGGTGGAACCTACTGTCCCCTCTAGGCCAGCAGAGAGACGATGGGTTGAATTACTGTTCCTGGCATTATAAATCTCACCAACTCTGAGGCATACTGAGGATTACTTCCAAAATTAGTGCCTCAGCAACTCCCTACCCACAGCTCTTTGCCTCTCACTCATTGAAAGACCATCCCTCAGAGGTGAGCCGCTGTCACCCAGTGAACTCGCTTGTTCCTTCCAGAAGGCTTGCTGGAACTGGAGGTCTGGCATGGGATGGGTCCTGCCTCCAAGTGTACTTTGTACTCAGATGCAAGGGTGCTCTGTGTCTCCACTGAGGATGTGATGCAATTAATTCTCTTGTATCTCCTCGAGGATCAGTGTTAATGCTCATTTGCTAAAACTTGTGTGAGTTAACTGCCTGGTGTACTTATATTAATTGTACTGAGAAAATCTAGGTTGGAAGGAGATTTGTGAGTATGAGCTGGTCCACGTATCCAGCGTTTCAGAGGAGTTGAGAATGAACATTCCCTGTAGACTTTATCCCCAGCTATTTCCCTTTCTTCCGGCTTCCTCAGCCTTGTTTCCACAGAAAATTATCAGTTGTCGGGGGCCATTTCCGGAGGCTGACCTTGTCTCTGCATTTCACAGGGGTTCCTATCGCTTTGAGAGCGCCAACCGGAGTCTCCTCGATGTTCGTATTCCACCATTCTCCCTCGAAAGCAAGAATGATGGCTCTCCCAATGGGTTCTTGCCGGGCCCATTCATCTCTTTAACCTAAGCACGAGGTAGTTACCACAGTCTCTCACTGAATGATAGAAGTATTAAGCTAGCAAGAGACTTTGGGGAATGGGCCTGTGCTCCCCCTCCCATCCTGTGGGCTGCTGAAAATGGTTCAGGGGTTCAGTCAGATTGAGCGATAACCAAACTCCCAGAGGTGGACGTGAGCAGACAGGACGAGCAGCTAGCATGGAATCCCTTCCTGAAAAGATTTCTTTAGAAGCATGTATTAAATATATCAAATAGTCTATTGACATTTTTGTGAGAGCTTTAATTTCCAATGTAATCTTGATGTTGGAAACTTGCTGAGAAACTTGCCTCACTGACAAAGAAGCTCATGATATTGTTACACGTGGTCAGTACCTCTTAACGTGGAGTTATGGTACCAATGAGGTTGTGACCATCACCCCTCCTGGGGCATAGACTGTCATCAGCAGCTTACCAGCGTCCTCTGTACTTCAATTTGTCCCCAAATGTAGCCCATTCTCAAATGCCCCTCCTCTTCCAGGGTTGAAACTCCAGAGGCAGTCCTGGTGTTTCTGTAGCTCTGGGTTTTCACTAGCTACATGCTCAACCCTCCTCCTTTCACATCCAGCTTTGGGACTGTCCATGACAGAGTCCATAACTTTATTTGGTGATGCAGTAATGATTGGTGCATTTACAGCATTAGTTCGACAGTTTGTATGTACATGTTTAGATCAGACAAGAGCCTAGAACACAGCCCTGTGCTGCTGTAGGAATGCCATTGTCTTCTGTGGCACTTTGATGCCAGTCCATTGTTTACCTATCTCTCTTGTCATCTCATGTCCTAAGTAGTGTGTCCGGCTGTTGGATTATTGTGGATGATCTCTGAATTAGAAGGTTTGCATCTTGTACTTCAGGAAAGGGAATGCTGTAAAAGTGATGACGTGTTTTCCACTGTTCCCTGGTGTAAACATGGACAGCAAAGCCAACAGTTATTGTTCATCCCTGGTTACCCTTAGGAAGGGTTCTCAAGCTACAGCTGATCCTAGAACATACAGCACGGTACAGGCCGTTTAGCCATAATGTTATGCTGACCCTTTAACCTACTCCCAAGATCAATCTAGCCTTTCCCTTCCACAGAGCCTTCATTTTTCTATCATCCATGTGTCTATCTAAGAGCCTCTTAAATGTCTCTAATGTATCCGCCTCCACCGCCACCCCTGACAGTACATTCCACAATCCATCACTCTGTGTAAAAAAAACCTGCCCCCACATAACCATTATTAATACCAATGGATTTTACCATTTATTAATGGTAAATAATTAATACCATTGACATCCTGGGAAAAAGTCCCGATGAAAGGTCTTGGCCCAAAATGGAGACTGTTTATTTCTCTCCATAGATGCTGCCTGATCTGCTGAGTTCCTCCAGTACATTGTGTGTGTTGCTCTGCATGTCCAGCATTGTGTTTTGGGTTGGTCGGTTAATTGGCCAAATGAGTGTAAACTGGGTCGTATGGGCTCATTGGACTAGGAAGAGCTTGTTACATTATTTGGTGTGAGTATATTTGTGTACGGTCACCCAGTTTTACCCTGCAGAGCGCAAGTGCATGAAGATGCTCTGCAGTGGTAAAAGGAGAACCAGCTGCAGGTAAATCCCAACACAGGCACTCTGCTGCCAACAGGTTTCACTACAGGTGCTGGGGGTCCTCGGCAGTGTGTGTGTAGAGAGATGCAATAGCTCAAACTACCCACAACTGGGAGCACTCACAGAGAGAGCCGTGAGTGCGACCTGAAGGAAGGTACCCTGGGGTGCTGCCTGCAGAGTCTCAGTCATGTGGTGATAGGGTGCTGTCCCACAGAGAAGAATTAGGCCATTTGGCCCATCGCGTCTGTTCCACCATTCCATTGTCACTGATTTATTATCCCTAAAAAAAACCCCTCAATTTTCTTGCCTTCCCCCCTTAACCTTTGACATCCTGACTAATCAAGAACCTGTTAACCTCTGCTTTAAATATACCCAATGACTTGGCCTCCACAGCTGTCTGTGCAAATGAATTCCACAGATTCACCAGCCTCTTGCTAAAGAAATTCCTCTGTCCTAAATGGATGACCCTCCATTTGTGAGGGTGGCCCTCTGGTCATAGATTTCCCCCACTACAGGAAACATCCTCTCCACATGCACTCTATCTTGGACTTTTAATATCCTATAGTTTTCAAAGAGACCCCCGCCCCCTCATTTCAGCGAGTTCCAGAGCCAGCAAACATTCCTCACAGTCTCACACTTTCATTCCTGACAGCATTCTCATAAACCTCCTCCGGACCCTCTCCCATGCCAGCACATCTTAGATAAGGGGCCCAAAACTGCTCACAGTGTTCCAAGTGCACCCTGCCTTATAAAGCCTCAGCATTACGTCCTTGTTTTTGCCCTTTCACACACTGACTAAGTGGGGAGTTGACTGTGTGGATAGGGACTGGCCATGGATCACATTATTTACTCCGCTTCTTTTGTTCTGTTGCCAGGGGGACGTTTCGTTTTGAGAGGCCTGGAGGTTCACAGCTGGACGTTCGAATCCCGCCCTTCTCCCTGGAGAGCAATAAGGATGACAAGGCTCCCCCCGCTGGCTATAGCTGGTAGAGCGATGCCCACTGCTCCTTGGTCCAACAGTGGCTGCTGCTGCCTGGAACTTCGGGAGGGGTGGGGTGGGTGAGGAACTGGGTGGGAGGGGGGTAAGCCCCCCAGAGTCAACCTTTTGCAGGTATCCTGGGTTTGCCATGTACAAACTGATCGTATTCTTGGAAAAAAAAATATTTTGCTGGAATTGGACCTCTGAGTCTAATGTATTATTGGTGGGGAAAATAGACATCAGAGATTCTTGCTTTCTTTAGTCAGGATGAATGGGATTGTGCTTATTGCTCACTGATATTCCTGAAATTCTGTCCTCCTGCACATGAAGGAACATTTATTTAGCAAGAGGTGGCCATGTGCAAACCAGTCACCTGGAATAGAGGGACATCCCTTTAAAACAGAAATCAGGAAGAATTTCTTCAGCCAGAGGCTGGTGGATCTGTGGAATTTCTTGCCTCAGGTTACTGTGGAGGCCAAGTCATTGGGTATATTTAAAGTGGAGGTTAATAGGTTCTTGATTAACCTGGGCGTCAGAGGTTATGGGGAGAAGCAGGAGAATGGGGTTAAGAGGGATAGTAAGTCATCTTTGATGAAATGGTGGAGCAGACTCAATGGGCCGAATGGCCTAATGTGCTCCTATGCCTTCGGGTCTCATGGCCCAATCTGGGTGCTGTCTGACCAGCGGCCACAGCTTTGTGGGCAAGGGATTTGTGGTTTCCCCCAGGTGAGAGATTGAAATAGGCAAGAGCAAGGAGTCCACTGTTGGCAAATGCCTTCTGTATGCCCCTCCCAAACACATCAGACTAGCATGAGTACTCAGTGCTCTGTACAAAATCCCACAAGCAATGGGTTTTACATGGGAAAATCCAATATGGAGTAATGATTGGATGATGGAAAGCTACTTTTTGGGTGTTGAGAGAAGATTGCTGACTTGGGATATCATGCACCTCCCATACTCTTTGAAATATTAGTGTAGGAACTTAAGCATCACTGAGGTGGGCTTCCAATCTCCCCCTGAGAGAAAGTACTGTCTGAGCGTAGTCTCTGTTAAATCACCCTCCCCGAGAGAAGGCACTGTTTGAGCGTAGTCTCTGTGTTAAATCACCCTCCCCGAGAGAAGGCACTGTCTGAGCGTAGTCTCTGTGTTAAATCACCCTCCCCGAGAGAAGGCACTGTCTGAGCGTAGTCTCTGTGTTAAATCACCCTCCCCGAGAGAAGGCACTGTCTGAGCGTAGTCTCTGTTAAATCACCCTCCCCGAGAGAAGGCACTGTCTGAGCGTAGTCTCTGTGTTAAATCACCCTCCCCGAGAGAAGGCACTGTTTGAGCGTAGTCTCTGTGTTAAATCACCCTCCCCGAGAGAAGGCACTGTCTGAGCGTAGTCTCTGTGTTAAATCACCCTCCCCGAGAGAAGGCACTGTCTGAGCGTAGTCTCTGTGTTAAATCACCCTCCCCGAGAGAAGGCACTGTCTGAGCGTAGTCTCTGTTAAATCACCCTCCCCGAGAGAAGGCACTGTCTGAGCGTAGTCTCTGTGTTAAATCACCCTCCCCGAGAGAAGGCACTGTCTGAGCCCACGCTCAGATGTCAGGAGGTGCCCTTCGCTGATGTATGTGGATTCTTTCATGCCAGAGTCTGACTGTAGGGTTGTAAAAGATTGGACCCTGTGTTAGTGACACAGACGTGATAAGGGCTAATAGGGATGTCAAGATGATACTGGGATACCGGCCTTCATTAGTCAGGGCAGTGAGATAATGCTCCAGCTTTATAAGAACATCAGAAATAGGAGCAGAATCATGTCATCCAGCCTGTCGATTGCTCTGCCATTCAGTTATTGTTAAACCTCATTGTCATGCCTTCTGCTATAACCCTTAACCACCCCCATACCAATCAGGAACCTAAACCCTCCACAGCTGGCTGCAGCATCAAATTCCACAGATTCACCACCTGCTGGTTAAGGAAATTCTCCTTATCTCAGTTTGAAGGGGAAGTCCCTTTATTCTGAGTCTGTGCCCTCGGAACCTAGACACTCGTACTAATAGAAGCATCCTCTCCGGTCCACTTTATCCCGGCTTTGGTAGGTTCCATTGAGATCCTGCTTTCAAACTTCATTGTACAGGTCCAGATACATCAAATATGCCTCGTATGTTAACCCTTTCATTCACCCATCTGTTTCCCACTCCCCAGATCTCTCCCTCCTTTCCCAATCCAGCTCCCCTGTCACGTCCTGGCTGCTAGTGGAGAACTGAATGCCCAGTACCAGGAGGAGTCAGGAATGTGCTGGCTGTACACCAGCAATGAGAATGTGCTGTTGGCAGTTACCGGCCTGCACTTCAGCCATGTTCTCCAATGTCCCTGCAGTAGAATGGTACAGACTCCATCAAGTGCACTCAGAGAAAGTGAGACAAGCCCTGTAATCTACTCTGTAAATACCCTTAGGTAGTACAGCACGAGGGATGTCCACATTAGGTGTGTGAGTGCTATCTCCCAGATACCCCACCACAAGGCAAACCCTGCCCTGATCTGTGGTCTTGAACCAGGTCCTGAAGGTATTTGCGTAAGGAAGTTGGGCTGTTGTGGGTGTGAAACAGAGCCAGCCTCCAGCTGGTGCGTGGACGAGGGTTCCCCTGCATCCTTCCCTTCCCATTCCCCCTCCTGTCCCTCTGCCCCACCGTCACCGTTATCCCCCTCCTATCCCTCCCCTTCCCCATCTCATTTGCCTCCCCACCCTCATCTCCTCTCATCTTTCATTCCTTCCCTCTTCTTCCTCCTCCTCCCCCTTCCCTTCCCCCTACTCCCCCTTCCCTTCCCATCGTTTGTGGGCAGCAGACACACCAGTGGCTACACTGGCTTCCAGTCGAGGCATTGGGCCTTTTCCCGGTGGTGCTCGACTGCTGCCTGCCTCATGCTGCAGAATATCCACGCAATAAAGCGGCAAGGCTTGTTCATCAGCTCACGCAGGGCATCCTGCAGTGAGAAATGGAGACAGGTTTGTCAGGGAGACTGGCCCCACCAACTGCTCCATTCATCCTGTAATTACGTGGTTGGAATCCCAAACTCTTTGCCACCTGCCCAATGATGGTGCAGTTGAGCAGTGCTGGACTGCAGCCTCGTACCCCCCGCCCACCCCAGCAGTGCTGGACTGCAGCCTCGTACACCACCCCCCCCCCAGCAGTGCTGGACTGCAGCCTCGTACACCCCCCCCCCCCCCCAGCAGTGCTGGACTGCGGCCTCATACACCACCCACCCCCCAGCAGTGCTGGACTGCAGCCTCATACCCCCCGCCCACCCCCAACAGTGCTGGACTGCAGCCTCGTACACCACCCCCCCCCCCAGCAGTGCTGGACTGCAGCCTCGTACACCACCCCCCCCCCCCCCCCCAGCAGTGCTGGACTGCGGCCTCGTACCCCCCGCCCACCCACCCCCGAGCAGTGCTGGACTGCGGCCTCGTACCCCCCGCCCACCCCCAACAGTGCTGGACTGCAGCCTCGTACACCCCCCCCCCCCAGGAGTGCTGGACTGCAGCCTCGTACACCCCCCACCCCCAGCAGTGCTGGACTGCGGCCTCGTACCCCCCGCCCACCCACCCCCCGAGCAGTGCTGGACTGCGGCCTCGTACCCCCCACCCACCCCCAACAGTGCTGGACTGCGGCCTCGTACACCACCCCCCCCTCCAGCGGTGCTGGACTGCAGCCTCGTACACCCCCCCCCCCCCCAGCGGTGCTGGACTGCGGCCTCGTACCCCCCGCCCACCCACCCCCGAGCAGTGCTGGACTGCGGCCTCGTACCCCCCGCCCACCCCCAACAGTGCTGGACTGCGGCCTCGTACACCACCCCCCCCCCCCAGCGGTGCTGGACTGCAGCCTCGTACACCCCCCCCCCCCCCCGAGCAGTGCTGGACTGCGGCCTCGTACCCCTCACCCCCCCCCCCCCGAGCAGTGCTGGACTGCGACCTCATACCCCCCCCCCCCCCCCCGAGCAGTGCTGGACTGCGACCTCATACCCCCCCCCCCCCCGAGCAGTGCTGGACTGCGACCTCATACCCCCCCCCCCCCCCCGAGCAGTGCTGGACTGCAGCCTTGTACCCCCCTGAGTGCTGGACTGCAGCCTCATACCGCCCCCCCCCCCCCCCCGCCCCGAGCAGTGCTGGACTGCAGCTTCGTACCCCCTGTTACTGCCTCCATTAGAGCTGGGACGTATGAAGCCCAGGGGAGAACCTCAGTGCTCATCACAGAAATCTCTGAGGGAGATAGATGTCATTACACTACCTTACATTGAGTGTTTCTCGTCGGGGTGGGGGGCTGATGCAGTCCTTCCCATCTGGGCGAACCCTGCCAGCCTCTGTGGGATGTGGGCTTGGCTGGGTAATCAAAACACAGATATCGACCCAGATTCAATTCCCATCACTGCACAAGGAGCTTGTACGTTCTCCTCGTGACCATACGGGTTTCCTCTGGTGCCTCAGTTTCCTCCCACAGTCTAACAGTTGTATGAGTCAGTAGTTTCATTGGTCGCATGGGTGTAACTGGGAGGCACGACTTACTGTGCTGAATTTCTAAATCTAAAAAAAAAGAATCTTTAATGCAGAGGTTGATAGGCTCTTGATTATTCAGGGTGTGAAAGGTTACAAGGAGAAGGCAGGAGAATTGGGTTGGAAGGGATAACAAATCAGCCATAGTGGAATGGCAGTAATTTATCAATGCTTTGAATGGTCATTCTGCTCTGATGTCTTATGATCTTTTAGAAGTGAAGGAATAGTGTCTCGACTAACTATCATAAGTTGTTCCAGGATCATGTGTTAGGCGACTAACTTCAGTAGCCCTAAGGAGACAACAAGGACTGCTGCAGCTGTGACAGTCTGTTCAACCTTTACTTCGTCCATAAGTCCTCAACTCCAACCCCACCTCCACCATTATCCCCACCCGCAACACTGACACCCAACCTGACCTTGAACCTCACCCCAACTCAACCCTGACCTCTAACCCAACCCAAACCTGTGATCTCCAAATATATTCGCGACCCCAATTCCCAACTCAACCCTATCCTATCGCTCCCCAACCTCAACCCCAACTCCCTATGTGACTTCCAAACTTAGCCCAATCTAACCCTGATCTCCAACCCTACTACCTCAACCCTCAACATCAGCACTGACACCCAACCTAACCCTGGTCCAAACCTGATCTCCAACCCTACCCCAACCCCCATGCTCAACACTGACTCCCAATCCTAACCTGATTTCCAAACCTACCTTGACCATAACCCTCGATACCAACACCCAGTGTGACCTCCAACTCTACGTGAATGACAAATCTAACCTGTAATCTGACCGTAACCTGCACCTAACCCCAAACACACGACCTCAAATCTGACCCCAATTGCCACATTCACTAGGCCCCTCATCTGTGTTGCACAGAATGAATGGTCTAACCAGCCCAGAGAACAGAACTGGATTTAAAAAATAAAGTCACAAATTGAAGAAACGCCCAACAGGCTGGCAGCCAGCCTCAGTGGAGAGAGAAACTCGGGTGAAGAATCTTTTACCTATAGGGGTAAGGTTCTCACCAGAGATGCTGCCCGCCCAGTTGAGTACTTATGGAATTTTCTATTTTTATTAGAACTCTGGGAAAGTCAGCTGAGAATAAATGAAGTTATCAAAGGAAGCAACACCCACTGCTGACCAATCATAACAAACCACACTCACCACCAACCCAACCATAACAGACCACACTCACCGCTGAGCAACCATAACAAACCACAACCACCACCAAACCAAGCAGCCAGATCAAATCACACCACTATTGACCAACTGACCAGATCAAACCATACCCTCTGGTGACCAGGTCAATCCACAGCCACTGCTGACCAGATCAAGCTACATCCAACACTGACCAAAACCACAGACACTGGCAAACTCACCAGATCAAATCACACCCACTGTTCACCAACTGACCAGATCAAACCACATCCACCATGCACCTACTGATCAGACCAAAACAATCCCACCGCTGACCAATTGACCAGATCAAACCACACCCACCAGTGACCACCTGATCAGATCAAACCACACCCACTGATGACCAGCTGACCAGAAAAGAACACACCCCCATGGACCAGCGAACCAGATCAAACCACACACACCGACCAACTCACTGAATCAAATCACACCCACTGCTGACCGCCTGACCTGATCAAACTACACCCAACACTGACCAGATTAAACCACGCCCACCACTGACCAACAGTCCATCTCAAACCACACCCACTCTGAACAACTAACCATATCAAACCACACCCATACTGAACAACTAACCATCTCAAACCACACCCACTCTGAACAACTAACCATCTCAAACCACACCCACTCTGAACAACTAACCATCTCAAACCACACCCACAGTGAACAACTAACCATATCAAACCACACCCACACTGAACAACTAACCATATCAAACCACGCCCACAGTGAACTAACCATCTCAAACCACGCCCACCACTGACCGACTAACCATCTCAAACCACGCCCACCACTGACCGACTAACCATCTCAAACCACACCCAGTGCCCAACTAACCATATCAAACCACACCCACTGTGAACAACTAACCATTTCAAACCACACCCACAGTGAACAACTAACCATCTCAAACCACACCCACAGTGAATAACTAACCATATCAAACCACACCCACAGTGAACAACTAACCATCTCAAACCACACCCACTCTGAACAACTAACCATCTCAAACCACACCCACAGTGGACAACTAACCATCTCAAACCACACCCACACTGAACAACTAACCATCTCAAACCCCACCCACTCTGAACAACTAACCATCTCAAACCACACCCACTCTGAACAACTAACCATCTCAAACCACACCCACAGTGAACAACTAACCATCTCAAACCACACCCACTCTGAACAACTAACCATCTCAAACCACACCCACAGTGAACTAACCATCTCAAACCACACCCACTCTGAACAACTAACCATCACAAGCCACACCCACAGTGAACAACTAACCATCTCAAACCACACCCACTCTGAACAACTAACCATATCAAACCACACCCACAGTGAACAACTAACCATCTCAAACCACACCCACAGTGAACACACAAACACGAGGAATTCTGCAGATGCTGGAAATTCAAGCAACGCACATCAAAGTTGCTGGTGAACGCAGCAGGCCAGGCAGCATCTCTAGGAAGAGGTACAGTCGACGTTTCGGGCTGAGACCCTTCGTCAGGACTAACTGAAGGAAGAGTTAGTAATAGATTTGAAAGTGGGAGATCGAAAATGATAGGAGAAGACAGGAGGGGGAGGGATGGAGCCAAGAGCTGGACAGGTGATAGGCAAAAGGGATACGAGAGGATCATGGGACAGGAGGCCCAGGGAGAAGGAAAAGGGGGAGGGGGGAAAAACCCAGAGGATGGGCAAGGGGTATAGTGAGAGGGACAGAGGGAGAAAAAGGAGAGTGAGAGAAAGAATGTGTGTATATAAATAAATAGCGGATGGGATACAAGGGGGAGGTGGGGCATTAGCGGAAGTTAGAGAAGTCGATGTTCATGCCTTCAGGTTGGAGGCTACCCAGACAGAATATAAGGTGTTGTTCCTCCAACCTGAGTGTGGCTTCATCTTTACAACAGAGGAGGCCGTGGATAGACATGTCAGAATGCGAATGGGATGTGGAATTAAAACGTGTGGCCACTGGGAGATCCCGCTTTCTCTGGCGGACAGAGTGCAGATGTTCAGCAAAGTGGTCTCCCAGTCTGCGTCGGGTCTCGCCAATGTATAGAAGGCTACATCGGGAGCACCGGACGCAGTATATCACCCCAGCCGACTCACAGGTGAAATGCCGCCTCACCTGGAAGGACTGTCTGGGGCCCTGACATAATGACTCTGTACAGCTACAGTGACAGTGATTACACAGTGACCCTGATATGCAGTGAATGCATATAGCTACAGTAATCGTGCCTACACAATGACTCTATACAGTTAGGTGGCATTGACATATTGGATTTATACATTGTGTAAGGTTAGCAGAATTGCTTTATTTGGTGTTGACTTCCCTGGGCTGTCACTGTGGGTTCACTGACATCCTGATGGAAGAAGAGTAATAATAATAATAGTAATAATAATAAGAGTCATCAGGACGCCGTCATGATGGTCTTTTTTTAGGTGGCTTTCTTAATTTTCCGAGGCCCAGTTGCTAGCTCAACACCAAACCCAGCACGGATGGAAAGCGTGCAAAGGAGCCAGCTGGATTCGAACTCAGGAGCCTTCACTCCGAAGTCTGGCACTGATGCCACTACGCCACCAGCCAGCAAGGTGCAAGCAATGCCTTGGTGCTTCTGCTGGCGCCAGACACTGGGCCATGCCCGGGAGACAGCGAGGAGTCCAATCATTGGACAGCATTAACCTAATCAGCCTGCTCCCTACCCCAACCGGTCTGCACAGCTTACCCGCAGAGGCCCAGTGCCTCAGTCCTGCCTAGGTCTGGGTTCAGCCAGTACCCACTGGCCATAAGGACAGCATCAGGCCCAGATGGGGCCAGGGTGGGAATGCTATGTAATGTAGCAGGATCCTCTTTTGAGTCAGTATGGGTGGAAGTCAGGAACAGGAAGGGAGCAGTTACTCTATTGGGAGTATTCTATAGGCCCCCTAGTAGCAGCAGAGATACCAAGGAGCAGATTGGGAAGCAGATTTTGGAAAGGTGCAAAAATGACAGGGTTGTTACCATGGGTGACTTTAACTTCCCTAATATTGATTGGCACCTGATTAGTTCCAAAGGTTTGGACAGGGCAGAGTTTAAGTGTGTCCAGGATGGATTCCTGTCACAGTATGTTGACAGGCCGACTAGGGGGAGTGCCATACTAGATCTCATATTAGGTAACGAACCAGGTCAGATCACAGACCTCTCAGTGGGTGAGCATCTGGGGAACAGTGACCACCGCTCCCTGGCCTTTAGCATTATCATGGAAAAGGATAGAATCAAAGAGGGCAGGAAAATTTTTTAACTGGGGAAGGGCAAATTATGAGGCTATAAGGCTAGAACTTGCGGGTGTGAATTGGGATGATGTTTTTGCAGGGAAATATACTATGGACATGTGGTTGATGTTTAGAGATCTCTTGCAGGATGTTAGGGATAAATTTGTCCCATTGAGGAAGATAAAGAATGGTAGGGTGAAGGAACCATGGGTGACAAGTGAGGTGGAAAGTCTAGTCAGGTGGAAGAAGGCAGCATACATGAGGTTGAGGAAGCACGGATCAGATGGTTTATTGAGGAATATAGGGAAGCAAGAAAGGAGCTTTAGAAGGGGCTGAGAAGAGCAAGAAGGGGGCATGAGAAGGCCTTGTTGAGTAGGGTAAAGGAAAACCCCAAGGCATTCTTCAATTATGTGAAGAACAAAAGGATGACAGGAGTGAAGGTAGGACCGATTAGAGATAAAGGTGGGAAGATGTGCCTGGAGGCTGTCGGAGTGAGCGAGGTCCTCAATGAATACTTCTCTTCGGTATTCACCAATGAGCGGGAACTTGATGATGGTGAGGACAATATGAGTGAGGTTGATGTTCTGGAGCATGTTGTTATTAACAGAGAGGAGGTGTTGGAGTTGTTAAAATACATTAGAACGGATAAGTCCCCGGGGCTTGATGGAATATTCTCCAGGCTGCTCCACGAGGCGAGGGAAGGGTTTGCTGAGCCTCTGGCTAGGATCTTTATGTCCTTGTTGTCCACGGGAATGGTACCGGAAGTTTGGAGGGAGGCGAATGTTGTCCCCTTGTTCAAAAAAGGTAGCAGGGATAGTCCGGGTAATTATAGAACTGTGAGCCTTACGTCTGTGGTGGCAAAGCTGTTGGAAAAGATTCTTAGAGATAGGATCTATGGGCATTTAGAGAATCATGGTCTGATCAGGGATAGTCAGCATGGCTTTGTGAAGGGCAGATCGTGTCCAACAAGCCTGATAGAGTTCTTTGAGGAGGTGACCAGGCATATAGATGAGGGTAGTGCAGTGGATGTGATCTACAAGGATTTTAGTAAGGCATTTGACAAGATTCCATACGGTAGGCTTATTCAGAAAGTTAGAAGGCATGAGATCCAGGGAAGTTTGGCCAGGTGGATTCAGAATTGGCTTGCCTGCAGAAGGCAGAGGGTCGTGGTGGAGGGAGTACATTCAGATTGGAGGGTTGTGACTAGTGGTGTCCCACAAGGATCGGTTCTGGGACCTCTACTTTTCGTGATTTTTATTAACAACCTGGATGTGGGAGTAGAAGGGTGGGTTGGCAAGTTTGCGGACAACACAAATGTTGGTGATGTTGTGGATAGTGTAGAGGATTGTCGAAGATTGCAGAGAGACATTGATAGGATGCAGAAGTGGGCTGAGAAGTGGCAGATGGAGTTCAACACGGAGAAGTATGAGGTGGTACACTTTGGAAGGACAAACTCCAAGGCAGAGTACAAAGTAAATGGCAGGATACTTGGTAGAGTGGAGGAGCAGAGGGATCTGGGAGTACATGTCCACAGATCCCTGAAAGTTGCCTCACAGGTAGATAGGGTAGTTAAGAAAGCTTATGGGGTGTTAGCTTTCATAAGTCGAGGGATAGAGTTTAAGAGTCATGAGGTAATGATACAGCTCTATAAAACCCTGGTTAGGGCACACTTGGAGTACTGTGTCCAGTTCTGGTCACCTCACTATAGGAAGGATGTAGATGCACTGGAAAGGGTACAGAGGAGATTTACCAGGATGCTGCCTGGTTCAGAGAGTATGGATTATGATCAGAGATTAAGGGAGCTAGGGCTTTACTCTTTGGAGAGGAGGAGGATGAGAGGAGACAAGATATTAAGAGGAATAGATTGAGTGGGTAGCCAGAGCCTCTTCCCCAGGGCACCACTGCTCAATACAAGGGGACATGGCTTTAAGGTAAGGGGTGGGAAGTTCAAGGGGGATATTAGAGGAAGGTTTTTTTACTCAGAGAGTGGTTGGTGCGTGGAATGCACTGCCTGAGTCAGTGGTGGAGGCAGATGCACTAGTGAAGTTTATGAGATTACTAGACAGGTATATGGAGGAATTTAAGGTGGAGGGTTATATGGGAGGCAGGGTTTGAGGGTCGGCACAACATGGTGGGCCGAAGGGCCTGTACTGTGCTGTACAATTCTATGTTCTATCTTTCATCCCTGGGCTGGGGGCCAGAGATGTAGCTGGGGAAATGTTTCTTGGCACAGAGGGGCAGGCAGGGGTGGAGAATATCCTGCAGGAGCTGGCATGGTGACAGCAGCATTAGCACGGCCGGGGTCTGAGCGAGGGGCCAGTGCCGGAGAGTGTGTCCCGATGGGCTGAGGATTGGAATGACTGATATGCTCTTCTGGTGGTGCAGAACATGCTGCTCCCAGCCGACGCCCCATTGGTAAATCGGAGCCCTGGCTGCACCGGTCTACTTCACACTGCAGAGAGATCCCAGTTGTTGTCTTATGGGTTAGAGATACCAGTTGTACATTTGTAGAATCATCTATTTGCCAGCTGTGTTCATCCCAAACCAAAAGGAATGTGAAGGGTGTGTATGCTAACTGGTGTGTTGGTGGTGCTGAGGTAAACCACAGGGACTGGCCATTCAGCCCAGAGCAGCCATACTGACCAGGAGTTAACCCATGTGCCAACATTTGGCCCACAACCCAGCCGGCCCAGACAATTCAAGTGCTCATCTCAGCACCTCGTCACTGCTGTCGGCGATGGCCCTCGCTCTTTACTCTGGCACTGTGTTTCAGGTCCCCTGACATCTTGCTTTATTCACCATTAAATACACCCAGTGACCAGGGGAATGAGAAGGTGAGGAGGGGGAGTGAAGGGGTAATGAGGGGAGTGGGGTGGGGATGGGAATAGAGGGTTCAGGAGTGGGGTGGGGAGGGGATGGGAGGGAAGGGGTGTACAGTGGAGTGGGGAGGGATAGGGTGTACAGTGGAGTGGGGAGGGACAGGGGGTGTAGAGGGGAGTAGGGAGGGATGGAGTGTACAGTGGAGTGGGGAGGGACAGGGGGTGTAGAGGGGGGTAGGGAGAGGGGGTGTAGAGGGGAGTAGGGAGGGCCTCCACCTTCCCCTCTCCCCCTCCCTCTCCTCAACTCAATACCACGAACTGGACTGAACTTTACTTATCATTGTAAGACTGTATCCATTTTCCCCAAGGCTTGAAGAAGTTTGGTTTTTATATTTCCACACACACACACATATATTATATATATCTTTGCTAACCTGTTTGATATATCTAAATTTACATTACTGTATTGCGTAGTTACTAATAAATAGCATTAGTTAACAGCAATACCAGACTCCAAGATGCCTTCCATTTCTGCTGGTTCTTTAACCCATCACGGGGTACGTGACAAAAGAGGTCCAGGTTCAAATGCTGGACGAGCCCCCAATTTTGTCACGTACCCCATGACGGGTTAAAGAACCAGCAGAAATGGAAAACACCTTGGATAGGTGTTAACCACCCTCCCCCAATGTTTACAAAACTCAGCACTATCACCAGACTTACGAAAACCATGTGTATATTGTGAAAAATCCCAAACAATCCATTTATTCCATTTCTACAACCTTCATCTCTCTTTGTCCCCATAGTAATCTCTGCAACTGGCCTCTCAAAACCAAAACAATCTTTTTTTCTCCACAACACCATCATGAAAAGCAACTTCATAACCTTGAAGGTGTTTACATCCAAATGTTAAAACAAAATTCAACAGAGTGGCACATACTTCTTTAGTAGGTCATTGTCCTGAAAACAGGGTCAAAGGTAGCTAAACCAATCCAAACTTCACAAGTACTTTATTCAAAAGTCCAGAAACAACACTTTCCTCAATATCTTCAGTAACATTTACTTCACCAAATTTCATCTCATCACTAACTTTTAGAACATTCCCTAATGCAAGTGACTGAGCAGCCTCAATTTCCAGTGGTACCAAGGATAACCCCTTATTCACTGAACCAAGACCATCTGACACAAAAGGACTGCATTCCTTTTCAACCGAGTCAGACACCTCAGACCTTAACTGAGCTTCAACACAAGGTTCAGTAACCTGTGAATCCACAGGTACTTCACCAACCTGAACACAGGTAATCGGGACAGCTGCCTCTTCTAGGCTATCATCACTTGTCCCAGTTTCAAATTCAAAGTTACCCTCATCCTCCCAGTTACTCTCTGGGAAACTCTCATCCAGAGTAAACTCAACCTCGTGGGTTAAAACAAACTCGTCTGCTGCCTTAACAGAGCCCCGCATGGTGGCGGCATCCTCTTCATCTAGGTATCCTCTTACATCATCGGGAACACAACTCTTAAATTCTTCAATCAACACAAGCTCTTTCGCACTGTAAAAATCAGCAGGGTCCAACACTGGACCTCCCAGCTGCCACACCTCCCTCTCGAACTGTCTCTGTTTGCTTGCCTCTCTACCCTCGAGCTGTTTCAGTTGCAACTCGTGCTGTCTTTTCCTATCCTCAGCCTCCAGCCTGAAGTGCTCTACCTGAAGCTGAATCTCAGGCTCAGTAAGTTTACCTCCATTGAATAACTCTAACACCTCCTCTCCAAATTTTCCCTTAGCTATATAATGCTGGGCTATTATCGTCTGCATCTGAGCTTTCCTCATTTTAGTGGCCACCCTTCGTCTTAACGTTTGAGCGATTGCCAACAGCATATTCCTCGTAGCGTCCTCCAACGCTTCAGGGGTTGGCTCCAACAGAAACCTCTCAACACTAACCTCCATTTCTGCTGCTTTCCACACAAACAAAGCAAAAAGGATTTTCTCCAATCAATTCAAACAAGCCTCCACACAATTTGTTCATATCCCGGACGAGCCCCCAATTTTGTCACGTACCCATGATGGGTTAAAAAACCAGCAGAAGTGGAAGACACCTTGGAGTCTGGTATTGCTGTTAACTAACGCTATTTATTAGTAACTACGCAATACAGTAATATAAATTCAGATATATCAAACAGGTTAGCAAAGATTATATAAGTGCGGAAATATAAAAACCAAGCTTCTTCAAGCCTAGGGGTAAATGGATACAGTCTTACAGAGATGAGTAAAGTTCAGTTCAGTTCGTGGTATTGAGTTGAGTAGTGATGGAGAGAGAGAGATGTTGTGGTTGTTAGAGTGAGCCAAGGCCGTTGATCTTCCCGTTGTCCTCCGAAATCCTTTAGAAGTCACTGAATGTGACCACAACAAGGGGACCGTTTTCTATGGTGGAGTTATCAACCCAGGCGAGAGTTAGACACACTGATAACTTCCCACTGGTCACACCTTTTCCACACTGCGAGAGTCACTGATCGATTCTCCTGATCGATCCTCTAAAAAACCCAGCTTTCTGTTGCACAACAAAGCTCATCCAGTGTCCAAAATCATTTGTCTAACAACCAGCTGACCTTGTATTTATCTCAGCATGCTGAACACCAGCCGTCCATCAAGTAGCTCCTCCCTTCTCTCTCTGTAGGAACTCAGAAGCTGGCAGTGCCCTTGCAGAAATTCCAAACAAACTGTGAACAGTCTTCGCCCCCCCTCTCTCTCTTAATAACAAGGTGTTTGTGCTGTACAATTCCCTCTCTCTCTCTTTTTGAAAGCATAGTTCATAAGGGATAATTCAGGATCCCGTCACACTCGGTCACGTCAAACTTTTCATCCCCAACGAGGTCCTGCTTCCCCACCTAACCCGCTTGGGACGAGAAAGGTCAGAAATGACTGCCATCAGACACAAATTTGAGAGACGCACCCTCCGCAAGGTAATCTCTTTCCGGCGCCAGATGTTCATGCAGCTGGCAAGGGAGGATGACGTTGAGGGCCGATTTACTGTCCGGCACAAGGGGGTAGACCATCAGGAATATTGGAGCTCTGAGCGCCCACGGTGCCATGCGTGCAGGGAGGTGGGGCACTTTCGGAGGAATTGTCCCAATACCCGAAACCATAGGGAGTCAATTTCGGGCACCAGTGCTGCCGCTGCCTCTGCCCCAGTGGTTCGGTTGGGAGATCTTGAGGCTACGTGCAGAGAGGTTCCGGCGGGGGACAGGTTGGAACCTGTGTGGGGCAAGAAAGTGCAGAAGGAATCCGAACACCCTAAGAAGTCAGCCCCCGAGACCGCAGAGCTCACGCCCACTGGCCTCGAAGTGGAATGGGAGACTCGGGGAAGTGCGCAGGTGGACGGGGCGATGGAAGCGGAGAGTGCCGCCATATCGGTGAATCCTGCACCTGTGTGCTCCTCCTGCCTGAAGAGGAGAAGGGGATCTTCACCCAAGAGGGCAGGGAATGTAGTCGCGGGGGAGTCCCAGGAAGGGGTTGCAATCCGGGTGTAGGTTGTTTCTAACCCTGAATCCCCAGATGTATTCACCAATCCTGTGGTAGGTGGAGTGCTTTTGCAGAAAGGTGATGTTAGCCCTGTTTGGGCAACTGAGACAGCCCTGGAGCCCTCCACCCAGGACTTGGTAGTCAGTGCCTCCCTGGAGGCAAGTGTGTCAAATAATGTAAGCAGAGAGGAGACCAAGCTCTCTCAATCTCAGCATCAGGCTGCCAGTGGACCCCTAGCACCGGAGTTACCGAGGTCCACCTCGTACCTGTCTCCTGGGGAGGGTGAAGTACTCTGCACGCCGACCCCATCAACGAATGGCTCGCAGGGAGTCCCTGGGGATTATCCCTCCATTGTCGTAATGGCGGGTAAGGCTGATGCGATGGTGGAGTAGGCAGGTATGAGTGAGATACCCGCTACGCTGTGTGGGTCACAAGTGCAGCCGTCTATCAGAACACACCGGGAGGAAGATGGGGGACCTATTTGTAGTGAGGGGGCGGAGGGAGACTCCTTTGGTAGTGAAATAATGGACATCCTCACCCCTCTTGAGAAATCCCCGTTGATACCAGCGGAGGAAATCAGAGTTCATTCTCACCTCTGAGGGTGCAAAGCATCGGCCGAAGCTGGCCTTGCTGCGCTGATGTAGCATGCCGAGGCTGGTGAAGTCCCTGCCTGTCATCCTCAGATGAGAGATATGCAGTGAGTTTCCTGCAGGAAACCCATAATTTCCCGGGGGACGAGTCCGCTTGGCTCCTGAAGTGGCAGGGAGGGGTATACATGAGCCACCTCAGCTCCAACTTCCACGGGGTGGCGATCCTGTAGGCCCCAACCTTCCAGCCAGAAATCGTAAGAGTCCAAGATGTCGTGCCCGGCCGCCTGCTCCACCTGGCAGCGCGCCTGGATGGTGTACCTGTGCATTTTATCAATGTGTATGCTCCGCGGCGCGGTGTGATACAGACGCACCTGTTCTGTCAGCTGTCCACCCTGCTGATCTCCATCGATCCTGGGGGCTGCGCCATCCTCGGGGGAGACTTCAACTGTACCCTCGAGGCGGAGGACCGCTCGGGCCTCCAGCGCGACCCAGCATCGGCAGAAAAGTTAAAGGAGTTAGTCGGCTCCATTGACTTGGCGGACAACTGGCGGAATCTTCAACCTGACTCCAGCGCCTTCTCGAGAAGGTCTAGAGGGGGAGGTTCCCGGCCTGTATATCTCTCGGGCTTACGTCTCCCGTGTGTCGGCGTCCTCCATGCGGCCAGTGTCGTGCTCGAACCACCACCTTGTGTGGATGGAATTTACTATTCTGCACCCTCGGGTGGGATCCGGGTAATGGCATTTTAACAACCGGCTACTGGAGGACAGCCGATTCCGGGATTCGTTCCGAGCGTTCTGGGTCATCTGGAGAACGGGACGGGGAGATTTCCGCTCCCTCCGGCTATGATGGGATGTGGGCTTCCCACATCCGGTTTTGATGTCGGGAGTACACTAGGGGGTCGACAAAGAGGCGAGGCTCTGAGATTGAGCGGCTTGAGAGAGCGTTGCTTGACCTAGAACATAAGAATATTAAAAAAAAAGAGCAGGAGTAGGCCATCCGGCCCATCGAGCCTGCCCCGCCATTCAATAAGATCATGACTGATCTGTTCGTAAACTCAGCTCCATCTACTTGCCCTTTTCCCCATAACCCTTATTTCTCCTACTATGTAAATATCTATCTAACTGTATCTTAGCTATATTTAGTGAATAAGCCTCAACTGCTTCCCTGGGCAGAGAATTCCACAGATTCACCACTCTCTGGGAAAAACAGTTTCTCGTCATCTCCGTCCTAAATCTTCTCCCCTGAATCTTGAGGCTATGTCCCCTAGTTCTAGTCTCACCTACCAATGGAAACAACTTTCCTACTTCTATCTTATCCATCCCTTTCAAAAGTTTGTATGTTTAAGATCCCCTCTCATTCTTCTGAATTCCAGAGAGTATAGTCCCAGGCGACTCAATCTCTCTTCATAGGCTAACCCCTTCATCCCTGTAATCAACCTGGTGAATCTCCTCTGCACTGCCTCCAAAGCCAGTATATCCTTCCTCAAGTACGGAGACCAGAACTGCACACAGTACTCCAGATGCGGCCTCACCAGTACCCTGTATAGTTGCTGCATGACCACCCTGCTCTTGAATTCAATCCCTTCATGCAGTGAAGGCCAACATTCCGTTTGCCTTCTTAATAACCTGTTGTACCTGCAAGCCAACTTTTTGCGATTCATGAACAAGCACTCCCAAGTTCCTCTGCACAACAGCATGCTACAATCTTTCACCGTTTAAATAATAATCTGTTCCTCTATTTTAGACTTGGAGTCCCGTCTTGGTCCGACAGCTGGGGACCAACAGCTATAGCAGGAATACCAGGAGAAGAAGGACGCACTAAGGAACCTGCAGCTCCAGCAGTCCCGAGGTGCATACGTGAGGTCACGGATCCGAATCCTGCAGGATTTGGACCGTGGCTCACCCTTCTTCTCCTGGTAGGGGAAGTGGCGGGGAGTCCAAAAGCAGCTAGTGGGGTTGCTGGCTGCCGATGGCTCCTCCGTCACGGACCCCGATGTAATCAATAAAGAAGTCCGTTCATTCTATCCGTCCTTATTCTCACCAGATCCGTCAAATGCGGAGGCGTGCAGTGAGGTCTGGAAAGATTTGCCTAAGGTCAGCCCAGAGGACGCAGTGCATCTGGACGCTCCCCTGACTCGGGAGGAGCTGTCTACTGCCCTTCAGCAACTCCGGAGGGGCAAGTCCCCTGGCTTAGATGGACTGAGTGTAGAGTTTTAACAGGCTTTCTGGGATGTCCTGGGGGATGACTACAGCCTTGTCCTAGGGGAGAGCCTAGCCACCGGGAAAAAGCCCCTCTCATGGCGGAGAGCTATCGTGGTCCTTCTGCCCAAGAAGGGAGACCTCCGCCTGCTAAAGAACTGGCGCCCGGTCTCCCACTTGTGCGCGGACTACAAGATCTTCGCCCGGGCAATGGCCAACCGTTTAGGTTCGGTAATTGGACAGGTGGTCCATCCTAACTAATCTTACACAGTCCCGGGCCGCTCCATCCAAGACAATGTCCACCTAGTACGGGACCTAATCCACCTGCTCCAGGAGACTGGGTCTCTGGCAGCGTTTCTCTCTCTTGACCAGGAGAAGGCGTTTGACCGGGTAGACCACGGTTTCCTGGTGGGCACCCTGCAGGCATTTGGGCTCGGCACACTTTGTAGCCCGAGTTCGGCTCCTGTACTCTGCCGCAGAGTGCCTTGTCACTGACAGCACCCATTCTCTTCAGAAGCGGAGTATGTCAGGGGTGCCCCATGTCTGGCCAGTTGTCTGCAATCTGTGCATACAATTCCTGAGCTTTCTTCGGCAAAGGCTGATGGGTCTGGTTCTGCGCGAACCAGACATGGAGGTCGTCCTTTCGGCTTACGCCGACGACGTACTCCTCATTGTGACAGAACCCAGTGACCTGTGGAGGGATGCGCAAGTGCCAAGAAGTTTTCTCGGCGGCATCCTCCGCTACGATCAACTGGGCAAAATGTTCCGGACTCTTAGTAAGCCAGTGGCAGGTGGACTCCATGCCGGAGCAGATGAGAGCTTTTGAGTGGAGCACCAGACGCCTTCTCTATCTGGGAGTCTACTCGAGTCCTTTGGGAGACCTGGCTGGCAAACTGGCAGGACCTGGAGACGAAAGTCATGGCCTGGCTGGGGCGCTGGTCAGGGTGCTTTCCTACCGAGGCAGGGTGGTGGTCATAAACCAGCTGGTGGCCTCCATGTTGTGGTACCGGATGGTCACCTTGGCCCCTCCTGCCCCCTTTGTCGCAAGAATGCAGAGGAAGTTAGTGGACTTCTTCTGGGGCAACAGGAAACACTGGGTCTCTGCAGTGGTCTTGAATCTCCCAGCGGGAGAGGGCGGACAGTCACTGGTGTGTGTACGTATGCGACTGGCGGCTCTCCGCCTCAGGACTCTGCAGAGATTCCTGTACGCCGAGCACCCTCCCAGGTGGCACGTGTTGATAACATTCTTCCTCCGGAGGGGCTGCTGCCTTCACGAAGAGATGCGGCTACCACCGGCGGGCGTCAGCCGTGCTGCTTTGCGCAGGCTGCCCGGCTTCTATCAGGACGTACTGAGAGTCTGGAACATGGTTGCCTCAGGCCGGGAATCCCCTCCTCTGGCAGAGGGCGGAGTCCTGGCCGACCCTTGCCCTGCCTCAACGGATGTCGGTGCGGCTCGGGTGTGTGGAACGACTCGGGCTGAGCAGCTAGTTAGGCCCAGGCCCCGCAGCCTTACCCGAGAGACGAATCCACACAACTTGAGCCGTCTCTCCTCGACACCCACACTCCCATTCAGGGATGCAAGTAGGAGGTATCTGTATGGGCTGCTGCTCCACACCCTCCACTTCCTAGCTCTTGTCCACCGTCCCGACACGCCATGGCGGTCGGTCTTTCCACCTGGAGGTGAGGGGGGTCCCCAGTGGAATTCCCTTTACGAGGGTGTTCTTCCCATGTACTTTTTTTTACAAAATTCTTTATTACAAATGTCGGTGCTATACAATATTTACAAAACCAGTGACTAACACATTTACTACACTACAAACAGACAATACATGTTAAACCAATATATTGCCATCCTCATGTACCTGGGGGATCTCGGCTGGAGGGTGCTGCATAGAGCGGTACCCTGCAATAAGTTCTTTAGTTTGTACACGGATCTCCCAGCCGCGTGTCACTTCTGCGGGCTGGAGGAGACCGTGTACCACATGTACATGGAGTGTGAGGCTGCAGCCCCTTTTTGCGTACTTGCGTGAGCTGCTTCTGGCCCTCTGGTTGCATTTTAACCCCACCCTATTTATATACGGTCATCCAGTAAGGAGTGGGGGGGCACAAAGGGTTGACGATGTCCTTGTCAACTTGCTCCTGGGGCTGGCGAAGTCAGCCATCCGTGAGTCTTGGAAACGGGTGGCGGGAGGATCTGCCTGGGCAGACTGCCTGGCAACGGTTAGGGGGTATGTTCGTGCCCGGGTAAATATTGAGAAGGAACACGCGCAGTCCACGGCGACCATAGAGGCGTTCCCAGACCGTTGGGCTCCGCGGGGGGCTATTGCCATCATCGACAGCGATGGAAACATTTTAGCTTAATGTGTATTGTCTATTTGTAGTGTAGTAATTGTGTTAGTCACTGGTTTGTATATATACTGTAGCACTGAATTTGGAATAAGGATATTTTGTATAAAAATGGGGGTCAGACACAGAGTGAAGCTCCTTCCACACTGTCCCATCACACACTCCCGGGGTCAGCCACAGAGTGAATCTCCCTCCACACCGTCCCATCACACACTCCTGGGGTCAGACACAGAGTGAAACTCCCTCCACACTGTCCCATCACACGCTCCCGGGGTCAGGCACAGAGTGAATCTCCCTCCTCACTGTCCCATCACGCATTCCCGGGGTCAGACACAGAGTGAAACTCCCTCCACACCGTCCCATCACACACTCCTGGGGTCAGACACAGAGTGAATCTCCCTCCTCACTGTCCCATCACACACTCCCGGGGTCAGACACAGAGTGAAACTCCCTCCACACCGTCCCAACACATTCCCGGGGTCAGACACGGAGTGAAACTCCCTCCTCACCGTCCCAACACAGTCCCTGGATCAGACACAGAGTGAAGCTCCCTCCACACCGTCCCATCACACACTCCCGGGGTCAGACACAGAGTGAAGCTCCCTCCACACCGTCCCAACACACACTCCCGGGGTCAGACACAGAGTGAAGCTCCCTCCACACTGTCCCAACACACACTCCCGGGGTCAGACACAGAGTGAAACTCCCTCCTTCACTGTCCCATCACACACGCCCGGGGTCAGACACAGAGTGAAACTCCCTCCACACTGTCCCATCACACGCTCCCGGGGTCAGACACAGAGTGAAACTCCCTCCTCACTGTCCCATCACACACTCCTGGGATCAGACACAGAGTGAAACTCCCTCCACACCGTCCTAACACATTCCCGGGGTCAGACACAGAGTGAAACTCCCTCCTCACCGTCCCAACACAGTCCCTGGATCAGACACAGAGTGAAGCTCCCTCCACACCGTCCCATCACACACTCCCGGGGTCAGACACAGAGTGAAGCTCCCTCCACACCGTCCCAACACACACTCCCGGGGTCAGACACAGAGTGAAACTCCCTCCTTCACTGTCCCATCACACACTCCCGGGGTCAGACACAGAGTGAAACTCCCTCACACTGTCCCATCACACACTCCCGGGGTCAGACACGGAGTGAAACTCCCTCCACACCGTCCCATCACACACTCCCAGGGTCAGACACGGAGTGAAACCCCTTCTGCGCAGGTAGAAATGGGGAAGAGCTCCTGCAGAGGGAGTTAGGAAAGAGGCTGAAGAAGAGGAACTCCAAGGTAGTAATTGCTGGGTTTCTCCTGGTGCCACCTGCTGGTCAGGGCAGGAATGGGATGATAGTACAGATGCACACACATCAAAGTTGCTGGTGAACGCAGCAGGCCAGGAAGCATCTCTAGGAAGAAGTACAGTCGAAGTTTCAGGCCGAAACCCTTCGTCAGGACATCACCCCGGTCCTGACGAAGGGTCTCGGCCTGAAACGTCGACTGTACCTCTTCCTAGAGATGTTGCCCGGCCTGTTGCGTTCACCATAAACTTTGATGTGTGTTGCTTTAATTTCCAGCATCTGCAGAATTCCTGTTGTTTGTGATAGTACAGATGAATGAATGGCTGAGGAAGCAGTGCTGGGGCCAGGCTTTCAGGTTAATGGATCAATGGAACCTCTTCTGAGGCAGAGATGACCTGTACAAGAGGGACAGGCTGCACGTAAACTGGAGGCGAAACGATATCCTGGACAGGAAGTTCACTACTGCTATTCGGGAGTGTTTGAACTAGTTTGGCAGGGGGACTGGAGCCAGAACAGCAGGTCGGAAGGTGGAGGGATACAGAGGAAGGTAGATACCAGGGCAGTGAAAACAGACAGGAGCAAAGTAATAGATATGATGGGATGGATAGTTTGAAGTGTGTGTATTTTAATGCTAGGAGTATTATGGGTGAAGGTGATGAACTTAGAGCATGGATCAATACATGGAATTATGATGTTGCGGCTATTACAGAGACTTGGTTGAGAGAGGGACAGGAATAGGTGCTTAATGTCCAAGGGTTTTGATGTTTCAGAAAAGATAGAGATGGGGGTAAAAAGAGGTGGGGAGTTGCAGGATTAATCAGGGACAATATCACAGCTGCACTCAATGGGGACAGAATGGAGGGCTCATCCACCGAGTCTGTATGGGCAGAACTCAAAAGTAGGAAGGGTACAGTCACTCTGACGGGATTGTACTGCAGGACACTGAGGAACAGATTAATGAAAGTGTAAAAACAATAGAGTTGTTGTCATGGGGACTTGAACTTCCCTAATATGAACTGGGACCTTCTGAGTGCAAGAGGTTCAGAGGGGCAGAATTTGTCATGTGCATCCCGGACGCACCGAAAATCAATATGTTGATAGTCCAACAAGGCAAGGAGCTGCACTGGACTTGATGTTGGGTAATGAACCTGGCCAGGAGACCAGCCTTTCAGTGGGTAAGCAGTTAGGGAACAGCGACCACAACTTCTTAAGGTTTAAAATAGCTACGGATAAGTATTGACCTTGTGAGAGAGTATTAAAGTGGAGCAGAGAAAATTACGAGAACATTAGACAGGAACAATGGCACAGAGCACATGACAGGTATGTTCCAATAGAAGGTAGAACAATGATGGCAAGAAAAAGAGAACCTTGGATATTGAGGGAGGTGATGCATTCAGTCAAGAAGAAAAAGGAGAAGTATGTAAAGCTTATGGAGCCAGATTCAAACAGATTCTAAAGAAGTCAAAAAGAACTCAAGAAGAGAATTAGGAAAGACAGAAGGGGCCATGAAAAGTTCTTGGCAAGTAGGATTAAAGAAAATCCCAAAGGTGCATTGGTTCATCAGGACTCATCGGGTGAGTGACCTGCTGACTTCCTCCAGCATCTTGTGAGTGTTCCAGCATCTGCAGAACCTCTTGTGTCTCTGTTTTCTTCAAAGTTACCAGCAGAGAGGCTGCGGTAAGACGACTCATTGGGCAGATGAGTACCACGTGGTCTCACCTAACACAAGGGGACTTCCACCTCCTTCCACCTCTCTATCCTCATCCCCTCACACCAAACAGCAAACTCTCACAGCAATTCCATCCCCACCCCAAAACTCAACCCTCCCCTCCTCCCACTCTACCCTTTCCCTCCCTCCAAACCTCACTCATCCACCCCAGTGCCATCCACTCCAGCCTCACCTCCCACCACAGCCCCAGCTGGGTGGGAGGGGAATGACCAAGGGAGGAGAGGGACCAGCAGAGGAAGACTCATCCTCTCCATGTCCCTCCTTTCCCAGTGATCTTCACACCCTGCACCCCCCCCCCACAGCCTGACCCTGGGGAGCCCAACACCCCACGAGTGCCAAGTCTGTGATCTCTTCCCATCCCACTCCTAGGGGCTGGGAATAGAAGCAGATACATTCAGAGACAGTCTCCCCTTCCCCTCCAGAGATGGAGGAGGCCCCAGGGTGGTGGCTCAGCCAGTGGATGCTTCCAGTGCCCTGAGCGAGGAGGATGATGGGTGCCTGGTTTCAGCCCCAGGGTGAGGGAGGATGCAGACAGAGGCATCTTATGGATACAGGAGCAGACAGGGAAAGGGAGAAGAGGAATTGTGTACATGCAGGCAAGATTGGTCAGTACAGATATGATGGCTGATAGGTCTGTTTTTGTGCTGTACCATCCATCGACTCATCACCTGGTCCCCCCCTCACATCTGTGCAGTGGGCATGTGGACGTTTGAATGCTCTCTGCCTGGCACAGTGACCAGTGGGCAGGTGGGCATTGGGATGCCCCCTCCCTGGTGCAGTGACCAGTGGGCAGGTGGGCATTGGGATGCTTGCTCCCTGGCCCAGCGACCATGGCTGTAGACTGTTACCAACGTTACACTCACAGTAACGATCTAAAGCCACGGTCACCGTGCAGACAGGGATGGGACAGGACCTGCACAGGCTGTGCAGGCTTAGGCTCCTTCCAGTCCCCACCTTATCCCTATCCCACCCACCGCACTTGTCCCCCCCACCAAATAAATGTGAGGGGTGGGAGTGAGTAAGAGGGTGGGGATGAGGGAGAGGTTGAGGGGAGGGTTAGAGTCCGAAAGGCACAGAACTGAAACAGGCCCTTCAGCCCAGCTTCTCCATGCCAACCAATTTACCTGCCCCAGCTAGTCCCATCTGCCCATTTCCTCAAAATTCCTCCTATCCATGTACAGAATCTGTCCAAATGTCTGCCCCCATATCCCCACCACCCTCCAAGTGAAAACCAGCCCCTCAAGTCTAGTTAGCGTACTTTATCTCTGCCTCTTTTGATTTTATAACTGTGTCAGGGTCAGCCCTCGACCTCCTTTACCCCAGGAAAAACAGCCCCAGCCTATCCCGTCTCTTCTTATAACTCAAGTTCTCCAGTCTTGGTAACATCCCGGTGAAATTTTTCCATAACCTGCCAACTCAATTTCCATAGCAGGGTGAGCAGAACTGTATGTAGTACTGCAAGTTTGGTCTTACCAGCACCTTATATAGCTGTCACATAACATACCAACCCCTATACTCAATCTCCTGAGCAACAAAGGCAAGCATGCCAAATGCCTTCTTTATCATCCTGTCTACTTCTCTCACCTCTTTCAAGGAACTAATTGTTTGCATTCTTAGGTCCCTCTGTTCTATAACACAATCCAGGAGTAGTAGTGCAAAGTAATGCAATCACTCCATTTGAGCAAGATGTTCTCACAGGGGGTTGTCTATTGCTGGGTCCTCAGGAGCTGGCTCAGGATCCAGGATTCACGTACTTTGGTGTAATGTGGGCAAGGGTAAGTGGTGGCCGTGGCCAGTGTTTGGGTCTTTTGGTTGTTCAGTCTCTCCTTTCGCAGCTGCCGCCTGTTCCCTGCGGCACAGACGAGGTCGCTCTCCTGTAGCACAGCTCCCTCTTGAACAGATTCTTCCAGGTGTATCTATTAGACCATAAGACACAGGAGCAGAAGTAGGCCATTCAGCCCATCGAGTCTGCTCCACCCTTCCATCATGGCTGATCCTGGATCCCACTCAGCCCCATACACATGCCTTCTCCCCATATCCTTTGATGCCCTGACCGATCAGGAAACTATCAACTTCCACCTTAAAGATACTCCTCTGGACAAATGAGTGCAATGTTTTCCTGGTTTTTGGATGTAATGTTGAATTTCTTCAGGCGGATTTTGATGTTAACCTTGAACCAATTCTCTTGCCCACCAGGGGCTTGCTGACCTTCCTTCAACAGTTCTGGGGAGGGGAGACACGAGTTAGGCACCTGGATGACATGACCTATCCATCGGAGTTGGTGGTGCTTTATCGTGGTGCAGACACTCCCCAGAATCCTGCCATTCACTGCGTAAGTCCTGACCTGCTTCTCCTCCCAAACTGTAACACTCATACTTATCTGATGTAAACTATCTCTCATTCCTTGTCGCCCTGGCCCAGGTGGAGATCCTGGACAACCTTCTTCACAGTCCACCACATCATCAGTTTTAGTGCACCACAAATTTACTAAATGTCCCGCCTACAGTCTAATCAAAATGGTTAATATAGATGGCCAACAACAATGGGTCCAGGACTGATTCCTGTAGCATATCAGGTCTCCAGTCTGAAAAGCAACATCCCATGGCCACTCTCTCACTCCTACCATCAGGCCAATTTTGCATCCAATTGTCTGGATCAACCTGGAGCCCACATGATCTCACCTTCTGGACCAGCCTACTATGCGGGATTTTGTCTAAGGCCTTGAAAGTCCATGTGGACAATATCTACCTCAATCTTCTTGGTCAACCCTTCAAAAAAAAAACTCTAACAGTCATAGAACTCTACAGCACAGAACCAGGCCCTTCAGCCTGTCTAGTCCTTGCTGAAATGTTACTCTGATTAATCCCATTGATTTGAACCTGGAACATAACTCTCCGTACCCCTCCCATCCACGTACTTATCCAGACTGATCTTAAACGTTGAAAGCAATTCTACATCCATCACTTCCACTGGCAGCTCATTCCACAACTTCAACATAACATCACAATCAGTCTGGAGTATGATTTCGCACACACAAAGCCATGCCAAGTCTAAACAGTCCTTGCCCTTCGACATGCAGGTACAGCCTGACACTCAGAATCCCCAACAGTGAACTATCCTGCCACTCCTGCCAGGCTCACAGCTTTGTCCTTGCAGCCTTTTGTGAATAAGACACTTTTGGAGTACTCTGCAGATGGAACAGGAGTGTTCCAGCACAGGTCCAACAAAGAGCTTGAAAAAGCAGCGTTTTCTGACAGGGTTTGTCGAGTGGACTACCGCGCAGACGCAACAGGAGCGTTCCCACCGCGTAGGTCCGATAAGGATTTTTGACAGGAAACCCAGTGTCTATAAAAGTGAGGGACCGTCTGGTGGAGCAGTTGTCGTTGGAGTAGTGTGAGGCAGAGTAGTAAGGCTTTGGCTCAACAGGCAGAGGCAAGTCCATTCTCTATTTCTTATTTAACTCTAGAGAGAATCGGGGGTATGTCTACACAGCCAGTGTTCTGTTCCGGGTGTCAGATGTGGGATTTCCAGGAGATTCCCAGGCTGCCCGATGGCCACATCTGCATTGGTTGCCTCAAGATGCAGCTCCTCAGAGACCACGTTGGGGAACTGGAGCTGCAGTTTGATGATCTTCGGCTTGTTAGGGAAAGTGAAGAGGTGACAGACAGGAGCTACAGAGAGGTAGTCACCCCAAGGCTATGGGAGACAGATAAATGGCTGACTGTCAGGAGAGGGAAGAGGTAATTCAGATAGTGGAATACACTCCTGTGGCCATCCCCCACAACAATAAGTACTCCATTTTGAGTACTGTTGAGGGTGGGGTGGGGACACAGCCTATCTGCAGGAAGCAACAGTGGCCGTGCCTCTGGCACTGAGTCTGGCCATGTAGCTCAGAAGGGCAGGAAACTGAAGAGGATGGCAGCAGTAATAGGGGACTCTATAGTTAAGGGGGCAGAAAGCTGATTATGTGAAAGCAAAAAGGAAACACGGATGGTAGTTTGCCTCTCAAGTGACAGGGTCCGCAGTGTTTCTGAACACATCCACAATATCCTGAAAAGGGAGGGTGAGCAGCCAGAAGTTGTGGTACATATAGTAACAATGACATAGGAAGAAAAAGGAAGGAGGTGCTGAGAAAAGAATACACAGTTAGGAAGGAAGCTGAACCTCGAATTAGGACCTCCAGGGTAGTAATCTCACTATTGCTGTCTGTGCCACACGACAGTGAGGATAGGAATAGAATGAGGTGGCACATAAATGTGTGGCTGAAGAATTGGAGCACGTGGCAGGGATTCCGATTTCTGGATAATTGGGATCTCTTCTGGGGCAGGTGGGACCTATTCAATGTGGATGGGTTGCCCTTGAATCTGCGGGAGACCAATATTCTTGCGGGCAGATTTACTAGAGCTGTTGGGAGTGGTTTAAACTAACATGGCAGGGGGATAGGGACCCAGATGACAGAGCTGAGGATGAGCCAGTAGGTTTACAAGTAGATGATGGGTGTAACATGAATATAAGGAAGGACAAGCCAATGATTGGGTATAAGTGCAGATAGAGCAAAGAGTTAAATTGTACCACAGAGGCAAAATTCAAAAGGGCAAATAATGCAGGACTGAAAGTGTTGTATTTAAATGCGCATAGCGTTTGGAATAAGGTGGATGAACTCGTGGCGCAACTAAAGATTGGTCGATAGGACGGTGCGGGCATCACTGAGCCGTGGCTGAAAGGCTGCTATAGTTGAGAGCTTAACATCGAAGGATAGACTTTGCATTGAAAGCACAGGCGGGAAGGCAAAGGCGGTGGTGTGGCTCTGTTGGTAAGAGATGGAATTACATCTTTAGAATGAGGAGACGTAGGATCAGAGAATGTTGAATCTTTATGGGTGGAGTTAAGAAATTGCATAGGAAAAAAAAACATTATAGGAATCATAACTAGGCCTCCAAATAGTAGCCAAGATGTGGGGTTGAGATTGCAAAGGAAGCTGGAAAAGGCATGTAATAAGGGTAATGACACAATTGTAATGGGGAACTTCAATATTCAAGGGGATTGAGAAAATCAAGTTGGTGTCAGATCACAAGAGAGGGAATTTGTTGAATGCCTATGAGATGGCTTTTTGGAGCAGTTTGTGCACGAATCTATTCGGGGAAGGCTATCTTAGAATGGGTGTTGTGTAAAAACCCAGATCTCATTAGAGAGCTTAAGGTAAAGGAACCCTTACTAGGCAATGATGATATAATATGATTGAATTCATACTGCAATTTGAGAGGCAGAAGCATAACTCACATGTATCAGTAACACAATGGAATAAAGGGAACTACAGGGGCATGAGAGAGGAGCTTGCCCAGGTAGATTGGAGGAGGATACTGGTGAGGATGACAATAGAGCAGAGATGGCTGAATTTTCTGGGAATAGATCACAAGGCACCGGATAGACATGTCCTACAAAAAGAAGTTGTCAAATGGCAGGGGTAGGCAACCATAGCTGACAGCGTTAGTTAAGGACTGCATCAAAGCCAAGGAAAGGGCATATAATGTAGCAAAAGTTAGTGCGATGTTAGATGATTAGGAAACTTTTAAAATCCAACAAAAGGCAACTAAAAAAGCTACAAGGGAAAGGATGAAATATGAAATACAAGGACAGACTAGCCAATACTATAAAGGAGGTGAGAGTTGATATTGGACCACTGGAAAACAATGCTGCTGAGGTAGTAATGGGGGACAAAGAAATGGCAGGTGAACTTAATGAGTACTTGCATCTGTCTTCACTGTGGAAGACACGAGCAGTGTGCCAGAGGTCCGTGAGTGCCAGGGAGCAGGAGTGAGTGCCATTGCTATTACAGAGGAAAACTCAAAGGTCTTAAAGTGGATAAGTCACCTGGACCAGATGGTCTACATCCCAGAGTTCTGAAAGAGGTTTGGTGAAGAGATAATGGATGCATTGGTCATGATCTTTCAAGAATCACTTGATGCTTGCATGGTACCAGTGGACTGGAAGATTGCAAATGACACTCTTCTCTTTAAGAAGAGAGGAAGGCAAAAGAAAGGAAATTATAAGCCAGTTAGCCTAACCTCAGTGGCTGGGAAAGTTTTGGAGTCTATTATTAAGGATGAGGGTTCAGGGTACTTTGAGACTAATGATAAAATAAGTCAAAGTCAGCATGGTTCCTGTCAAGGGAAATCTTGCTTGACAAATTTGTTAGAATTCTTTGAGGAAGTAACAAGCAGGGTGGACAAAGGAGAGGCAGTGGATGTCATTTACTTGGATTTCCAGAAGGTATTTGATAAGGTGCCACACATGAGGCTGCTTAACAAGATAAAATCCCATGGCATTACAGGAAAGATACTGGCATGGATAGAGGAATGGCTGACAGGCAGGAGGCAGCCACTGGGAATAAAAGAGGCCTTTGGCTGGCTGCCAGTGACCAGCGGTGTTCCTCAGGGTCAGTATTGAGACTGCTGCTTTTCACACTGTTTGTCAATGATATCAATGATGGAATTGATGGTTTTGTAGCAAAGTTTGTGGATAATACAAAGACAGGTGGAGGGGTAGGTAGTGCTGAAGAAGCAATGTGATTGCAGGAGGATATAGACAAATTGGAATAATGGACAAAAAAGTGGCAGATGGAATACAGTGTTGGGAAATGTATGATAATGCATTTTGGTAAAAGGAACAATAGTGCAGACTGTTATCTAAGTGGGGAGAAGGTTCAAACATCAGAGTTGCAGAGGGACTTAGGAGCCCGCATGCAAGACTCCCAGAAGGTTATTTACACATTGAGTCAGTGGTAAAAAAGGCAAATACAACGTTGGCAGTTATTTCAAGGGGAATAGAATATCAAAGCAAGGAGATAATGCTGAGCCTTCATCAGACACCAATCAGGCCACACTTAGAGTATTGTCAACAGTTTTGGGCCCCATATCACAGAAAGGAGGTGTTGTCATTGGAGTGAGTCAAGAGGATGTTCACAAGGAGGATTCTGGGAATGAAGGGGTTAACACATGACAAGCATTTGGCAGCTTTGGGCCCGTACTCACTGGAATTTAGAAGAATGAGGGGGATCTCATTGAAACCTACAGAATGTTGAAAGGACTAGATAGGATGGATGTGGAGAGGATGTTTCCTGTGGTGGGTGTATCCAAAACTAGAGGGCACAGCCTCAAGATTGATAGGCAACTCTTTAGAACAGAGGTCAGAAGAGTTTTTTTTTTTAGCCAGCGAGTAGTAAATCTGTGGAATGCTCTGCCACAGACAGCGGTGGAGGCCAAGTCCATGCATATATTTAAAGCAGAAGTTGATTGTTTCCTGATTGGTCAGGGCATCAAAGGATATGGTGAGAAGGCAGGTGTACGGGGTTGAGTGGGATCCAGGATCAGCCATGATAGAATGGCAGAGCAGACACAATGGGCTGAATGGGCTAATTCTGCTCCTGTGTCTTATGGTCTTATTGTCACCTTCAGTTTTCTGACACCTCACCCATGGATACCGATAACACAATACCTTTGTCAGGAATCCACATTTTTCTTTCTTGCCACAGGTGCCGGGGATTAATCAGCATAGACAGTGATTTAGGTGAAGGTATTGATGGCTTTGTGGTCAAGTTTACAGATGATACAAAGGTAGGTTTAGGGGCATGTAGTGTTAAGGAATCTACCGAGGGACTTTTATCAGGAAAATGGGCAAAGGTGTGGTAGATGGAAGATCATGTAGGGAAGTGTATTGGTAGAAGGAATAAAGGTGTAGAAGTTTCAAAGGGACTTGGGAGTCCTCGTGCAGGGTTCCCTGAAGGTTCACTTGCAGGTTGAATCAGCGGTGAGGAAAGCAAAATGCAGTGTTAGCATTCATTTCAAGAGGACTAGAATATAAAAGCAAGATGTATTGCTAAGGCTGTATAAGACATTACTCTGACCGCACTTGGAATACTGTGAGCAGTTTTGGGCCTTCACATGTAAGAGAGGATGCGATTGCATTGGAGAGGGTACAAAGGAGGTTCACGAGGATGATCCCAGCAATGCAAGGGTTAATGTAGGAGCAGCGTTTGATGGCTTTCAGCCTCTACTCACTGGATTTAGATAATGGTGGTGGGGGGGGGGGGGATCTCATTGAAACCTATTGAATATCAAAAGGCCTAGATAGAGTGGATGTGCAGGATGTATCCTACAGTGGGGCGGTCTATGGCCAGAGAGCCTCAGAATAGAGCGACGTCCATTTCAAACAGATATTACAGAACTTCATTCAGTGAAGGGTAGTGAATCTGTGGAATTCATTGCCATAGATGACTGTGGAGGTGATTAGTCAGGACTTCAAAGGTTACAGGGTGAAGGCAGGGGAATAGGACCAAGAGGGATAGTAAAATGGCCATGATGGAATGGCAGAGCAGACTCAATGGGCTGAATGGCCTATTTCTGCCCCTATGTCTTATGGTTTTAACCAGGCCCTTTGGTCCAACTGGTCCCTGCTGACCAAACTTCTGTTCTAAAGTGGCCCCATTTGCCTGCATTTCGCCCATATCCCTCTAAAACCAACCTTCATGGACTCCTATCTCTAACTGAGGGGTCCATGTACCCCACACTGGGAACCCTTGCTCTAAATCTTTCTAATCCATTATGTATACTTTTGAAGATCTCCAGCAGCTGCTCCATAATGTAGCTCTCTGCAAGACATTAACTTCTCCGAGCTCTCGAGTGTCCACGTCTCCACAGTAAGTACAAATTAGAAAGGTTTACGATCTCACCTGTCTCCACATAGAAACAACACTGATCTTTAAGGGGCCCTATTTCCTCCTTAGTTTCTCTTTTGCATTTAATGTAACTGTCTTTGCATTCACAGTTACCTTCTCTTGCAAATCTATCCCATGTTGTTGTGTTATGCTCTGAATTTCCTTGTGTATTCCGACACCACCAGTACTCCTCATGGGATTCCCTTGGTCTCTCCTCCACTGATACCTTACACATGCCTCTTCCATCACTGGAGACAAAATATCTCATCATCCGGGGTCAGAGAGGCAAGGGAATGATGTGGGTGAGGGGGGAGGGAGTGAATGCGATGGAACTGTGGATACGAGTGTGTGTCGAGGTTGAGGCAGGAGATGGGAGTGCTGAGAGAGAGAAGGTGAGGATGAAGAAGGGGCTTTAAGAGCAGGCTTGAGAGATTTCATGAGGGCAAAAAAAAATGGAATGAGATGGATTTTACAGACAACATTAAAGAAGGCACGATGGTGGCTATATTTTAATTAAGATTTTGAGGAGACATGGTATGTCAAGGTTCTACAAATGTATGGTGGAGAGCATTGTAACTGGTTGAATCACCATCTGGTGTGGAGGGGCCACTGCACAGGATCGGAAAAAGCTGCAGAGAGTTGTAAACTCAGCCAGCTCCATCATGGGCACTAGCCTCCCCAGTATCGAGGGCATCTTCAGTAGGTGATGCCTCAAAAAGGTGGTATCTGTCACCGAGGCCCCCATTACCCAGGATGTGCCCTCTTATCACTAGCATCAGAGAGGAGGTACAGGGAGACTGAGGACCCACAGCCAACTCTTCAGGAGCAGCTTCTTCCCCTTCTCGGAATAGACAATGAATGCATGAACACTACCTCTATTTATTTTCTTTATTTTGCTCTCTTTTGAAACTACTTAGTCAATTTAACTTTTAAACATATATTTCTTATTGTAACTTATAGGTTTTTAAAAAATATTATGTATTGCCAAACACTGCTGCCACAAAACAACAAATTTCCCGGCATATGCCAATTATGTTAAAGGTGATTCTGAGTCTGAAGAGGTTCTTCAGCTATACTCACAGTAAAAGGGTGACCAAGGACAAACTAGGACCTTGTGAAGACCAGCAGGGAGGCATGTATGGATCTGCAGGAGGCCAAGACTGTTAATATCCATTTCTCCTCAGTATTTATGAAGGAAGCTGTCATGGATCATGAAGTTATTGGAGAAATGAGGACAATAAGTAGTGAGCTCTTAGATCATATGCGTAATATGAAGGAGAAGGCATTTTCAGCCCCAGAGTCCAACTGCACCCCAGACCTTACAGTAGTGGCTTGATCTACAGGGGAATGGGAAGCAGGAAGATAGAGCTGAGGGTGAGGATGAGCCGGCAGGTTTACAAGTAGGTGATGTAATATGTAATATGAACGGAAGGAGGGACAAGCCAATGATTGGGTACAATGGCAGACAGAGCAAAGAGCCAAGTTGTACCACAAGGGCGAAATTCATAAGGGCAAAGAACGCAGGATGAATTGAAATGCACATAGCTTTCAGAATAAGGTGGACGAACTCGTGGCGCAGTTAGCGACTGGCCGTGGGCATCGCTGAGTCGAGACTGAAAGGCGGCCATGGCTGGCCGTTTGACATTAAAGGACATACGTTGTATCGAAAGGACAGGTGGGACAGCATAGGCGGTGGTGTGGCTCTTTTGGTAAGAGGTGGAATTCCATCCTTAGAAAGAGGTGACATAGGGTCAGAGAACGTTGAATCTTTGTGGGTGGTTAAGGAACTGCAAGGGTAAAAAAAAAACACCATGGGAATCATTTATAGGCCTCCAAATAGTAGCCAGGATATGGGGTTGAAATTGCAAAGGAAGCTGGAAATGGCATGTAATAAGGGTAATGACACAATATGCAAGGGGATTGGAAAATTAGGTTGGTGTTGGATTATGAGAGATGGAATCCGTTGAGTGCTTTTTAGAGCAGTGTGCTTGAGCCTAATTGGGAAAAGGCCATGTTAGATTGGGTGTTGTGTAATAGGGAGCTTAATGTAAAGGAACCCTTAGGAGGCAGTGATCATAATATGATTGAATTCATACTGCAGTTTGAGAGGGAGAAGCATAAGTCACATGTATGTTGATTTGTCTAATTCTGCTCCTATGTCTTGTAGTCATAAAGCACGACAGTACAGAAACAGAATCTTTCAGCTCTTCTAGTCCATTCAACCTGATCTGCTCAGTTCATTGACTCGGCAGATTAATAGTTCAACATGAACTAGATGGGCCAAAGAGCCTGTTTCTGTGCTGTCGTGTTCTATGACTCTATGATTCTAAGTTAACAGGGTTGTTAAGAAGGCATATGGTATGTTGGACTTCATTAGTCAGAGGATTGAGTCAAGAGCTGCAGCCTCAGAAAACTCTTGTTAGACCACACTTGAAGTATTGTGTTCAATTCCTTATAGGAAGAAGGTGGAAGCTTTAGAGAAGGTGCAGAGGAGACTTATCGGAATGCTGCTTGGATTAGAGATCATGTCTTCTGCGGATAAACTGAGTGAACTGGGGCTTTTCTCGAGGGAGGATGAGGTGAGTTGAGAGAGATGTACAAGAGGCATTGATGGAGTGGAAATTCAGCTCCTTTTTTCCCAGGGCAGCAGAAACTAATATGAGGAATGTGAAAGACATAATTTTAAGGTGATTGGAGGAAAGTACGGGGGGGGGGGGATCATATTTAGTTCTTTTACACAGGTTGCTGTGTGGAATGTTCTAATCAGGAGTGGTGGTAGAGGCAGATACATTAGGAACATTTAACAGACTCTTAGATAGGCACATGGATGATAGTAAAATAGAGGGTTATGTAGGAGGGAAGGATTAGATTCATCTTAGAGTAGGTTAAGGGGTCAGCACATCATCAAAGACTGAAGGACCTGCACTGTGTTGTACTGTTCTATGTTTTCATACTCCAAATTTGGCCTCACCAACATCTTGTAAAACTTCAACATAGTTCACTTGTCAAGCTCCTCCAGTCAGAGACAAGTCACTTCTGATCTGGCTTCTCTGGCTAAGCCAATTTTGAATACTATTTACTACCTCATCCTGAAGAGCAACCATTTAATTGTAGGACTTCTACAATTTTTGTACTAGCCTCTCACAAGGTCTAAGAGGCCACCTTGTCAGGCCCTGGGAACTTAACCCTAACTTGCCTCAAGGCAGCAAGCACCTTGTCCACCGTAGTCTGTATGTGGTTTATGACCTCACTGCTGTTTTGCCTCACTTCTATAGACTCTATGTCAAGGTTCAATTTGATGTCAGAGAAATGTATGCAAACTACATCCTGAAATGCTTTTTCTTTGCAAAACATCCACAAAAACAGAGAAGTGCCCCAAAGAAGAACGACAATTAAACGTGAGAACCCCGAAGTCTCCCCCAGCTCCCCCCTCCTGCGCATAAGTGGCAGTGAGGCAACGATACACCCCCCGGCAAAAAAAAGTGCACCCACTAGCGAGTAAATTCCATTTAAGATTCCCAGCCCCCCATCTCTGATCTTCCAGGGGATCAATTTTATTCTTATCCCTTTGCTCCTAATATTTATAGCTACAGAAATGTTTGGGATTCTCCTTCATCTTGTCTCCAGAAGAACATCATGTCCTTTTTTAGCCCTCCTGATTTCTCTCTTAAGTGTTCTCTTGTATTTCTTATACTCCTCTGGAACCTAACTGCCCATGCCCTGTATGCACTTCCTTCTTCACCAGGGCCTCAGAACCAGGTTCCCTAAACCTTTTGTTCTAAAAGAAAAACTATAACTTTCTGTACTCTCAGAATTTCACTTTAAGCCCTCCCACTTACCAAGTACACCTTTGCCAGAAGACAACCTGTCCCAATCCACACAGCCAGATCCTGTCTGATGCCATCAAAATTGGCCTTTCTCCAATTTAGGATCTCAAATAGTGGACCAGACCCGTCTTTTTCCATAATTACCTTGAAACTAATGGCATTTTAATCACTAAATCCAAACTGTTCCCCTGCAAACATTTCTGTTACCTGCCCCATCTTGTTCCCCAAGCGGAGATCGAGGATCACATTCTCTATAGTTGGGACCTCTACATATTGATTAAGGAAACTTTCCTGAACACAGTTGACAAACTCTATCCCATCCACCCCTTTTTACAGAATGAAAATCCCAGTCAATATGTAGAAAGTTAAAAATTGCCTACTATCACAACCTTATGTTTCTTGCAACAGTCTGTGATCTCTACAAAATTGCTTCTCTAAATCTTGCTATTGGGATAGTTCCCAATAGATGGGAAGATTGCAAATGATTTTTTGTTTGCATCTGTATTTATTCTGGAGACAGACACAGAGACCATAGAACTGAGACCAAATAGTTCCATTAATGTGGTCATCCCTTTGTTATTCCTCAATTCCACCCATACAGCCTCAGTAGATGAGTCCTATCTGAGCACTATAGTGACATTGTCCTGTCTGGTAATGCCACCCCTCCCACTCTGTCACATCTAAAACAGCAGAACCCCAGGACATTGAGCTGCCAGCCCTGCTTCTTCCGCAACTAAGTCTCACTAATGACTACAATGTCACAATTCCACATGCTGATCTGTGCTCTAAGCTCATCTGCCTCACCTACAATACTCCTTGCATTGAAATAGACTCATCTCAGAACATTAATTCCACCATTCTCATCAATCTGTCAGTTTATGTCTTTGCTTGTAAGCTTAACATCTACTTCCCCCCACCCCTCCACTCTATTTGCTGCCCTGTCAATCTGGTTCCCAATCCCCTGCAACTCTAGGGGCCAGAGAAGAAATTGCAAGGGACCCTGTGGTGACATTTGCTTTGTTGCTAGCCACTGATGATGTTCCAGTAGATGTGAGGGTGGCCAATGTTGTTCCATTATTCAAGAAGGGTAGCAAGGGTGAGCCAGGGGACTATAGGCCTGTGAGCTTGACTTCAGTTGTAAGATAATTTCTGGAGGGAATTCTGATGGACACTATCTTGGATAGTCAAGGTCTGATCAGAAACAGCATGGTTTTGTGTATCCGATGAATATCTTGGAGTTTTTCCAAAGAGTTAATTGAGAGGACAGATGAAGGTAGGGCAGTGGATATTGTCTATATACAAGACCTTTGATAAGGTCCCACAGGATGGGCTGATCTGGAAGGTTAGGTCACGTGGGATTCAGGGGGAGCTGGTGATGTGGATTCAGAATTAGCTCAATGACAGGAAGCAAAGGATGATAGTTGAAGGTTGATTCTCCGACTGGAGGTCTGTGACTAGCGGGCTGCTCCAGCGACCAGTGTTGGGGCCTCTGTTATTCATTATTTATACAAATGATTTAGATGTGAACGTACATTGCACAATTGGCAAATTTGCCATGACACTAAACTGGGCGTATCATTGATTTTGAAGCAGGTTACAGTGAATTACAAAGATCTCAATCAGCTGGGGAGAGAGGCCAAGAAATGGCAAATGGATTTCAGTTTGGGTATGTGTAAGGTGATGCATTTTGGGCAGTCAAACCAGATTAGGACCGACACAGTGAATGGCAGGGTACTGACAAGTGTCATGGACAGAGGGACCTGAGAACACAAGTGCACAGTTCACTGAAAGTGGCTGCACAAATAGACGGGATGGTGAAGGAGGCACTTAGCATGCTGGCCTTCTTCAGTCGGGGCATCAAGTTTCAAGGTTGGGACATTATGTTACAGTTATACACGTCAGTGTTGAGGTCACACTTGAAGTATTGTGTACAGTTTTGTCACCCTGTTAGACCAGAACATACAAAAGCAGAATTAGGCCATTTGGCCCATCAAGTCTGCTCCACCATTTCATCGTGGCTGATCCAATTTACCTCTCAACCCCAATCTCCTACCTTCTCCCCGTAGCCCTTCATGCCCTGACCAATCAAGAATCTATCAACCTCTGCCTAAAATATACATAAAAACTTGGCCTCCACAGCTACCTGTGGCAATGAATTCCACAGATTCACCACTCTCCGGCTAAAGAAATTCCTCCTCATCTCCATTCTAAAAGGATGCCCCTCTATTCTGAGGCTGTGTCCTCTGGTCCGAGACTCTCCCACTACAGGAAACAACGTCTCCACTTCCACTCTATCAAGGCCGTTCACCATTTGATGGGTTTCAATGAGATCACCCCTCATTCTTCAGAATTCCAGTGAGTACAGGCCCACCGCGGTCAATACTGGAAAGACATTGTCAAGCCGGAGAGGGTACAGAAGAGATTCTGGGGGATGCTGCCTGGACGACAGGGACTAAATTATAGGGAGAGGTTGGCCCCACTGGATCTTTAATCCTTGGAAATTAGCAAATTGAGAGGTGACTTCAAGTTTATATAACCTTGAGGGGTATTGATAAAACGGACAGTCATAATCTTTTCCCCAGGGTTGCGGAGCCAGTGGGCACATGTACAAGATAAGAGGGAAGAGATTGAAAGGAGCCCCCGAGAGGTGGTCGTTAAAATTGACCGATGTCTAGCGACTTGCCAAAAGAATAGTCTGATGCTCACGCCAAGTTTACACCCTACGCCCGGTGTCGGCTGGAATCGGTGCCCGGGAACAATTCTAACAGAGTCCAAAGAGATTGGTTGTTGTCGCTCCCGTTATTAACGTGCGCGGGGCAGACCCACATAGCGAGAGGGGCAGAGAGGAGGCCGAGGGGTGCAGTTAACGGAGAAACAGGGAATCCAGTCGGCGGCGGGGTGGGGGTGCAACTCCCACCAGCTCGGCGAAATGTCTGACGGAGATTCAGGCGTTCCTGAGCTTGGCACTGTGTGTGTGTGTGTGTGTGTGTGTGTGTGTGTGTGTGTGTGTGTGTGTGTGTGTGTGTGTGTGTGTGTGTGTGTGTGTGTGTGTGTGTGTGTGTGTGTGTGTGTGTGGAAGTGAGGGCCAGTATGGAACTGGGACTATCGGTAACCCCCTGTTCAGTACTGCACCCTTGCCCACCCCATGGTGCAGCGGACTCCCGGAACCCGCTCCCGCTGATGCCGGAGCCGGTTTGGTGCCGCATCCTTTGTATGCACACCGCCCCGCTGGCCAACGATCTGGCCCGCTCCCGGCGGCCGCGACGCTGTCTGATGCCGGGGCCAGCGGTTGGGTCGGCTCCCGGTGCAGCCTCGGTCAGCCTCCAGTAGCCATGACTGTAGACTGTTACCCGGTAGCACACAGTAATCAGTCCAGAGCCAAGGTGCCGGCGGCTGACGCGCTCCTTCCTGACGCACGCAGCGACCATCAGCAGCGCTGACGCAGCCCCAGCCGCCGCCGCCAACCGGCCTCGCCACCTCCGTCACTTAACCCCTCGCTGCCCACAGCCCTCCCAGCCCGCATTAACCCCGCAAACACCGCTCTCCGCTCACTTCCAGCGCTCCCTCGCAAAGACAGAGGGAGCGCCGCACTACCGAAGGAAACCTCCATGTAACTGGATCCCCCCATCCCCCAGAAACGGTGGACGGTTCTAATGTCCTTCCCGGCCACAGAGAAGATTTCTCCGGGCTGGTCTCTCGGGGAGAGACTGCGCGCAACGTGCCCGAATCTCCATGAACTTCACATCCCACTGACAGGTTGCGACGGGCTGGCTGCAGAGTGCAGGAGACGGGAGAAGCTCGGATGCGGGGGCTGAGGTGTCCACGGGAGAGACGAAGTCAATGAAGTCGCGTTGTCTGCCCCGGCGTGTGGATGGGTGTCAGAAACCTCGGGGAGGGCTGTGGGGTGCGGAAGCCAGAACTTTCTCTCCCTGAGGGATGTTGTACAGTGTTATCCTGGACCATTTCCTACACCCACGCTGTGCCCTCGGATGGACGCGGCTAGTCTCGGGGAGTCCGTGATCGGAGCTGGTCTGTCCCCTCCTCCACGCCGCCCAGTATTCCGCTTCACTCCCATCGCTGCAAGTCTCCCAGGTCGCTTCATGGCATTGCATCGGTCTCGAGAGGTCTGCAATCGAATTCCCGCAACCAACCGGTTCCCTCGGAACTCCGGCTAGTCCTCACCCCCGCTCCGCCCTTCGGCCCGTTGCCGCGAACTCTGTACCTCAGTAGACCCTCCCCGGACCCTGGAAATGCCGGTCCAGATCCGGAGGGGAGACGCGCCAGGTACGAGGGAGATCATTATCCAGGACGTCCGGCATCGTGACACACCGAGAGTGACCCCGTTTGCGCAGGGGAAGAGGGCACGATCTCCGGCGGCATCTGAACGTGCCTCGGAGATCCTCAGCGCAGTAACTACTCGTCGCCATCCCGGGATAGTCACAACCCATCCCACTCAACACCAACCATCCCGGAGCAATTTCAAACGTTCCCAACCCACCGTAATCCCGGTTCAAGCCACGTTGCCCCCAGCTCCGTCCCAAACACCCCACCGTTCGAGTTCAGCCCTTGAACCGTCCCAAACCTAGTCCCAAACCCATCCCAAATCCATTTGGTCCAATCCAATTCCACCCAAACCAATTCCAACCCTGTCCAACTCCCAAATCCGAACCTACGCGCCCACTTCTCTCTCTCTGTCAGCCCAATCCAAGTCACCCCAACTCCGAGAGAACCTTACCCCTCTCTCCCTCCCCCTGCTCTGCACGCAGGTATTGGGATTGGTACCGGAGCTCGGGGCGCCTCCGCCGTTCATCGCCCACGTGTTGATGCCGAGACTCGGATTTGGGAAAGAGGATGATGCGGAGTCTCTGCGCAATCTTACCGTAATCCGCTGAACTGAAACGCCGCTTACATCGGAAAGGAACACACAGCATCCGGGAGGAGGCGAGGGGTAGCCCGGAGCGGCGAGGGGTCCGGCGCGGTCAGCACACGCTGGCGGTTACACAGGCGGCTGAGTTGATGCCGCGGCTGCCTTTATACCGAGAGCTGAAAGTGAGGTCCCGGGCCAGCGAATCCCGAGCACCGAATCAGTGCGCAGCATCTACGTCAGCACCGCAATGCAAGCGGATTTATTAATAAACATTCTGCGCCGAGTGGGAGCACAGCCCAGCAGCGGGGGCCGGCCGGGAAACACACCGAGACCCGCTCGGGAATCACGGTCCGTCCCCGGCAGCTACACGGTGCATTCGGCTGGGAATTACGGCCCGTCCCACCGGTAACCGCACGTTTCGCCCGCGATAACCGAGTGTGCACGCGGCCCAGTATCAATATCGGTCTCACCGGTAAACGCACCGTTCGCCTTGTCGGACCGTGCCGCTCTCGAGTCGCTGTCAACCTCACACAATCCCATTCAGGTTTGCCTCCCTCCGAGCTGCGGCTGCGGGTGCGGGCGGCCATTCCCCTAAACCCTGGAGGTGGAGAGTTGCTCGGGAGTTTAAATGGCTGGGCTCCAGCGGAGCGAAAGGGAGCGGAGGATCGGGGGTCCGTGGATATCGTAGAGGTGGTGGGGAGACGTGACACCGGTGTGGTCGGTCCGGGCCAGTCAGGGTGCCACAAACTGGGAAATACCCATTAGCAGCGTGAGATCTGGTCCGGAGGTGAAGGTCCCGGGAAGAGCGCTGTCCTGTGTGGGGGTCGCTCGGTGAGGGGTCCCAGTGGCCGGGACGGATCTGGTCCCAGTACTGATTATGAGAACAGCGCCGATACCCAGCATTAGTAAGACACCGAAACGGCCACTGACTCTTCCCCAAAGCACAACTTTCCAACACCCGCCTCTCCCCATCAGATCGAGTTCAAATTCAAGTTTATTGTCATACATACAACCAAACGAAACTGTGTCCCTCCGGAGCATGCTGCGCCCACATAACATAGATCATATCGCACACAGCACATACAACATATACGTTAATAAAATATCATTCAAAATACATGCAGTGTGCAGCGCAGGTAATCAGCAACCAGCTCACTGTCCTAAAGACCTGACCTCGGCCGCGGCAGGTTAATCGTTAGTCTCACAGCCTGGTGGAGAAGCTCTTACCCAGTGTAGCAGTCCGAGTCCTGATGCTCCTGTACCTTCTGATACATATTGCTCCAACACTCACCTCCGGAGAGAAACAACCCCCTGAGAGTGACCACGAACCAACACAACAGTCCCCCACACTGACCTGTCCCCAATACACAGTCCCCCACACTGACCCCTCCCCAGTACACAGTCCCCCTCACTGACCTCTCCCCTAAACACAGTCCCCGACACTGACCTCTCCACAATACACAGTCCCCTCACACTGAACTCTGCACAATACACAACCCTCACACTGACTTCTACACAACACACAACCCTCACACTGACCTCTACACAATACACAGTCCCCTCACACTGACCTCTACACAATACACAGTCCCCTCACACTGATCTCTCCACAATACACAGTCCTCTCACACTGACCTCTCCCCAATACACAACCTTCACACTGACCTCTCCCGTAAACAAAGTTCCCTCACACGGACCTCTCCCCAATACACATTCCCCTCACACTAATCTCTCCCCAGTACACAGTCCCCTCACACTAACCTCTCCCCAGTACACAGTCCCCTCACACTGACCTCTCCCCAATACACAGACCCCTCACACTGACCTCTCCCCAATACACAGACCCTCACACTGCCCTCTCCCCAGTACACAGTCTCCTCACACTGTCTTCTCCCCAATACACAGTCCCCTCACACTGACCTCTCCCCAGTACACAGTCTCCGCACACTGGCCTCTCCTCAATACACAATCCTCACACTGACCTCTCCCCACTACACAGTCCACCACACTGACCTCCCCTAATACAAAGTCCACCACACCGACCTCCCCCAATACACAGTCCCCTCACACTGACTTCTCCCCAATACACAGTCCCCTCACACTGACGTCTCCCCAAGACACAGACCCTCACACTGACCTCTCCCCACTACACGGTCCACTGACACTCACCTCTCCCCAATACACAGTCTCCTCACACTGACTTCTCCCCAATACACAGTCCCCTCACACTGACCTCTCCCCATTACACAATCCTCACACTGACCTCTCCCCAATACACAGTCTGCTCACACTGACCTCTCCCCAGTACACAGTCCACCACACTGACCTCCCCTAATACACAGTCCACCACACTGACCTCCCCCAATACACAGTCCCCTCACACAGACCTCTCCCCAGTTCACAGTCTCCTCACACTGGCCTCTCCTCAATACACAATCCTCACACTGACCTCTCCCCACTACACGGGCCACTGACACTCAACTCTCCCCAGTACACAGTCCCCTCACACTGACTTCTCCCCAATACACAGTCTCCGCACACTGGCCTCTCCTTAATACACAATCCTCACACTGATCTCTCCCCGCTACACAGTCCACTGACACTGACATCTCCCCAATGCACAGTCCACTAAACTGTGTACGTCTCCCCAGTACACAGTCCCCTCACACTGACCTCTCCCCAGTTCACAGTCTCCTTACAGTGGCCTCTCCTCAATACACAATCCTCACACTGACCTCTCCCCACTACACGGTCCACTGATACTGACCTCTCCCAAGTACATAGTCCCCTCACACTGACCTCTCCCCAATACACAGTCCCCTCACACTGATCGCTCCCCCGTACACAGTCTCCACACACTGGCCTCTCCTCAATACACAATCCTCACACTGACCTCTCCCCACTACACAGTCCACTGACACTGACCTCTCCCCAATACACAGTCCACTACAATGACCTCTCCCCAATACACAGTCCCCTCACACTGACATCTCCCCAATACACAGACCCTCACACTGACCTCTCCCCACTACACAGTCCCCTCACACTGACCTCTCCCCAGTACACAGTCTCCGCACACTTGCCTCTCCTTAATACACAATCCTCACACTGACCTCTCCCCGCTACACAGTCCACTAACACTGACCTCTCCCCAATGCACAGTCCACTACACTGACCTCTCCCAATACACAGTCCACCACACTGACCTCCCCAAATGCACAGTCCCCTCACACTGACCCCTCCCCAGTGCACAGTCTCCTCACAGTGGCCTCTCCTCAATACACAATCCTCACACTGACCTCTCCCCACTACACAGTCCACTCACACTGACCTCTCCCCTAAATACAGTCCACTCACACTGACCTCTCCGCAATAAACAATCCTCACACTGTCCTCTCCCCACTATACGGTCCATTGACACTGACGTCTCCCCAGTACACAGACCCTCACACTGACCTCTCCCCACTACACGGTCCACTGACACTGACCTCTCCCCAGTACACAGTCCCCTCACACTGACCTCTCCCCAATACACAGTCCCCTCACACTGACCTCTCCCCAGTACACAGTCTCCTCACACTGACTTCTCCCCAATACACAGACCCTCACACTGACCTCTCCCTACTATACGGGCCACTGACACTCACCTCTCCCCAGTACACAGTCCCCTCACACTGACATCTCCCCAATACACAGACCCTCACACTGACCTCTCCTCACTACACGGTCCACTGACACTCACCTCTCCCCAGTACACAGTCTCCTCACACTGACTTCTCCCCAATACACAGTCCCCTCACACTGACCTCTCCCCAGTACACAGTCTCCGCACACTTGCCTCTCCTTAATACACAATTCTCACACTGACCTCTCCCCGCTAAACAATCCACTGACACTGACCTCTCCCCAATGCACAGTCCACTACACTGACCTCTCCCAATACAGTCCACCACACTGACATCCCCCAATGCACAGTCCCCTCACATTGACCCCTCCCCAGTACACAGTCCACTCACGCTGACCTCTCCACAGTGCACAGTCTCCTCACAGGGGCCTCTCCTCAATACACAATCCTCACACTGACCTCTCCCCACTACACAGTCCACTCACACTGACCTCTCCCCAGTGCACAGTCTCCTCACAGGGGCCTCTCCCCAATACGCAATCCTCACACTGAACTCTCCCCACTACACGGTCCACTGACACTGATGTCTCCCCAGTACACAGACCCTCACACTGACCTCTCCCCACTACACGGTCCACTGACACTGACCTCTCCCTATTACACAGTCCCCTCACACTGACCTCTCCCCAATACACAGTCCCCTCACACTGACCTCTCCCCAGTACACAGTCTCCTCACACTGACTTCTCCCCAATACACAGTCCCCTCACACTGACGTCTCCCCAATACACAGACCCTCACACTGACCTCTCCCTACTACACGGTCCACTGACATTGACCTCTCCCCAGTACACAGTCTTCTCACACTGACCTCTCCCCAATACACAGTCCCCTCACATTGACCTCTCCCCAGTACACAGTCTCCGGACACTGGCCTCTTCCCGCTACACAGTCCCCTCACACTGACCTCTCCCCTAAATACAGTCCACTCACACTGACCTCTTCCCAATACACAATCCTTACACTGACCTCTCCCCAATACACAGTCCCCTAACACTGACCTCTCCACAATACACAGTCTCCTCACACTGACTTCTCCCCAATACACAGTCCCCTCACACTGACCTCTCCCCTAAATACAGTCCACTCACAGTGACATCTCCCCAATACACAATCCTCACATTGACCTCTCCCCAGTACACAGTCTCCTCACACTGACTTCTCCCCAATACACAGTCCCCTCACACTGACCTCTCCCCAGTACACAGTCTCCGCACACTGGCCTCTCCTTAATACACAATCCTCACACTGACCTCTCCCCAGTACTCAGTCTCCGCACACTGGCCTCTCCTTAATACACAATCCTCACACTGACCTCTCCCCACTACACAGTCCACTGACACTGACCTCTCCCCAATACACAGTCCACTACACTGACCTCCCCCAATAAACAGTCCACTACACTGACCTCCCCCAATGCACAGTCTGCTCACACTGACCTCTCCCCAGTACACAGTCCCCTCACACAGACCTCTCCCCAGTTCACAGTCTCCTCACACTGGCCTCTCCTCAATACACAATCCTCACACTGACCTCCCCCCACTAGACGGTCCACTGACACTCACCTCTCCCCAGTACAGAGTCCCCTCACACTGACGTCTCCCCAATACACAGACCCATAAACACTGACCTCTCCCCACTACACGGTCCACTGACACTCACCTCTCCCCAGTACACAGTCCCCTCAAACTGACCTCTCCCCAGTTCACAGTCTCCTCACACTGGCCTCTCCTCAATACACAATCCTCACACTGACCTCTCCCCAGTACACGGTCCACTGACACTGACCTCTCCCCAGTACACAGTCCCCTCACACTGACTTCTCCCCAATACACGGTCCCCTCACACTGACGTCTCCCCAATACACAGACCCTCATACTAACCTCTCCCCACTTCACGGTCCACTGACACTCACCTCTCCCCGGTACACAGTCTCCTCACACTGACTTCTCCCCAATACACAGTCCCCTCACACTGACCTCTCCCCAGTACACAGTCCCCTCACACTGACCTCTTCCCAGTGCACAGTCTCCTCACAGTGGCCTCTCCTCAATACACAATCCTCACAGTGACCTCTCCCCACTACACGGTCCACTGACACTGACCTCTCCCCAGTAGACAGTCCTCTCACACTGACCTCCCCCAATACACAGTCCACTGACACTCACCTCTCCCCAGTACACAGTCCCCTCACACTGACCTCTCCCCAATACACAGTCGCCTCACACTGACCTCTCCCCAGTACACAGTCCCCTCACACTGACGTCTCCCCAATACACAGACCCTCACACTGACCTCTCCCCACTACACGGTCCACTGACACTCCCCTCTCCCCAGTACACAGTCCCCTCACACTGACCTCTCCCCAATACACAGTCCCCTCACACTGACCACTCCCCAGTACACAGTCTCCTCACACTGACTTCTCCCCAATACACAGTCCCCTCACACTGACCTCTCCCCAGTACACAGTCCCCTCACACTGACCTCTCCCCAATACACAGTCCACTGACACTTACCTCTCCCCAGTACACAGTCCCCTCACACTGACCTCTCCCCAATACACAGTCCCCTCACACTGACCTCTCCCCAGTACACAGTCCCCTCACACTGACGTCTCCCCAATACACAGACCCTCACACTGACCTCTCCCCACTACACGGTCCACTGACACTCCCCTCTCCCCAGTACACAGTCCCCTCACACTGACCTCTCCCCAATACACAGTCCCCTCACACTGACCACTCCCCAGTACACAGTCTCCTCACACTGACTTTTTCCCAATACACAGTCCCCTCACACTGACCTCTCCCCAGTACACAGTCTCCTCACACTGACCTCTCCCCAATACACAGTCCCCTAACACTGACGTCTCCCCAATACACAGACCCTCACACTGACCTCTCACCACTACACGGTCCACTGACACTCCCCTCTCCCCAGTACACAGTCCCCTCACACTGACCTCTCCCCAATACACAGTCCCCTCACACTGACCACTCCCCAGTACACAGTCTCCTCACACTGACTTCTCCCCAATACACAGTCCCCTCACACTGACCTCTCCCCAGTACACAGTCTCCTCACACTGACTTCTCTCCAATACACAGTCCCCTCACACTGACCTCTTCCCAGTACACAGTCTCCGCACACTGGCCTCTCCTTAATACACAATCCTCACACTGACCTCTCCCTACTACACAGTCCACTGACACTGACCTCTCCCCAATACACAGTCCACCACACTGACCTCCCCCAATACACAGTCCGCTCACGCTGACCTCTCCCCAGTACACAGTCCTCTCACACAGACCTCTCCCCAGTTCACAGTCTCCTCACACTGACCTCTCCCCAATACACAGTCCCCTCACACTGACCTCTCCCCAGTACACAGTCTCCACACACTGGCCTCTCCTCAATACACAATCCTCACACTGACCTCTCCCCACTACACAGTCCACTGACACTGACCTCTCCCCAATACGCAGTCCACTACACTGACCTCTCCCCAATACACAGTCCCCTCACACTGACATCTCCCCAATACACAGTCCCCTCACACTGACCTCTCCCCAGTACACAGTCTCCGCACACTGGCCTCTCCTTAATACACAATCCTCACACTGACCTCTTCCCACTACACAGTCCACTGACACTGACCTCTCCCCAATAAACAGTCCACTACATTGACCTCCCCCAATATACAGTCCACCACACTGACCTCCCCTAATACACAGTCCGCTCACACTGACCTCTCCCCAGTACACAGTCCCCTCACACTGACCTCTCCCCACTACACAGTCCCCTCACACTGACCTCTCCCCAATACACAGTTCTCCACACTGACTTCCCCAATACACAGTCTCCTCACACTGACCTCTTTCCAATACACAATCCTCACACTTTCTCCCAAATACGCAGTCCCCTCACACTGACCTCTCCCAATACACAGTTCTCTCACACTGACCTCTCCCAATACACAGTCCCCTCACACTGAACTCTCCCCCAATACACAATCCTCACACTGAGCTCTCCCCAATTCACAGTCCCCTCACACTGACCTCTCCCCAGTACACAGTCCCCTCACACTGGTCTCTCCCCAATACACGGTCCCCTCTCACTGACCTCTCCCCAATACACAGTCCCCTCACACTGACCTCTCCCCAATTCACAGTCCCCTCACACTGACCTCTCCCCTATTCACAGTTCCCTCACACCGACCTCTCCCTAATACACAGTCCCCTCACACTGATCTCTCCCCAATACAAGCAGCATACACAAAGTGCTGAAGGATCTGAGCAGGCCAGGCAGCATCTATAGAAAAAAATACTGTCGACGTTTTGGACCAGACTCTTGAACAGGTCTATATGCAAGGTCACTGACACCAAGGAGTGTCCCACAGGGATCTGTGTTGGGACCGATTCATTTTTATGTTATACGTCAATGATTAGGATGATGGAATTGATGGTTTTATTGCAAAGTTTGCCATGATACAAAGATAGGTGGACGTGTAGGTAGTTTTGAGGAAGTAGAGAGGCTACAGAAGGACTTAGACAGATTAGGAGAATGGGCAAATAAGTGGCAAATGGAGTACACGCGTCAGGGAGTGTATGGTCATGCAGTTTGGTGGAAGATATGAATGGGTTGATTATTTTCTAAATGGTGAGAAAACACCAAAAAACAACTGAGGCACAAAGGGACTTGGGAGTCCTTGTGCAGAATTCCCTGAAGGTTAATTTGCAGGTTGAGTCTGTGGTGAGGAGGGTAAATGTGATATCAGCATTCATTTCAAGAGAACTAGAATATAAAAGCCAGGTGTATAGAAACAGAAAACCTACAGCACAATACAGGCCCTTCGGCCCACAAAGCTGTGCTGAACATACACTTACTTTAGAAATTACCTAGGGCTACCCATAGCCCTCTATTTTTCTAAGATCCATGTACCTATCCAGGAGTCTCTGAAAAGACCCTATCATGTCTGCCTCCACCACCGTCACCGGCAGCACATTCCACGTATTCACCACTCTCTATGTAATAAACTTACCCCTGACATCTCCTCTGTATATTCTCTATATTGCTAAAGCTGCATAAGGCATTACTCTGACTGCATGGAGTATTGTGAGCAGTTTTGGGCCCCTTATCTTAGAAAGGATGTGCTGAAATTGGAGAGATTTCAAAGGGTGTTCAGAAAAATGATTCTGGGACTGAATGGCTTGTCATATGAAAAGCACCAGATGTCTCTGGGCCAGTATTCACTGGAATTCAGAAGAATGAGGGATTTCCTCATTGAAACCTATCGAAAAGCCTTGATAGAGTGGATGTGGAGAGGATATTTCCTATGGTGGGGGTGCCTAAGACCAGAGTGTACAGTTCAATGAAGGAATGCGGGGATACGCAGGAGCTTGGGCCTGAGAGAAAAACTAGATCAGCCGTGATGGGACAGACTCGATGGGCCCAATGGCCTAATTCTGCTCCTATATGTTATGGTCTTACATACAGTATGTCGAGAAATTTGTTTTTGTGGCAAGTACAGTGCAATACATAAAATTACCATGAGTTGCATTGAATAGATAGGTAAACCGATAGACGGGGAGGGAGGGAGTGGGGGGGGGGAGAGAGAGAGAGAGAGGATGATAACGAGATAACCTTTCTTCCCACAGAACTCCAGAACTCCTTAAAGTCGACCCTGACCACCAACTCTTCCCCGGACCAAATCTAGGCTGGGAAAGTGATTGACCGACGGGTGTAACTGGAGAAGGCACCTGTTGAAGCGATGTTTCCCCAGGTTTTCAGCCGGCATGTATCGCGGGGACATGGCTCATGCGGAGCAGCTCCTACACTTACGGGCTCACGAGTCCCAGGATGTCAAACCGCACCTTGCACCCCCCCCCCCCCAACACCGAGGCACTGAACTAACCCACCACCGAAAAGGGAAAGGGGGGTAGGAGAGGTTACAGCTGACCTGGGCAGGGATACCTCTCTGAACTGAGGGTCCGCCTCTTCTCATCCAGAAATTTTGCTCCTCTGGCGAAGCGACGATTCGCCTTACTTTCAGTCTCGGCAGCTGCATTCAGTGTTCGGTGCGGTCCGCTTCCCCTGCACTGGGTGAGAAGCGACCCCTCCTCTCTCTCCGGACACGCTGCAGTCCGCAGAGCTGGGGATCGAACTCGACCCTTCCCGTCTGTGTCTGCGGTCGCCCCTTCAATTCGGATGTGACTCCGTTTTCGTCATCTCCACGTTTTTAAAATTCAAAAGCTTTGATCAGTAACCTGCCGGTGAATTTATTGGTTTGAGTCACTGTATCGAAAAAAGAAATTCTGAGACATTCAGTGATGAACAGGGTCTGAAAAGGGTGACTCGGGCAAATTGGTGAGGATACAGCATATACTCAGCGGATCAACACCCGCACTTTCTGCCCTCTCCACCAAGACCCTGCCGGCAGATTGCATTCCAACTCCCCTCTCGGCATTTCCAAGGGCTCACTGCCCGGAAGTTTATTGAACATAGAACATACAATAGTACCCTTCGGGCCACAAATCTGCTGAGCCAGTTAAACATAGAAACATAGAAAATAGGTGCAGGAGTAGGCCATTCGGCCCTTCGAGCCTGCACCGCCATTCAGTATGATCATGGCTGATCATCCAACTCAGAACCCTGTACCTGACTTCTCTCCATACCCCCTAATCCCTTTAGCCACAAGGGCCATATCTAACTCTCTCTTAAATATAGCCAATGAACTGACCTCAACTGTTTCCTGTGGCAGAGAATTCCACAGATTCACCACTCTCTGTGTGAAGAAGTTTTTCCTCATCTCGGTCCTAAAAAGCTTCCCCTTTATCCTCCTGTGGGACTTTGTCAAACACCTTTTGAAAATCCAAATATACCACATCCACTGGTTCTCCCCTATCCACTCTACTAGTTACATCCTCAAAAAATTCAAATAAATGAGTAATCAAATGTCCAGCTGAGCTAATCCCTTCTGCCTACACAATGTCCATATTTTTCCATCTTCCTCACATCCATGTACTTACCTAAACACCTCTTAAAACTCCCAAATGTACCTGGCGCCACCTTCACTGCAGGCAGCGCATACCAGTGCCCGCACTCTCTTTGTCCCTCACATCTCCCCCCTCCCCCCACCTTCAGTACCTGCCCTAATTTACTTTTATTTATTTTTTTCATATATGTTCTGTGAGAATGAATCTTAGACCATAAGACATAGCGGCAGAGTTCGGCCCCTCGAGACCACTCCCCCATTTGATCATGGCTGATGTATTACCGCTCTGTACGATTTTGGACTATGGGAAGAAACCAGACCACCCAGAGGAAACCCATGTGGTCACAGACAGAAGGTACATTGAACCCTGGTCAAATGCTGTGCTACTCTTCCCCTCCCCACCTTTTCCCCACAACAACTGCATGGGGAGTCTTCTGTCATGACCATGGACACCTGTTGAACGAGAGAGGTAGAGAGGATATTTCATGGCGATTACCTTTTATAAGACAGAATAAGGCCATTCGGCCCATCGAGTCTGCTTGGCCTTTCCATCATGGCAGATTTATTACCCCTCTCAACCCCATTCTCCTGCCTTCTCCCCATAACTTCTGATGTTCTTACTAATCAATATCCTATCAACCTCCACTTTAAATACATCCATTGACTTGGCCAACGCAGTCAACTGTCACAATGAATTCCGCAGATTCACCATCCTCTGGCTAAAGAAATTTCTCCTCATCTCCGTTCTAAACAGGCATCCCTCTCGAGCCTGTGCCCTCAAGTCCCTATACGCACCGGCTTTTGGAAACATCTACTCCACACTTATTCTATTTAGGCCTTTCAATATTCGATAGGTTTCAATAAGGTTCCCCCGCACCCCCATTCTTCTAAACTCCAGCTAGAACAGGCCTACAACTAGCAAACCCACATCCCATTCATTTCTTGAATCATTCCCTTGAACCACCTCTGGACCCTCTCAGATGCAATTTTATTCATTCTTGAATTTCTGGGAAGTGATTTGTGAATTCTGTAAGAGCGAATTTCCATCATAGGTCACTGGAGAAAGCAGACACTCTGTCCAACACCCGAAGCTGAGGCTGCAGCTTCATGTTGCTGCCGCTTTAACTCTCCACCTCAATCTCACCTGCCCTTTCTGTTATGACAAGACCCAATACGATCGTGAGGAGACAGAGCTCACCTTTGCCTGGGCACGCTACAGCCCGCAGGTCTCGGTATCGAATGCTCCTTTCTGTCAGTATCAGAGCCGGACACTCTTGTCCACGTGGGATTCCAGCTGGGGTTTTCTCTCTTCACCAACACCTCTTGAGCAGCTGGGCATACCCTGCATTTCAAACCTTTTTGGTCTTTTCCGTCTAACGTCCCTGGTTAATAGTGAGACTCATGAACATTCTGTCACCACTGAGGTCTCGTCACTAAGGCTGTTTACTTGTACTGTGCACTGTACACTTTTTCAATTACATTTTATTGACTTATCTGTGGTAATATTTTGTTTTATGTGCTATAAAATATGTTTTATGGGTTCACCATGATCCGGAGGAAATTTGTTTCATTTGGTTGTATATATGTACAGTCAACTGACAATAAATTTGAATTTGAACTATGACCAGAGCATTCGGGGGCCAAGGGGAGATGTGCCAGGTTTTGGAATCTTTGTTCACATGGGGATCCAGGGGAATTAATCAGGTGGAGCTGGTGGAAAGGGTCAGAGGGCGGGAGTCAAATCTCAAACAAGAGAAAATCTGCAGATGCTGGAAATCCAAGCAACACACACAAAATACTGAAGGAACTCAGCAGGCTAGATAGCATCTATGGAAAATAACTACAATCGACGTTTTGGGCAAGACCCTGGCCTGCTGAGTTCCTCCAGGATTTTGTGTGTGTTGCAGAGGTGGGGGGGTGGGGAGTGAATGGTTCCCCTCTGACTGGAGGCCAGCGGTGTGCCGCAGGGATTAGGGTTGTTTTGTCACCTGCTTTAACGATTTGGTTGGGTGGTTCATATGTATATGGCTGACCCCAAAATAAGGAGTGCAGAGGGCAGTGGAGAAAGTTGTCTCAGGTGACAACAAGATCGAGATCAAATGGGTAAAGTGGGTCAAAGGAATTTAACTCAGAATAGTGCAACATGCCACATTCTGGGTTTATACCAGCACAGCATTTACACAAGGCCCGGGGTTGTGTTGTAGAACACAGGCACCAAGGGACACTCTTTTTTGAGGATATGACTAAACACATTGATGAAGGTAGAGCCGTAGATGTAGTGTATATGGATTTTAGCAAGGCATTTGATAAGGTACCCCATGCAAGGTTTCTTATTTTCTCAAAGTCATGGGATCCAAGGGGACATTGCTTTGTGGATCCAGAACTGGCTTGCCCACAGAAGACAAAGAGTGGTTGTAGATGAGTCATATTCTGCATGGAGGTCAGTGACCAGTGGAGTGCCTCAGGGATCTGTTCTGGGACCCCTACTCTTTGTGATTTTTGTAAATGACCTGGATGAGGAAGTGGAGGGATGGGTTAGTAAGTTTGCTGATGACACAAAGGTTGGGGGTGTTGTGGATAGTGTGGAGGGCTGTCAGAGGTTACAGCGGGACATCGATAGGATGCAAAACTGGGCTGAGAAGTGGCAGATGGAGTTCAACCCAGATAAGTGTGAGGTGGTTCATTTTGGTAGGTCAAATATGATGGCAGAATATAGTATTAATGGTAAGACTCTTAGCAGTGTGGAGGATCAGAGGATTCTTGGGGTCTGAGTCCACAGGACACTCAAAGCTGCTGCGCAGGTTGACTCTGTGGTTAAGAAGGCATAGGGTGCATTGGCCTTCATCAATCGTGGAATTGAGTTTAGGAGCCGAGAGGTAATGTTGCAGCTATATAGGACCCTGGTCAGACCCCACTTGGAGTACTGTGCTCAGTTCTGGTCACCTCACTACAGGAAGGATGTGGAAACCATAGAAAGGGTGCGGAGGAGATTTACAAGGATGTTGCCTGGATTGGGGAGCATGCCTTATGAGAATAGGTTGAGTGTACTCGGCCTTTTCTCCTTGGAGCGACGGAGGATGAGAGGTGACCTGATAGAGGTGTATAAGATAATGAGAGGCATTGATTGTGTGGATAGTCAGAGGCTTTTTCCCAGGGCTGAAATGGCTAGCACGAGAGGGCATAATTTTAAGGTGCTTGGAAATAGGTACAGAGGAGATGTCAGTGGTAAATTTTTTACGCAGAGAGTGGTGAGTGTGTGGAATGGGCTGCCTGCAACGGTGGTGGAGGTGGAAACGATGGGGTCTTTTAAGAGACTCCTGGATAGGTACATGGAGCTTAGAAAAATAGAGGGCTATGGGTAAAGCCTAGGTAGTTCTAAGGTAAGGACATGTTCGGCACAGGTTTGTGGGCCGAAGGGCCTGTATTGTGCTGTAGGTTTTCTATGCTCCCTGGGATTAGCGACATAGATAGACCTGATGGTGAAGTTGGCGGCTGGTACTGTAGTGTTCATCAGTCAGAACACCGGGTACACGAGTTGAAGTCTCATGTTAGAGCTGTGTAAGGCGTTGGTAAGAGTACATCCCATGTATTGTGCAAAGTTCTAGTTGGATTGTTTGCAGTTGCGGTCATTTTGTGTGGAAGTAGTCTGGTCAGATTGTTCAGAATCCTGGTCGGATTGTTCGGAATTCTGGTCACGTTGTGCGGAATTCTGGTCACATTGTACTGAAGTCTGGTCAGATTGATCGGAATTCTGGTTGGTTGTGTGGAATTCTGGTCAGGTTGTACAGAATTCTGGTCAGAGCTTTGACCAGCGATCAATCGGGAGATCAGAAGTTTGAGAGGAGGGAATTTCACTCAGGTTCACTAACCGAGTGTAAAAGGCAGCAACTTGTGGCAGTTACTTCTTTGAGCTCTGACCAACGACCTTTCGGGACATCTCAGATCCTATCCTCAGCACTTTTAAGTGGGAGGGTGAACAGCCAGAAGTCATGGTCCATGTAGTATCAATGACATGGGGTTCTGCGCAGGGAGTTCAGGGAGTTAGGTACTAAATTAAAGGCCAGGATCTCCAGGGTTGTGATCTCAGGATTGCTTCCCAGTGAGGTTTTAGCTGGTTTCTCAGACGTGTTCAGGGAAGTTTCCTTCACCAGTACAGAGAAGTCCCAATGACAGAATGTGTGATACTGGATCCTCTGTTAAGCAATGAGACAGGGCAGTTGACAAAAGTTTGTGTGGGGGAACTCTTTGCACTCAGTGACCACAATGTCACTAGTTTCAAAGTAAGTATGGAAAGGTAGGTCTAGTCAACGGGTTGAGATTCTAAATTGGAGAAAGGCCAATTTTGGTGGCATCAGAAATGATCTGGCAAATGTGGATTGGACAGGCTGATTTCTGGCAAAGGTGAACTTGGTGAGTGGGAGGCCTTCAAAAGTGAAACTTTGAGAGTACAAATCTTGTATGTGCCTGTCAGAATAAAAGGTAAAGATAACAAGCATAAGGAACTTTGGTTTTCAAGAGATATTGAGGCCCTAGTTAAGATAAAAAAAGGAAGCGCATAGCAGGTATAGGCAGGTAGGAACAAATGAGGTGCTTATGAAGTATAAGGGATCAAGAGAACACTTAAGAAAGAGATCAGGAAGGCTGTGTACATACATCTATTGATGCTTCTGGACTCATCGGGTGTTTCGGGTCTTTCAACATCATACAACCTCCTCCAGGTGACCCAGCGGGGGCTGATCAGACCTCAGCTTGTGTCCAGATGGCTAGCTACTTATGACTCCATGGCTCCCCTCTTTTGAGCCACAGCCATCTTGAGGCCCTCTCTGCCGCATCGGTGGTACTGCGGATAGCTCTCCTCTTCCTCTCTCCCTCGATGCCCAAAATGCTGAAGGCTCTAACTAAGGAAGGGGCTACGAATCCCCCAAAACCAACCTCTAGCAGACAAGGTAAAAGAGAATCCTAAGGGATTCTACAGATATGTTAAGAGCAAGAGGATTGAAAGGGACAGTATTGGTTCTCTGGAAGATGTGAATGGTAATCTATCTGTGGAGCCAAAACAGATGATGGAGCACAGCTGAAAAAATGGGCTGCAAATGGCAGATGGAATTCAATGCAGACAAGTGTGAGGTTTTGCACTCTGGTAGAACCAACCAGTGTGGATCTTACACTATGAACTATAGGGCACTGGGGAGTTTGGTAGAAAAAAGAGATCTAAGAATACAGGTCCATAATTCGTTGAAAGTTTCATCACAGGTAGACAGGGTCGTAATGAAAGCTTTTGGCACATTGGCCTCCATAAATCAAAATGTGTGAGTACAGGAGATGGGATGTTATGATGAAGTTGTATAAAACATTGGTGACGCCACATTTGGATAATTGTGTGCAGTTTTGGTCACCCGTCTGCAGGAAAGATGTAAACAAGTTTGAAAGAATACAGGAAAAATTTACAAGGATGTGGTCAGTCTGGAGAACTTGAATTATAAGGAAAGATTGAGCGGGTTAAGACTGTATTCCTTAGAACATAGAAGGTTGAGAGGAGATTTGATAGAGGTATGCAAAATTATGAGGGGTATGGATAGGATAAATGCAAGCTGGCTTTTTCAGCTAAGGTTGGATGGGACTGCAACCAGAGGTCATGTGTAAAGGGTGAAAAGTGAGAAGGTTAAGGGGAACATGAGGGGAAACTTCTTTCCTCAGGGGACATGAGAGTGTGAAATGAGCTGCCAACACAAGTGGTGCATACAAGCTCAAGTTCCAAGTTTAAGAAGTTTGGACAGGTAGAGGTATGGAGGGCTATGGTCTCGATGCAGGTTGATGGGAGAAAGCAGTTTAAATGGTTTTGGCATGCACTAAATGGCCTGAAGGGCCTGTTTCTGTGCTGTACTTCTCTACGACTCTAAGATTGTGCAGAATTCTGGTCGGATTGTGTCCATATATAGGAAGGCTGGAGCGGGCACAGACAAGATTCACATGGATGTTCCCTGGACTGGAGGGTTTGAGTTACAAGAGCGGATAGACTGGTCCATATACAATCACCAGGAATATAAACCTGAGGGTGGTCTCTATCTTTTCCCAGGACTGGGGGAATCTAAAACTAGAGGGCACTGGTTTAAAATAAAGAGGGAATGATCAAGATAAGCAGATTAAATTAATTTGTCGCCTGTCCGAGCATCAAACAGCGAAAAGAGTGGTTCGTGTCAACAACTGACACAGTCCAAGGATGTGCTGGGGGCAGCCCGCAAACGTCACCATGCTTCTGAACCTAGCGCAGCATGCTCGCAGCTCACTAGCCCTGATCCGTGTGTCTTTGGAATGTGGGGAGAAACTGGAGCCCCAGAGGCTCCCCACACATTCACTGGAAGAACATACAAGCTCCTTGCAGTCAGCAGTGGAAACTGAATCCCGATCACTGGTGCTGTAATGCATTACACTAACTGCTACACTGTTGTGCCAGCCAAAGGATCAAGTTGTTCACACGGAGGACAGTGTGTTCATGGAACAAGGTGTTGGAAGATGTTTTAAAGGTGGGGTGGGGTGGGGTGGGGTAGGGTGGGGGATAAAACAATTACAACACTGGGATAGGTGCATTTTAGGAACGGTTTAGAGCAGGAGTTCCCAACCTTTTTTATGCTACAGACTAAATACCATTAACCATGGACACCAGGTTAGGAAGCCTGGTTTAGAGGAATATGGGCCGAAGACTAGCAAATGGAAGCAGCTCAGAACTTGGTGAACATGAACGGGGTGGTGTTGTATAAAACATAGAAGAGTACAGCACAGGAGCAGGCCCTTCATCCCAAAGCATTGTGTTGAACCAATTAAACCAAATTAACAATAAAATAGCCAATCAAATTCATCATTTCTGCCCACACAATGTCCATATCCTTCCATTTTCCTCACATTCATGTGCCTATCTAAACATCTCTTAAAAGGCTCAAACATATCTGCCTCTACCATCACCCCAGGCAGCACGTTCCGGACACCTACTCCAATCTGTACATAAAATCCGCCCCTCACATCTCCTTTGAAATTACCCCCTCTCACCTTAAATGCGTGCACTCTGGTATTAGATATTTCAACCTGAGAATGAGATACTGTCTGTCTCCTCTAACTATGCCTCTCATAATCTTATTCCCATCGCTGCCTGTAAGGAGTTTGTACATTTTCTCTGTGACCGCGTGGGTTTCCTCCAGGTGCTCCGGTTTCCTCCCACAGTCCAAAAACATACTGGTTGGCAGGTTCATTGGTCATTATAAATTGTCCTGTGACTAGGCTCAGTTTAAATCAGGGATTGTTGGGCATTGTAGCCTGAAGGGTCTATTCTGTGCTGCATCTATCTATCTAAATAAACAAACAGATAGATAGAGAGATAGATAAATAAATATATAAATTGATCAGTCAATCAATCAATCAATTAATCTCTATCAGATCTCCCCTCAACCTCTGGCACACTAGAGAAAACAACCCAAGTTTGTCTAATCTTTCAGAGACTCCATGGCTTTGAAAGAATGTCCTGAGGAATGGCTGGGTGCAGGTTCCAGGGGGAGGCCAGGGTGACCGAGGAGGTGCCCCTCCTGTGGCACAGAACAGTCCTCCACCTGAGCTGGGTGACCTCTGCTCCTTATGAAGCTGACACCTGTCTCCCTCCTCAGTGAAGATTACTTTGCCCGGGTTCTCTCTACCTGTCTGGGTTGGTTCACGTGACCGACTCCCATTGGTGCTACATGGTCCCAGGCTGGTTCATCCAGGGCAATATCCAACTGATTCAGGACCTGGTCCATTTTTTGCCTTCCTCTCCCTCCACCAGATTAAGGTGACTGACAGGCTAGATCACCAATCACTTTCCAGCACCGTGTTCTCTGGGGCAGGGGCATATCAGGGATCATTTGTGTGGAGACATACCTGTAATGTCTGGGAGGAGTTGTGGGGTTGGGTTCTGCATGAACCAGGCCTGGAGGTCACGGGGTCATGGGGGTCTGATCGATTGGAGGGAATGGTCTGGAGTCAGTACCAGAGGAGGGAGCACGTGCTTCTTATCCATCTGGGAGCCTAAGCGTGCCCCGCTGAAGAGGTCCGGTAAGCAAACTGACAATATCTGAAGGAACACACGCAAATCGTTGCTGGAACGTGTCAGCAACTTTACATTCCTTGGCATGATCATTTCAGAAGATCTGTTCTGGGACCAGCACCGAAGTGCCATTACAAAGAAGACACAATAGTGCCTCAGCTTCCTTAGAAGTTTGCACAGATAGGCATGCCATCTAAAATGTTGACTAATTTCTATAGATTTACAGTGGGGAATATTCTCAGCGTTTGCATCACCGCCTGGTATGGACCCACCAAAGCCCTAGAAGGGAAAATCCTTCAGTCAGTGGTGGGTAAAGCCCTCCCCACCATTGAGCACACCTACAGGGAGACCAGCTACAGGAAAGCAGCATCCGTCATCAGGGTCCCCACCACCTAGCTCACGCTTTTCCTCACCGCTGCCATCAGAAGGACGAACAGGAGCCTTAGGACTCACAGCACCAGCTTCTGGGACTGTTGTTACAATTCAACCATCGGGCTCTTGAACCAGAGGGGATAACTTCACTCACCCCAACACTGACCTGCTTCCACAACTTACAGACTCACTTTCAAAGACTCTACAACTCATGTTTTCAGTATTATTTATTTTTTATTTATTGCATTCGTACAGATTGTATTCTTTTGCACGCTGTTTGTTGGTCTTTGTGTGTAGTTTTTTAAAATTGATTCAATTGTATTTATTTATTCTGCTGTGAAATCCTGAAGAAAACGAACCGCGAAGTTGTATAAGCCACGGCAGATCGTTAATAAATTTACTTGGAACTTCTGAAATGCTGGAGGAAATCAGCAGGTCAGGCAATATCTATCAAGGGGAATAAACAGTCGACATTTCGGGCAGGACTCTTCATCAGGAGAAGGGGAGAGGCTGCTCGAAATAGCCCTGGGCGGAAACCATCTGGTCACCTGAATCCCATGGAAATGGTTTGTCAAGGCTGCTGCCAAAATCCAGCGGTTGGCGGAATTGTCCAGCGGTAGGGCGAAACACCGTAACCAGGAGGTGGATCTCCGCCTCAGGACCCGGCAGAAACCCCGCGCATTGAGCCTCTCTCAGGTGGCGGGATCTGGTAACGTTCTTCCTGCCCGGGCACGGCGTTGCGGAGGACACGCAGCTCCCAGGATGAAGATTAGTCGTCACGGATTACCGGATCCAAGTCCCGAAACCCCGCAGGTGGGAGCCGGTCCCACACAACGCGAAACGCCCTGTGAGCGGCCTGAAACGGCGTGGAGCGGGAGAAGCAGGGTAGAACCGGGTGGAGCGGGCTGCGGCGTTGGCGAGTGACAGTCCGCGCTCCGGTACCATCCAGGCGGTCACGGGTCGCCGCGCCGCCAGCAACGGCACATCTGTTGTTCGTTGAAGGCCAAGCCCAGTGGGAAGGAGGACACTGGAATCTGTTGCTAGGGGCAAGCAGCTTTTCATGTTGGCCAACTGCAAAATTAGAAAGTTACAATCTTTGCAAAGCCAAACAGCCCAAGGTCAGTGTCATCAGCGATATCACTGCATTCCCGCTGGATGCGCACCCACCCAACTCAAACCTCACCACCATTCCCTACACCCTGAAATAACACCCTCCCTCCTGTCTACAGCAGGATTATCACTCTTCAACTCAGCTTGCCCACCCTCCCCCACCACTCTCCCCTCCAAACCACCCGACTCACCATTCCCTGTATCCCACTTAGTTGAGAAAGGCAAAAGAGAGGAATTTGTAGGCCAGTTAGTCTAACCTCAGTGGTTGGGAAAGTGTTGGAGTCTATTATTAAGGACGAGGTTTTGCTGTACTTGGAGACTAATGATAAAAATAGGTCAAAGTTAGCATAGTTTCTGTAAAGAGAAATCTTGCCTGACAAATCTGTTGGAGTTCTTCGAGGAAGTAGCAAGCAGGGTGGACAAAGGAGAGGCAGTGGATGTCATTTACTTGGATTTTCAGAAGGTATTGGATAAGGTGCCACACATGAGGCTGCTTAACAAGATAAAATCCTGTAGCGTTACAGGAAAGATACTGGCATGGATAGCGGAATGGGTGACAGGCAAGAGGCATTCTCTGTGTCCATATCCCAGTGGTTCCATTCTCTGTATCCACGTCCCAGTGGATCCATTCTCTGTGCCTGTATCCCAGTGGATCCATTCTCTGTATCCACTCTCTGTATCCACATCCCAGTGGATCCATTCTCTGTATCCATATCCCAGTGGTTCCATTCTCTGTGTCCGTATCCCAGTGGATTCATTCTCTGTGTCCGTATCCCAGTGAATCCATTCTCTGTATCCATGTCCCAGTAGATCCATTCTCTGTATCCACGTCCCAGTGGATCCATTCTCTGTATCTGTATCCCAGTGGTTCCATTCTCTGTGTCCGTATCCCAGTGGATTCATTCTCTGTGTCCGTATCCCAGTGAATCCATTCTCTGTATCCATGTCCCAGTAGATCCATTCTCTGTATCCACGTCCCAGTGGATCCATTCTCTGTATCTGTATCCCAGTGGATCCATTCTCTCTGTATCCATATCCCAGTGGATCTGTTCTCTGTATCGTATCCCAGCGGATCCATTCTCTGTATCTACATCCCAGTGGATCTATTCTCTCTGTATCCACATCCCAGTGGATCCATTCTCTGTATCCATATCCCAGCGGATCCATTCTCTCTGTATCCATATCCCAGTGGATCTATTCTCTGTATCTGTATCTCAGTACACCTCTATGTTGCAGGAAGCAAGTAGCTGGGTGACTGTCAGGAGAAATGGAGATGAATCCACTAGCATCTAGCGCAGAGCACTCCTGTGTCCATTCCCCTCAATAGTAAGTACACTGTCTGGATACTATTGTGGGGAATGACCTCCCAAGGGAATGCCACGGAGACCGGGTTACTGGTAATGAGCATGGGTTCATGGTGCTGAAGGGAAAGAGGGAGGATAGGAGTGTGGTAGTGGTAGGGGAGTCGATAGTCAGAGGAACAGACAAGAGATTCTGTGGACATGAACAGGACACCCGAAAGATATGTTGCCTCCCAGGTGCCAGGGTCAGGGATCTCTCAGTTGGTGTCCACAACATTTTGGAGAGAGAGGGGGAGCAGCCAGATGTCGTGGTACATATTGGTACTGATGACATAGGAAGGAAAAGCAAAGAGATCCTGAAAAGAGAATTTAGAGAGCTAGAGAGAAAGCTGAGAAGCAGGACCTCCTGGGTAGTAATTTCTGGATTGCTGCCTGTACCATGGGCCAGTGAAGGTAGAAACAGGATGATTTGGCAGATTCGCAAACACAAGGAATTCTGCAGATGCTGGAAATTCAAGCAACACACATCAAAGTTGCTGGCAAACACAGCAGGCCAGGCAGCATCTCTAGGAAGAGGTACAGTTGACGTTTCAGGCCGAGACCCTTCGTCAGGACTAACTGAAGGAAGAGTTAGTAAGAGATTTGAAAGTGGGAGGAGGAGGGGGAGATACAAAATGGTAGGAGAAGACAGGAGGGGGAGGGATGGAGCCAAGAGCTGGACAGGTGATTGGCAAAGGGGATATGAGAGGATCATGGGACAGGAGGCCTAGGGAGAAGGAAAAGGGGGGGAGCGGAACCCAGAGGATGGGCAAGGGGTATAACGAGAGGGACAGAGGGAGAAAAAGGAGAGAGAGAAAAAGAATGTGTGTATATAAATAAATAACGGATGGGGTACGAGAGGGAGTTGGGGCATTAGCGGAAGTTTGAGAAGTCAATGTTCATGCCATCAGGTTGGAGGCTACCCAGACTGAATATAAGGTGTTGTTCCTCCAACCTGAGTGTGGCTTCATCTTGACAGTAGAGGAGGCTGTGGATAGTCATGTCAGAATGGGAATGGGACGTGGAATTAAAATGTGTGGCCACTGGGAGATCCTGCTTTCTCTGGTGGACAGAGCGTAGGTGTTCAGCGAAACGATCTCCCAGTCTGCGTCGGGTCTCGCCAATATATAGAAGGCCGCATCGGGAGCACCGGACGCAGTATATCACCCCAGCCGACTCACAGGTGAAGTGTCGCCTCACCTGGAAGGACTGTCTGGGGCCCTGAATGGTAGTGAGGGAGGAAGTGTAAGGGCATGTGTAGCACTTGTTCCGCTAACAAGGATAAGTGCCAGGAGGGAGATCAGTGGGGAGGGATGGGGGAGACGAATGGACAAGGGAGTTGCGTAGGGAGTGATCCCCGCAGAAAGCAGTGGGGGGGGGGAAGATATGCTTAGTGGTGGGATCCTGTTGGAGGTGGCGGAAGTTACGGAGAATAATATGTTGGACCCGGAGGCTGGTGGGGTGGTAGGTGAGGACCAGGGGATCCCTATTCCTAGTGGGGTGACGGGAGGATGGAGTGAGAGCAGATGTGCGTGAAATGGAGGAGATGTATTTGAGAGCAGAGTTGATGGTGGAGGAAGGAAAGCCCCTTTCTTTAAGAAAGGAGGACATCTCCCTCGTCCTGGAATGAGTCGGCTGGGGTGATATACTGCGTCCGGTACTCCCGATGTGGCCTTCTATATATTGGCAAGACCCAGTGCAGACTGGGAGATCGTTTTGCTGAACACCTACGCTCTGTCCGCCAGAGAAAGCAGGATCTCCCAGTGGCCACACATTTTAATTCCACATCCCATTTCCATTCTGATATGTCTATCCACAGTCTCCTCTACTGTCAAGATGAAGCCACACTCAGGTTAGAGGAACAACACCTTATATTCTGTCTGGGTAGCCTCCAACCTGATGGCATGAACATTGACTTCTTTAACTTCTGCTAATGCCCCAACTACCCCTCGTACCCCATCCGTTATTTATTTATATACACACATTCTTTTTCTCTCTCTCCTTTTTCTCCCTCTGTCCCCCTCACTATACCCCTTGCCCATCCTCTGGGTTCCACCCCCCCTTTTCCTTCTCCCAGGGCCTCCTGTCCCATGATCCTCTCATATCCCTTTTGCCAATCACCTGTCCAGCTCTTGGCTCCATCCCTCCCCCTCCTGTCTTCTCCTATCATTTTGGATCTCCCCCTTCTCCTCCCACTTTCAAATCTCTTACTAGCTCTTCCTTCAGTTAGTCCTGACGAAGGGTCTCGGCCCGAAACGTCGACTGTACCTCTTCCTAGAGATGCTGCCTGGCCTGCTGCGTTCACCAGCAACTTCGATGTGTGATTTGGCAGATTAATGTGTGGCTGTGAAGCTGGTGCAGGGGGCAGGGCTCCAGGTTCTTGGATCATTGGGATCTCTTCCGGGGGAGGCATGACCTGTTCAAAGGTGACGGGTTGCACCTGAACCCGAGGGGAACGAGTATCCTGCGAACAGGTTGTTAGAGCTGTTGGACATGGTTTAAACTAATTTGGCAGAGGGTGGGAATTGGAATGAAGGGACTCAGGATAGGACAGATGGTAAAAAAGCAAAGATAGCGTGTAGTCAGACTGTCAGGAAGGGCAGGCAGATGATAGGACAAAACTGCAGCCAGCAGGGTGAGTATCAGGGTATTAGGGATGCAGAATCAGAAAGGGCAGCAAATACAGTACTCAACCTGTCACTTCTCAATGCATGGAGTACAGTATAAGAGATAAGTTGGACGATCTTATTGCACTATTACAAATTGTCAGGCATGATGTTGTGACAATCACTGATTGTGGCTGAAGGATGGTTGTAGTTGGGAGCTGAATGTTCGAGGTTACATGTTGTATCGGAGGGATAGGAAGGTAGCAGAGGGGATGGTGTGGCTTTGCTGGTAAAAAATGGCGACAAATCAGTAGAAAGATGTGACATAGGATTGGAAGATGTTGAATCCTTGTGGGTTGAGTTAAGGAACTGCCAGGGTAAAAGGGCCTGATGGCATTTATATACAGGCCTCCCAACAGTAGCTGGGATGTGGACCACAGATTTTATGAGAAATTGAAAAGGCTTGTCAAAAGGGCAATGTTATGATAGTCATGGAAGATTTCTACCTTCAGGTCGATTGGGAAGATCAGGTTGAAAATGGATCTCAAGGGAGTGAGTTTGTTGAATGCATGTGAGATAGTTTTTTAGAGCAGTTTGTCATTGAACCTACTAGAGGATCAGCTATACTGGATCGGGTGTTATGTAATGAACTGGAGGTGATTAGGGAGCTTAAGGTACAAGAACCCTTAGAAGGCAGTGATCACAATATGATTGAGTTCAACCTGAAATAATAGGGAGAAAGTCAAGTTTGACATAACAGTATTTCAGTGGAGTAAAGGAAATTACAGTTGTATGAGTGATGAGTTGGCCAAAGTAAATTGGAAGGAGATGCTGGCAGGGATGACAGCAGAGCAGAAATGGCTTGAGTTTCTGCGGAAAACGAGGAAGGTGCAGGATAGATGTATTCCAATAACAAAGAAATACCCAAATGGCAAAATAGTATAACCGTGGCTGACAAGGAAAGTCAAAGCTAATGTAAAAGTGAAAGAGAGGGCAGACAACAAAGCAAAAATTAATGGGAAGATAGAGAACTGGGAAGCTTTTAAAACCCTACAGAGAGCAACTAAAAGAATCATTTGAAGGGAAAAGATGAAATATGAAAGCAAACTAGCAAACAATATCAAAATGGATTGTAAAAGCTTTTTCAAATATGTAAAAAAATAAAAGAGAGATGAGAGTGGATACAGGACCTCTAGAAAGTGAGGCCAGAGAAATAATAAGGGGGGCCAAGGAGATGGCAGATAAATGAAGTTAGGAATAGTCAGCATGGCTTTGTCAAAGGCAGGACGTGCCTTACGAGCCTGATTGAATTTTTTAAGGATGTGATGAAGGTAGAGCCATAGATGTAGTGTATATTGATTTTAGCAAGGCATTTGATAAGATATCCCATGCAAGGCTTATTGAGAAAGTAAGGAGGCATGGGATCCAAGGGGACATTGCTTTGTGGATCCAGAACTGGCTTGCCCACAGAAGGCAAAGAGTGGTTGTAGACGGGTCATATTCTGCATGGAGATTGGTCACTAGTGGTGTGCCTCAGGGATCTGTTCTGGGACACCTACTCTTTGTGATTTTTATAAATGACCTGAATGAGGAAGTGGAGGGATGGGTTAGTAAGTTTGCTGATGACACAAAGGTTGGGGGTGTTGTAGATAGTGTGGAGGGCTGTCAGAGGTTACAGCGGGACATTGATACGATGCAAAACTGGGCTGAGAAGTGGCAGATGGAGTTCAACCCAGATAAGTGTGAGGTGGTTCATTTTGGTAGGTCAAATATGATGGCAGAATATAGTTTTAATGGTAAGACTCTTGGCAGTGTGGGGGTTCAGAGGGATCTTGGGGTCCAAATCCATAGGACACTCAAAGCAGTTGCGCAGGTTGACTCTGTGGTTAAGAAGGCATACGGTGTATTGGCCTTCATCAATCATGGGATTGAGTTTAAGAGCCGAGAGGCAATGTTGCAGCTATATAGGACCCTGGTCAGACTCCACTTGGAATACTGTGCTCAGTTCTGGTCGCCTCACTACAGGAAGGATGTGGAAACCATAGAAAGGGTGCAGAGGAGATTTACAAGGATGGATTGGGGAGCATATCTTTTGAGAATAGGTTGAATTAACTCGGCCTTTTCTCCTTAGAGTGACGGAGGATGAGGGGTGACCTGATAGAGGTGTACAAGATATTGAGAGGCATTGATTGTGTGGATAGTCAGAGGCCTTTTCCCAGGGCTGAAATGGCTAGTACGAGTGGGCACAGTTTTAAGATGCTTGAAAGCAGGTACAGAGGAGATGTCAGGGGTAAATTTTTTATGCAAAGAGTGGTGAGTGCGTGGAATGGGCTGCCAGCAACGATGATGGAGGTGGATAGGACAGGGTCTTTTAAGAGACTCCTGGATAGGTACATGGAGCTTAGAAAAATAGAGGGCTATGGGTAAGCCTAGTAATTTCTAAGTTAGGGACATGTTCGGCACACTTTGTGGACCGAAGGGACTGTATTGTGCTGTAGGTTTTCTATGTTTCTATGTAACTCTAGTTTAACACCCTGCGCTCCCCCCCCCCCCCACACACACGCACACTGTGCAGTACTAGCAAACCTTCCCACTAGGATATTAGTCCACCTCCAGTTACTCTATCTATGCCTCTCATAATCTTGTAAACCTCTATCAGATCTCCCCTCAGCCTCCGACGCTCCAGAGAAACCAACCCAACTTATAGCACGTGCCCTCTAAACCAGGCAGCAACCTGCTGAACCTCTTCTGCACCCTCTCCAAAGCTCCAATGTCCTTCTATAGTGAGGTGACCAGAACTGTATGCAATACTCCAGATATGGCCTAACCAGAGTTGGCAACATAACCTCCAGACTTTTAAACTTAATGCCTCAACTAATAAAGGCAAGCATTCCATAAGCCTTCTTAACCACCTTATTGACCTGCATAGCCATTTTTAAGGAACTACGAACTTGGATGCCAAGATCTCTCTGCTCAGCAACACTGTTAAGGTTCTTGCCCTTAACAATGTTCCGTACCATCTCCTTGCACTTGTCCTACTGAGGCGTAACATCTCACATTTATCTGGCTTAAACTCCATTTGCCATTTCTCAGCCCATATCTGCAACTGATCTATATTGTGTGGCATTCTTTGCCAGTCTGCTACACTATCCACAACTCCTAATCTTCTCAAGTGCAAGGATCTTCCGCAAACTTACTAACCTGCCCACCTACATTTTCATCCAGGTCATTAAAATACATCACAGACAGCAGAGGTCCAGCACGGATCCCTGAGGAACTCCACTCATTACCTCCACACCTCCAGCTCCAATCCATCCCTTCAACAACTACCTTCCATTTTCTATGTGCAAACCAATTGTGAATCCAAACAGCCAATCTGCCATGGACCCCATTCATCTTAACGAGAGACTTAGTCAAACACCTTACCGAAGTCCATGTATACAACATCCACTGCCCTACTCTCATCTATCTCTCTTGTCACCTTGTCAAAAAACTCAATCAAGCTGGTAAGGCACGACCTGCCACACACGCAAGCCATGCTTGCTCTCCCTAATTAGGTCGGTGGTTTCCAAATGCTCATATATCCTAGTCCTAAGAATTGTCTCCAGCAATTTCCCTACAACTGACGTGAGACTCACTAGTCTATATTTGCCAGGATTTTCCTTGTTCCCTTCTTTAACAGATGTCAGGCACTCAGCAGTCCTCCGGGACCTCACCTATGGCTAGAGAGGACACAAAGACACTGGTCAAGGGTATAGCAGTCTTGTCTCTCGCCTCCTTCAGATCCTCTGGGGTAAATCCCATCAGTCCCAGTGGACTCATCCACCTTTATATTCCTTAGGAGCTCCAATTCTTCCTCATCCTCGAGCTCAAAACACCCTGACATATTTATACACTCAACACTGATCTCCTGGTCTTCCATGTCCTTTTCCTTGGTAAATACTGAAATAAAATGTTCATTATGTACCTCACTCATGTCCTCCACATCCAAGCAAATGTTCCCCTGTTTATTCCTGAGTGGTCCCACCCTATCCCTAGTTATCCTCTTGCTCTTGATGTATGTGTAGAATGTCTTGGGATTTAATTTAATCCTACTTGCCAAAGACATTTCATGGCCCCTCCTGGCTTTCCTAGTTCCCTTCTTTAGTTCTTTTCTGGCTTCTTTATAATCCCAAAGGGTTCTGTTTGATTTTAGCTTAGTGAACCTTACAAATGTTTCCTTTTACTTCTTGACTAAATTCATCGTGTCTCTCGACATCCAAGGTTCTCATACCTTGCCATCCTTGTCCTTCCTTCTAACAGGAAAGTACCTGCCCAGTATCTGTGCAGTTGGTCTGTAAACACCCTCCACATATGTGATGTAGACTTGGCCAAAAACAGCTGTTCCCAAGTAATTCTCCTTTGTTCCTGCCTAATGCTCTTGTAATTTTCCGTGCTTCAATATAATACTCTCCCGCAAGGAGCCCTGGTCAAGTGCCTTTCTGAAGTCCATGTAGACAACATCCACTGCCTTGCCTTCACCAACTTTCCAGGTAATCAGACACGACTTACTACACACTGTGTTAACTATCCCTAATCAGTCCCTGTTTATCCAAATACCTTCCAATAACTTTCCTTCTGATGTCAGGCTCACCAGCCTATAATTTCCTGGCTTATTCTTAGGGCCTTTCTTAAACAGTGGGGCAACATTAGCTATCCCCCAATCCTCTGGTCCCTCTCCTGCCACTGAGAATGATTTAGGTATCTCTGCTAGGGCCCCTGTAATTTCTGCACTTGCCTCCCATAGGGTCCAAGGGAACACCTTGTCAACTCTGGGGATTTATGCATCCTAATTTACCTCAAGTCAGCAACCACCTCCTGCTCTGTGATCTGTGCAGGGTTCATGATCTCTCTGCTGCATTGCCTCACTTCTATAGACTCTGAGTCCACCTCCCAAGTAAATACAGATGCAAAAAACCCATCAAAGAGATCCCCCATCTATTTCAGCCCCACAGGTAGATTACCACTCTGATTTTCCAGAGGAAAACTTTTGTCCCTTACTATCCCTTTGCTCTTAATAGACCTGTAGAGGCTTTTCGGATTCTCCTTCACTTTGTCTGCCAGAGCAACCTCATGCCTACTTTTAGTCCTCCCGATTCCTTTCCCAAGTGCTGTCTTGCATTTCTTGTACTCATTTGTTCCTGCCTGCCTACACCTGCTATGCACCTCCTTTTTCTTTACCAAGGCCTCAATACCTCTGAAAAACCAAGATTCACTATCTGTTATTTTGCCTTTTATTCTGCCAGGAACATACAGACTCTGAACTCTTAAAATTTCACTTTGAAGGCCTCCCACTTACCAAGCACACCTTTGCTAGAAAATAGTTTGTCCTCATCTATTATGATCTCTAGATGTAGTGATGTAGTGTTCCCTTACACAATCTTCTGTCACCTGCCCTGCATCATTCTCCAACAGGAAATCAAATATTGCACACACTCTTGTTGAGACTTCTATGTACAGATTAAAGAAACCTTCCTGAACACATTTGACAAACTCTATCCCCTCTAACACAAGGAATTCTGCAGATGCTGGAAATTCAAGCAACACACATCAAAGTTGCTGGTGAACGCAGCAGGCCAGGCAGCATCTCTAGGAAGAGGCACGGTCGACGTTTCGGGCCGAGACCCTTCGTCAGGACTAACTGAAAGAAGAGCTAGTAAGAGATTTGAAAGTGGGAGGGGGAAGGGGAGATCCAAAATGATAGGAGAAGACAGGAGGGGGAGGGATGGAGCCAAGAGCTGGACAGGTGATTGGCAAAAGGGATATGAGAGCATCATGGGACAGGAGGCCCAGGGAGAAGGAAAAGGGGGAGGGGGGGGAAATAAACCCAGAAGGATGGGCAAGGGGTATAGTGTGAGGGACAGAGGGAGAAAAAGGAGAGAGAGAAAAAGAATGTGTGTATATAAATAAATAACGAATGGTGTACGTGGGGGAGGTGGGGCATTAGCGGAAGTTTGAGAAACAACACCTTATATTCCGTCTAGGTAGCCTCCAACCTGATGGCATGAACATTGACTTCTCAAACTTCCGCTAATGCCCCAACTCCCCCTCGTACCCCATCCGTTATTTATTTATATACACACATTCTTTTTCTCTCTCTCCTTTTTCTCCCTCTGTCCCTCTGACTATACCCCTTGCCCATCCTTCTGGGTTTATTTCCCACCCCCTTCCCCTTTTCCTTCTCCCTGGGCCTCCTGTCCCATGATCCTCTCATATCCCTTTTGACAATCACCTGTCCAGCTCTCGGCTCCATCCGTCCCCCTCCTGTCTTCTCCTATCATTTCAGATCTCCCCCTCCCCCTCCCACTTTCAACTCTCTTACTAGCTCTTCTTTCAGTTAGCCCTGACGAAGGGTCTCGGCCCGAAACGTCGACTGTACTTCTTCCTAGAGATGCTGCCTGGCCTGCTGCATTCACCAGCAACTTTGATGTGTGTTGCTTCTATCCCCTCTAGTCCTTTTACAGTCAGTATGGGAGTCCCAGACAATATGTGGAAAGTTAAAATCACCTACTGTCACCTTATATTTCTTGCAACAGTCCGCGATCTCTTTACAAATTTGTTTCTCTAAATCTCGCTGACTGCTGGGTGCTTAGTGATATAATACCATATTAGATTCTCACCCAACCTCAGTGAAAAAAGCCTACTTGCATTTACCCTATCTATTCATTTGTTTGTTATGTGTGTGTCAACCCCTCCCTATATGCTGTGGAATTTGTTGTTTAGCGGCAGCATGGGGCAAAGTCATAAAATTACCATAAATGACAAAAAGAATAGTGAGGTGTCATAATAACAAAGAGTAATGAATAATGAGGTGGTGTTCATGGTTCAAGGGCTGTTCAGAATTCTGACAGCGGAGGGGAGAAGCTGTTGCTGAAACAGCAAGTGTTCTCAGTGTCCTGTACCTCCTTCCTGATGGTAGCAATGAGAAAAGAGGGCATGCCCTGGGTGGTGGGTCCCTAATGATGGACGCTGCCTTCTTGGGCCATCACCTGTTGAAGACCTCCCCAATGCTGGGGAGGCTGGTGCCTGTGATGGAATTGGCTGAGACCACAGCCATCTGCAGCTTTTTCCAATCCTGTGCATTGGACCCCCCCGTACCAGCTGGTAAAAAACCTGTCAGAATGCTTTCTTTGGTACATCTGCAGGAATTTTGGTGACATACCAAATCTATGCAAATTCCTGATGAAATATAGCCACTGTGTGCCTTCTTCGTGATTGCATCGATATGTTGGGCTCAGGACAGATCCTCTGAGTTGCTGACACCCAGGAACTTGAAGCTTTTTTCCTTTTCCACTGCTGACGCCCCCACCCCCCGATAAGGACTGGTGTGCTTTCTCCTGACTTCCCCTTTCTGAAGTCTGCAATCGAATCCTTGGTCTTGCTAATGTTGAGTGCAAGGTTGTGTTTGCAGCACCACTGGACGTATCTCCCTCCTGTCACTATCTGAGATTCTGCCAGCACAGTGGTGTCATTGGTAAATCTATAGATGGTGTTTGAGCTGTGCCTTGCCACACAGTTGTGGGTGTGGAGAGAGTAGAGCAGTGATTTAAGCATGCATACTTGTCAGTGAGGAGGGGATGTTATTACTAACCCACACTGCCTGGCGTGGAAATCAGGAATCCAGCTGCAAAGGGAGGGAAAGAGGACTGGGTTTTGAAGCTTATTGATTAGTATTGGGGCAATGATGCTGGAATCAATAAACTGCAGCTTTGCTGTTGTCCATGTGCTGCAAAGGCCAGCAGAGAAGTGAGCAGCCTCTGAGATAGTTTCTGCCGTAGACCGATTGTGACCATCAGCAAATTGCAGTGGGTCCAGCTCCTTGCTTACGCAGGAGTTAATTCTAGCCATGACCACCTCTGAAAGCCGTAGTTGTAACTACTGAGCAACAGTTATCGAGGCCACTCAGCCCGCTTTTCTTGGACATCTGTACGACTGATGCCCTTTTGAAACAGGTGGGAGCCTCTCACTCACTGACAGAGTTGGAAGATGTCATATTGTCAGAGTCATAGAACACTATAGCAAGAAACAGGCCCTTCAGCCCTTCTAGTCTGTGCTGTACTGTTATTCTGCCTAGTCTCATTGACCTGCACCTGTACCGTAGTCCTCCATACTTCTTCCTATCTAAATTTGTCTTAACGTTGCAATTGAGCCTACGTCCACAATTTCCGCCGGCAGCTCATTCCAGGCTCTCACCACCGTCTGAGCGAAAAAGTTCATTGAACACTCCTGCCAGTTGGTTGGCACAGGTTTTCAGTGCCCTACCGGGTACATCGTTGACACCTGACACTTGGTGAGGACTCACCCTCTTGGAGGATGTTCTAACAATGGCCTCTAAGACAGAGGTCATAGACCACCAGATATGGTGGGGTTTTTCCCACACGTGTAGCTTTATTCTCCGATCAACATGTGTGTGGCAGAAACAATAACTGAATGCAGAATGAAGTGTTACAGTTACAGAGAAAGTGCAGACAATAGGACTTAGGAGAAGCATTAGGCCAGCTGGCCCACAGAGTCTGCTAGACCACTTCGTCATTTCCTTCTCAACCCCATTCTCCTGCCTTCATCCTATAACCTTTCACGCCTGATCAACCTCTCCTTTAAATACACCCAGTGATCTGCCCTCCACAGCTGCCTGTGGCAACTAATTCCACAGATTCACCACCCTCAGGCTAAAGACATTCCTCCTCACCTCTGTTATAAATGGACGTCTTTCTATTCTGAGGTTGTGCCCTCTGGTTCCAGACACCTCCTCTACAGGAAATATCCTCTCCTCAGCCATATCTGGGCATTTTAATATTCAATAGGTCTCAATGAGCACCCCCACCTCAGATTCATCTAAATTCCAGTGAGTACAGGCCCAGAGCCATTAAATGCACCTCATATGATAAGTTTTTCATTCCCAGAATCATTGTCATGAACCTCCTTTGAACCCTCTCCAATGTCTGCACATCCTTGCATAGCTAAAGGATTCAAAACTGCTCACAATACTCCAAGTGAAGCCTCACCAGTGCTTTATAAAGCCTCAGTATTACATCCTTGCTTTTATATTCTAGTCATCTGGAAATGAATGCTAACACTGCATTTCCCTTCCTCACCACTGACTCTATATGCAAGTTAACCTTTAGGGAATCCTGCATAAGGACTTCCAAATCCCTTCATAATGAGGTAGGTTGTGAAGGCAAGAGTCTATCTTATCACACTAGTGAAATATTCAATCTTACAGCAGGGTTGAAGTTCTTCTTGAGCCTGGTACTCTGTACTTCCAAGCTTTTTTATTTTCTGCTGGATGGAAGGGCTGAGAAGAGAAAGTGCTGGGTGGGTGGGGGCTTTGATCTTGTTGGTTGCTGTACTGAGGTAGTGAGAAGTGTAGATAGGGTCCACAGAGGCTGGTTTCTGTGACATGCTCTGCTTCATCCACAACTCTGCAGCTTCTTGTAGTCACAGGTGTGGCAGCTAACATACCAAGATGTGACAGATGTAAGCGTCCACTCACTACCACAAGAATCTCCTCTCATCCCCCTCTTCCCTGCCTCTCTCCCCCCAACCCTTGGTCCCTTCTGTCCTCCTCTTCCTGTCCACAGAAAACATCCTTGTGATCTCATGTACCTCTACTTTGTACAGTGTGGAGTGACCTTCACTCTGTGTCTGACCCCGGGAGTGTGTGATGGGACGGTGTGGAGGGAGTTTCACTCTGTGTCTGACCCCGGGAGTGTGTGATGGGACGGTGTGGAGGGAGTTTCACTCTGTGTCTGACCCCGGGAGTTTGTGATGGGACGGTGTGGAGGGAGTTGCACTCTGTCTGACCCCGGGAGTGTGTGATGGGACAGTGTGGAGTGACCTTCACTTTGTGTCTGACCCCGGGAGAGTGTGATGGGACGGTGTGGAGGGAGTTTCACTCTGTGTCTGACCCCGGGAGAGTGTGATGGGACGGTGTGGAGGGAGTTTCATTCTGTCTGACCCCGGGAGTGTGTGATGGGACCGTGTGGAGTGATCTTCACTCTGTGTCTGACCCCGGGAGTGTGTGATGGGACGATGTGGAGAGTGATTCACTTTGTGTCTGACCCCAGGAGTGTGTGATGGGATGATGTGGAGGGTGATTCACTTTGTGTCTGACCCTGGGAGTGTGTGATGGGATGGTGTGGAGGGAGTTTCATTCTGTGTCTGATCCCGGGAGTGTGTGATGGGACAGTGTGGAGGGAGCTTCACTTTGTGTCTGACCTCCAGGAGAGTGTGTTGGGACGGTGTGGGGGGAGCTTCACTGTGTGATGGGACAGTGTGGAGGGAGTTTCACTCTGTGTCTGACCCCGGGAGTGTGTGGTGGGACGGTGTGGGGGGAGCTTCACTCTGTGTCTGACCCCGGGAGTGTGTGATGGGACAGTGTGGAGGGAGTTTCACTCTGTGTCTGACCCCGGGAGTGTGTGATGGGACAGTGTGGAGGGAGTTTCACTCTGTGTCTGACCCCGGGAGTGTGTGATGGGACGGTGTGGAAGGAGCTTCACTCCGTGTCTGACCCTGGGACTGTGGTTTTTGAAATATTTTGAGGTGTAGAATTGTTAACTCATATTTCAGGAGCTGGACGGACTGCTGTACATGTAGTACTAAAGGGGAAGGTGATGTTTTGTGTAATGATGTGAGATTGCTGTGATGATGTGGTGCTGTGCTGTGGGTAATTACTGGCATTGTGACTCAGCCTCTCTGTTGCAGTGCTCTGCTCTGAGCACACGCACTCTGTTGTGTGCTGCTGACATCGCGGACACAGCCGCTGCCCCAGGCTCTAGCAGCTTACAATATTGAGCAGTACAGCACAGTACAAGAAATATGACCTACTCCAATATCAATCATCCCCATCCCTCCCTCATAACCTTCCATTTTCTATCGTCCAAAGTCTCTACCACACCCCGGCAGGCATTCCACCTGCCCCCCCCGCCAGTTACTTTGCTTCAGCACCTTAAATGTATGCTCCCTCATTTTAGCTGTTTCCATCCTGTGAAAAAGTTCTGGTTCTCCACTCGATCTATGTTTCCTCTCATCTTGTACGTCTCGATGAAGTCACCTCTGATCCTCCTTTGCTCCAAAGAGAAAAGCCCAGCTCAGTCCACCTATTCTCGTAAAACATGCTCCCTGATCCAGGCACATCCTGGTGAATCTTCCCTGCACCTTCCTATATCTTCCACCTCCTTCCTATATGTTTAATATGTATTCCCACTTGCTCCTGAGTCATAGAGAAATAAAGCACAGAAATAGGCCCTTCGGCCCATCTAGTCCATGCTGAAACCATTTAATCTGCCCATTCCCATCAACCTGCACTGGGACCATAGCCCTCCATATCCCTATCATCCATGTACCTCTCCAAGCTTCTCACATGCACCATTTGTGCTGGTAGCTCATTCCAAACTCTCACGAATTTCTGATTGAAGAAGTTTCCCCTCATCTTCCCCTTAAACTTCTCACCTTTCACCCTTAACCCATGACCTCTGGTTGTAGTCCCACCCAACCTCACTTGCGTTTACCTCTCATAATTTTGTATACCTCTATCAAATCTCCTCTCAATCTCTACATTCTGAGGAATACAGTCCTAAACTATTCAACCTTTCCTTATAAGTCAAGCCCTCCAGACTCAGCAACATCATTGAAAATCTTCTCTGTACTCTTTCAATTTTGTTTACACCTTTCCTGTAGGAAGGTGATCAAAACTGCACACAATACTCCAAATGAAACCTCACCAACGTCTTATACAACTTCAACATAACATCCCATCTTTTGTACTCAATACATTGATTTATGAAGGCCAATGGAGTAAATGCTTTTTATGACCCTATTTACCTGTGATTGCCACTTTCAACAAATTATGTTACAGATCCCTTTGTTCTACCACACTCCTCAGTGCCCTACCGTTCACTGTGTACGACCTACCCTGGATGATCCTATCCTACTTCACACTTACCTGCATTAAATTCCATCTTTTCAGCCCATTTCTCAGCTGGTGCAGATCTCTCTGCAAGTTGTGACAGCCTTCCTTGCTGTCCACTACACCCCTGATCTTGGTGTCATACACACATTTGCTGATCCAGCTTATCACATTATCATCCAGATCATCAGTAGAGATGACAAGCAATGTCAGTCCCATCGTCGATCCCTGTGGCACTCAACTAGTCACAGGCATCCAGTCAGAGAGGAACTGTCTACTACCGCTCTCTGGCTTCTCCCACAGGGCCAATGTCCAATCCAGTTTACCATCTCATCTTGAATGCCGAGCGACTGAGCCTCCTTGACCAGCGCCTATGTGGGACCTTGTCAAGTGCCTCACTAAGTCCACGTAGACAACATCCACTGTCTTGCCTTCATCAACTTTCCTGGTAACTTACTCGAAAAACTCTATAAGTTTGGTTAGACATGACCTACCATGTATGAAGCCATGCTGACTATCCTTAATCAGTCCATGTCTATCCAAATACTCATATATCCAGTCTCTTAGAATACCTTCCAATTATTTTCTGACAACTGAGTCAGACTCACTGGCCTATAATTTCCTGGTTTCTGTTTGGAGCCTTTTTTAAACATTGGAAAAACATTGGCTATCGCCCAATCCTCTGGTACCACACTCTTCTGTCACTAAGGATATTTTAAATATCTCTGCGTGGGCCCCTGCACCTGCATCCTGAAGAGTCTGAGGGACCTCCTCCTCTGTAATCTTTACAGGGTCGATGAAATTGATGCCACTTTGTCCCACTTCTAAAGACTCTGTATCCATCTCCTGAGTAAATACAAATAGAAAGAATATATTTAAGATCTCCCCCATCTGCTTTGACTCCACACATGGATATCGACAGTTATACCAACTGCTGTGCAAGCCCTTCGTAAGTGTTGGGAGGGTTTCAGGCCCGACACACTGAACAAAATCAGAAAGAATGGAACGGTGGAGCAGACTTGATAGGCCAAATGGTCTTATGAAAGGTCATCATGTGAAATATCCGGTCTACCCGTCTCATTCAACCTACCTGCCCGTGGTCATGGCAGAAGATTCCTGCGCAGTTGTTGTGGGAGAAAAGGGGACACAGTACCACAGTGACTAGTGCAACATTTCACAGAGCCAGCGACCAGCGTTCAATTCCAGCCACTGTAGGGTTTCTCTGTGACCACATGGGTTTCCTCCAGGTGTTCCGGTTTCCAAAGGATGTGGGTTACGGCTAGTGAGTTGTGGATATGCTCTGTTGTCGCAGGAAGCAAGGCAACACTTGTGGGCTGCCCCCAGCACTTCCTCAGACTGTGTTGATGACACATGACGCATTTCACTGTGTGTTTTGATGTACATGTGACAAAAGAAACTTACCTTTCTTTCCACACTCTTCAGCAAACATACCAGCTGGGATGGGGCAGCGTGCTGGAGACAGACTGAAACAATCCCAGCTCCCTGTGGTGATCCCCACCCTCTCTGGAATCTGTCTCCAGCCCATCTCTGGGCTATTCGGCTCCTCTCTTTGATGCCAAGGAACAGCTGAGAGCAGTGGGTAGACGATGTGACTCCAGAACCTCTACCCCAACTGTAGGGCTCCATTGACAACACTGCCCAACAGTGGGGAGAATTCTTCCGTGTGTCTATCCTCTTTACAGATACCCAGCCAGCCTGTTCTCTCTGCTGTGCCACACAGGGGCACTTACTGGTTTCCAGCACCATGCGATGGACCAGGGTGGCCCAAGCAGAGGGCAGAGTCATGCTCTCTTCTCGCTGCTGCCATTGGGAGCCTCAGGACTCGCACCATCAGGTTCAGGAACAGTTATTACCCCTCAACCGTCAGGTTCAGGAACAGTTATTACCCCTCAACCATCAGGCTCCTGAACCAAAGGGGATAACTTCGAGTGCCAGGCTTTAGATGTTTCAGAAATGACAGGGAGGGAGGCAAAAGAGGTGGGGGTGTGACAATGCTGATCAGAGATAGTGTCACGGCTGCAGAAAAGGAGGAAGTAATAGAGGGATTGTCTACGGAGTCTCTGTGAGTGGAGGTTAGGAACAGGAAGGGGTCAATAACTCTACTGCGTGTTATTTATAGACCACCCAATAGTAACAGGGACATCGAGGAGCAGATTGGGAGACAGATTCTGGAAAGGTGTAATAATGACAGGGTTGTTGTGGGAGACTTTAATTTCCCAAATATCGATTGGCATCTCTGTAGAGCGAGGGGTTTAGATGGGGTGGAGTTTGTTTGGTGTGTTCAGGAAGGTTTCTTGACACAATATGTAGATAAATCTGCAAGAGGAGAGACTGTACTTGATCTGGTATTAGGAAATGAACCTGGTCGGGTGTCAGGTCTCACAGTGGGAGAGCATTTTGGAGACTGTGATCACAATTCTTTCTCCTTTACTGTAGCATTGGAGAGGGATAGGAACAGACAAGTTAGGAAAGCATTTAACTGGAGTAAGGGGAAATATGAGGCTATCGGGCAGGAACTTGGAAGCATAAATTGGAAACAGATGTTCTCAGGGAAACGTACAGAAGAAATGTAGCAAATGTTCAGGGGATATTTTCGTGGTGTTCTGCATAGGTATGTTCCAATGAGACAGGGAAAGAATGGTAGGGTACAGAAACTATGGTGTACAAAGGCTGTTGTAAGTCTAGTCAAGAAGAAAAGAAGAGCTTACGAAATGTTCAAAAAAACTAGATAATGATAGGGATCTAGAAGATTATAAGGCTAACAGGAAGGAGCTTAAGAATGAAATTAGGAGAGCCAGAAGGGGCCATGAGAAGGCCTTGGCAGACAGGTTTAAGGAAAACTCCAAGGCATTCTACAAGTATGTGAAGAGCACGAGGCTAAGACATGAGAGAATAGGACCAATCAAGTGTGACAGTGGAAAGGTGTGTATGGAACTGGAGGAGATAACAGAGGTACTTAATGAATACTTTGCTTCAGTATTCACTACGGAAAAGGATCTTGGTGATTGTAGGGATGACTTGCAGTGGACTGAAAAGCTTGAGCATGTAGATATTAAGGAAGAAGATGCACTAGAGCTTTTGGAAAGCATGAAGTTGGATAGGTCACCGGTACCAGACGAGATGTACCCCAGGCTACTGTGGGAGGCGAGGGAGGAGATTGCTGAGCCTCTGGCAATGATCTTTGCATCATCAATGGGGATGGGAGACGTTCCGAGGGATTGGAGGGTTGCAGATGTTGTTCCCTTATTCAAGAAAGAGCATAGAGATAGCCAATGAAATTATACATCAATGAGTCTTACTTCAGTGGTTGGTAAGTTGAAGATCCTGAGAGGCAGGATTTACGAACATTTGGAGAGGCATAATATGATTAGGAATAGTCAGCATGGCTTTGTGAAAGTCAGGTCGTGCCTTACGAGCCTGATTGAATTTTTTGAGGATGTGACTAAACACATTGATGAAGGTAGAGCAGTGGATGTAGTGCATATGGATTTCAGCAAAGCATTTGATAAGGTACCCCATGCCAGGCTTATTGAGAAAGTAAGGAGGCATGGAATCCAAGGGGACATTGCTTTGTGGATCCAGAACTGACTTGCCCACAGAAGGCAAAGAGTGGTTGTAGACAGGTCATATTCTGCATGGAGGTCAGTGACCAGTGGTGTCCCTCAGGGATCTGTTCTGGGACCCCTACTCTTCGTGATTTTTATAAATGACTTGGATGAGGAAGTGGAGGGATGGGTTAGTAAATTTGCTGATGACACAAAGGTTGGGGATGTTGTGGATAGTATGGAGGGCTGTCAGAAGTTACAGTGAGACATTGATAGGATGCAAAACTGGATTGAGAAGTGGCAGATGGAGTTCAACCCAGATAAGTGTGAGGTGGTTCATTTTGGTAGGTCAAATATGATGGCAGAATATAGTATTAATGGTAAGACTCTTGACAGTGTGGAGGATCAGAGGTATCTTGCGGTCCGAATCCATAGGACGCTCAAAGCTGCTGCGCAGGTTGACTCTGTGGTTAAGAAGGCGTACGGTGTATTGGCCTTCATCAATCGTGGGATTGAGTTTAGGAGCCGAGAGGTAATGTTGCAGCTATATAGGACCCCGGTCAGACCCCACTTGGAGTACTGTGCTCAGTTCTGGTCGCCTCACTTCAGGAAGGATGTGGAAACCATAGAAAGGGTGCAGAGGAGATTTACAAGGATGTTGCCTGGATTGGGGAGCATGCCTTATGAGAATAGGTTGAGTGAACTCAGCCTTTTCTCCTTGGAGCGACAGAGGATGAGAGGTGATGTGATAGAGGTGTATAAGATGATAAATGGCTAGCATGAGAGGACACAGTTTTAAGGTGCTTAGAAGTAGGTACAGAGGAGATGTAAGTTTTTTACGTGGAGAGTGGTGAGTGCATGGAATGGGCTGCTGGTGATGGTGGTGGAGGCGGAAACGATAGGGTCTTTGAAGAGACTTCTGGATAGGTATATGGAGCTTAGAAAAATAGGGGCTTTGCATTTCTTTGGCAGTTGAACGGGACACGACTGCGCAAGCGCATGTAGGTCCGATCGTGAGGCAGCGGGAGTGTTTAAAAGACAGCAGATTAATGGAGCGGGTGACAGAGTAGTGGGAGACAGAGTAGGAAGGCTTTGGCTCCTGAGGCTTCGGCGAGCAGAGGCTGAGGAAGAGCTTCACTCCAAGTGAGGTATGGCCGGGTAAGTTCCTTTAATTACTGTAATTAACGTAGGTAATGGAGGCAGCAGTTAGGGCAGCCGAGTGCTCCATTTGCAGTATGTGGGAAGTCAGGGTGAGCACAATCGTCCCTGATGACTACACCTGTAAAAGGTGCATCCAGCTGCAGCTCCTGACAAACCGAGTTAGGGAACTGGAGCTGGAGCTGGATGAACTTCGGATCATTTGTGAGGTAAAGGCAGAAATAGACAGGAGTTTCAAGGAGACAGTCACTGCTAAAAGTCAGGCGGCAGGAAGCTGGGTGACTGCCAGAGAGGGAAGGGGAATAGACAGAATGAGCAGAGCACCCCTGTGGCCGTTCCCATCAATAATAAGTACATGGTTTTGGATACTGTTGGTGGGGACGACCTACCAGGGACAAGTTATAGTGGTCATGTCTCTGGCACCGAGATGGGAAACTCAACTCAGAAGGGAGGGAGGGAAAAGAGGAGAGCAGTAGTGATAGGGGATTCGATAGTTCGGGGGACAAATAAGAGGTTCTGTGGAAGAGATGGAGAATCCCGGATGGACTGTTGCCTCCCTGGTGCCAGGGTCCGTAATATCTCTGATCGAGTTCTCTGTATTTTCAAGAGGGAGGGTGAGCAGCCGGATGTCGTGGTCCATGTAGGGACCAATGACGTGGGTAGGAAGAGTGAGGAGGTCCTGAAAGGTGAGTTTAGGGAATTCAGCACCAAATTAAAGGACAGGACCTCCAGGATAGCAATCTCAGGGTTGCTACCAGTACCACGTGCGAGTGGGTTTAGAAATAGTAAGATAGTGCAGATCAACACGTGGCTGAAGACATGGTGCAGGAGGGAGGGCTTCAGATTTATAGATAATTGGGCAGTTTTCCAGGGAAGGTGGGACCTGTTCTAGCAGGATGGTTTACATCTGAACTGGAGAGAGACAAATATTCTTGCAGGTAGGTTTGCTAGAGGCTCCACTGGATTTAAACTAGATACAAGGTGGGAGGGGAACCAGAGTGTAGGAACTGATGTAGGGAAAAAGGAAGAAAAAGAAAATAGTAAAGTTGTTTGCACCGTTAGTGATAAACAGACAGTAAGAGGTGGAAAATTTCTTAAATGCATTTTTTTAAATGCTAGGAGCATTATAAGAAAGGTGGATGAGCTTAAAGCATGGATTGATACCTGAAAGTATGATGTGGTAGCTATTAGTGAAACATGGTTACAGGAGGGGTGTGATTGGCAACTAAATATTCCTGGATTTAATTGCTTCAGGTATGATAGAATCGGAGGGACAAGAGGGGGAGGTGTTGCATTGCTTGTCAGAGAAAATATTACAGCAGTGCTCTGGCAGGATAGATTAGAGGGCTCGTCTAGGGAGGCTATTTGGGTGGAATTGAGGAATGGGAAAGGTGTAGTAACACTTATGGGGGTGTATTATAGACCACCAAATGGGGAGCGAGAATTGGAGGAGCAAATTTGTAAGGAGATAGCAGATATTTGTAGTAAGCACAAGGTTGTGATTGTGGGAGATTTTAATTTTCCACACATAGACTGGGAAGCCCATACTGTAAAAGGGCTGGATGGTTTGGAGTTTGTAAAATGTGTGCAGGATAGTTTTTTGCAGTAGTACATAGAGGTACCAACTAGAGAAGGGGCAGTGTTGGATCTCCTGTTAGGGAATGAGATAGGTCGGGTGACGGAGGTATGTGTTGGGGAGCACTTTGGGTCCAGTGATCACAATGCTATTAGTTTCAATAGAATTATGGAGAAGGATAGGTCTGGACCCAGGGCTGAGATTTTTGATTGGAGAAAGGCTAACTTTGAAGAAGTGCGAAAGGATTTAGAAGGAGTGGATTGGGACAATTTGTTTTATGGGACGAATGTAATAGAGAAATGAAGGTAATTTAAAGGTGAAATTTTGAGGGTACAGAATCTTCATGTTCCTGTTAGGTTGAAAGAAAAGGTTAGAAGTTTGAGAGAGCCATGGTTTTCAAGGGATATTGGAAACTTGGTTCAGAAAGAGAGAGATCTACAATAAATATAGGCACACTCACAATGCGCTGGAGGAACTCAGCAGGTCAGTCAGCATCAGTTGAAAAGATTACTCGACGTTTCAGGTCAAAACCCTTCGTCAGGACTGAAGGAAGATCTTTGGGGAGGGTTTGAAGAATGCTGGTAGTTGAAAAAAACAGTAATTTGAAAGACAAAGGGGTGGGGGAGGGGAAGCAGGGAGGTGATTGGCAGGAGAACAATGTGCAGTAGTAGAAGGAGGCGGAACTATGAGGGAGGTGATGTGAAATAGGGGTAGAGGAAGGGAGGGGGAGGGAATTACTGGAAGTTGGAGAATCCTATGTTCATACCAAGGGGCTGGAGACTACCTAGACGGTATATGAGGTGTTGCTCCTCCAACCTGAGTTTAGCCTCATCATGGCAGTAGAGGAGGCCATGTATGGACATATCTGAATGGGAATTGGGGGACCGCTTCGTCGAGCACCTCCACTCCATCTGCCACAACAGACAGGATCTCCTGGTAGCCACCCACTTCAACTCTGCTTCCTATTCCCATTCAGATGAGGCTAAACTCAGGTTGGAGGAGCAACACCTCATATACCGTCTAGGTAGTCTCCAGCCCCTTGGTATGAACATAGAATTCTGCAACTTCCGGTAATTCCCTCCCCCTCCCTTCCTCTATCCCTATTTCACATCACCTCCCTCATAGTTCTGCCTCCTTCTACTACTGCACATTGTCCTCCTGCCAATCTCCTCCCTGCTTCCCCTCCCCCACCCCTTTGTCTTTCAAATTACTGTTTTTTTCAACTACCAGCATTCTTCAAACCCTCCTCAAAGTTCTTCCTTCAGTCCTGACAAAGGGTTTTGGCCCGAAACATCGACTAATCTTTTCAACTGATGCTGACTGACCTGCTGAGTTCCTCCAGCACATTGTGAGTGTTCCTTTGACAACAGCATCTGCAGATTATTTTGTGTTTAATAAATATAGGCAGCATTGAGTAAATGAGGTGCTCGAGGAATATAAAGAATGTAAAATGAACCTTAAGAAACAAATTAGAAAAGCCAAAAGAAGATTTGGCTTTTATCCCTCACTATCCTTTTAACAAAAGGATAGTGAGGGATAAAATTGGTCCCTTGGTGAATCAGAATGGACAGCTATGTGTGGAGCCAAAAGAGATGGGGGAGATTCTGAACGATTTCTTTTCTTCGGTATCCACTAAGGAGAGGGATATTGAATTATGTAAGATAAGGAAAACAGGTAGGGAAGTTATGGAAACTATGATGATTAAAGAAGAGGAAGTACTGGAGCTTTTAAGGAATATAAAAGTGGATAAGTCTCTGGGTCCTGACAGGATACTGTATTCCCTAGGACCTTGAGGGAAGTTAGTGTGGAAATAGCAGGGGCTCTGACAGAAATATTTCAAATGTCATTAGAAACGGGGATGGTGCTAGAGGATTGGTGTATTGCTCATGTTGTTCTATTGTTTAAAAAGAGTCCTAAGAGTAAACCTAGCAATTATCGGCCTGTGAGTTTGACGTCAGTGGTGGGTAAATTGATGGAAAGTATTCTTAGAGATGGTATATATAATTATCTGGATAGACAGGGTCTGATTAGGAACAGTCAACATGGATTTGTGTGTGAAAGGTCATGTTTGACAAATCTTATTGAATTTTTTGAAGAGGTTACTAGGAAAGTTGACGAGGATAAAGCGGTGGATGTTGTTTATATGGACATTGTTCCACATGGAAGGTTGGTTAGGAAGGTTCAATCGTTAGGTATTAATATTGAAGTAGTGAAATGGATTAATCACTTTCCCAGAACTGAAAAAGAGTGTGTGAGCAAGGAGGCCTACAAACCTGACTCAGTTACACCAGATCTGTCTAGAGGAATGGAACAAAATTTCAGCGACTTACTGCGAGAAGCTTGTGGAAGGCAACCCAAAACGTTTGACCCAAGTTAAACAATTTAAAAGCAATGCTACCAAACACTAACAGAGTGTATGTAATCTCCTGACCCACTGGGAAAGTGATGAAAGAAATAAAAGCTGAAATAAATCATTCTCTCTACTATTACTCTGACATTTCACATTCTTAAAATAAAGTAGTGATCCTAACTGACATAAGACAGGGAATGTTTTCTAGGATTAAATGTCAGCAATTGTTACAAACTGAGTTTCAATATATTTGGCTAAGGTGTATGTAAACTTCTGACTTCAACTGTATAGCTATCCTGAAAGATGAGGAGTTATGAAATCTTCTCTTCACCCTTTCCAGTTTAACCATATCTTTTGTATGACAGGGTGACCAAAACTGCAACAGCACTGTACTCAATGTAGTTCACCAGTGGCTTGCAAACTGCAGCACTATGTCCCAGCTCCTAGACTCAGTGCCCTGACTGATGGCCAGTGCGTTAAATGACCTTTCTACCACCCTGTCTACCTGTGACACCACTTTCAATGAACCGTGTTCTTTTACTCATAAATTCCCCTGTTCCATTGCACTCTTCCTTGTGCCTGACCATTCATGGCAGAAGGTCCTACACTGTTTCCCATCACCTCATGCTTCTCTGTATTGAAATCCATTTTCCATTCCTCAGCCCACTTCCCTCACTGATCAGGGACTCCTTTAATCACTCTTCACCATCAACAACTCGTAACTAAATAGGCAATGCAGCTGATCACACTAACCGTCACACGCCCACCCACACTCAAAACCGCACACCCAATTCACACTCACAATCCATCTTCCACAACCATTCACATTTACCTTCCCACACCCATTTATACTCACTATCACAAAATCACTCACACTGGCAGTTACACACCCATTCACACTCAGATTACACATTCATTTAGTCACCATCACATGTGCATTCACACCCACCAACCCCACACATACACACACACGCCCCCTCCCTCACACACCTACAGGAACCTACTTGTACATCCACACACACACTCACACCATGACACTTCTAGACACACAAACATACCTTACATTCACAGAACAGTCTCACTCACACATACCCAGTACCCACAGAGACATCAGCCCACTGGTGCGCCTTCACTGTGCAATTTCCCAGACGGCTTCCGGTACAACTAGTCATCGTGTACCCGAGGTTCACTGACTAAGCACAGGGGACGTGAAGACTGGTCAACACTGGGAGAGCAGCTCCTGTGGAAGGGGTTCGTTGTACAGCCTGTCACGCGTGCAGGGACAGACAATAATTTTTTTTATTCTGCAGAGTTTCATGATGAATTACTGAAGATTCTGCATCACAGCTGCTTGGCTGACAAGCACTGTGGGCCAAGCTACCCTACCTTCCCCCGCAATGAGTCATCGGCAGTGTACTAGTGACGCCACTGGACAACATCCAGATAACAATCCCTGTATCCAGCAGCCACACAAACACTTTCACACCGTCTGCTTGTTGGGAGAACTCCACACCACCTGCATACAGACAAGAGGGGTACAGACAGGAGCTATGTATACAGAGAGACCCATGATCAAACATGTACAGACAGAACCACCCGTGCGCAGACAGAGACATCCGTATACAGACACTTTCGTAGACAGCGAACTGCGTAGAGATAGAGACCCGTGCACAGACAGACAAATACACAGAGAACCTGTGTAGAGACAGAGACGCCCGTACGCAGACTGCCGCCTGTGTACATAGACCCATGAACAGACACCCGCGCGCAGACAGTCAGACACCCGGGTACAGACAGAGTGCCACTGAAGCGGGTCGACAGTTCAGAGTTTATAATGTGAACAGAGTTAAAGGGAAAAGAAAACAATAAACGCTAGACCAAACAGGGCCATTAACTAATGCTATCAAATGGAAAACAGAAGCCAACACTGTGGCTAAAGGGAATAACTAACTATAAAACGAATACCGCTAGTCTTCAGAGTCCGGTTTTTATTATCAAAATATATTTCATTCACAATAAAATGATTCAATGACTCTGGATACTTTACAGACATTATCATTACATTCTGTACAGTTCAACAATTTCAGCCACTTCCGTGGCTCTCTGCTGGTTCATATTGTACAGCCATTGTTGAGGGGTTTACTCCCCGCTACCCAACCCCTCCCACTCCCACGGGTGGAGAAACCTAGACCGTGGTCCTTCCCCACCGGGCCCTCGCGGTGTCTGCACCGAGTTTCAGTGCGTCCCTCAGCACGTACTCCTGCAGCCGAGAGTGTGCCAGTTGGCAGCATTCTGCCACGGGCATCTCCATGTGCTGGTAGATCATCAAGTTTCGGGCTGACCAAAAAGAGTCTTTCACCGAGTTGATGATCTGCCAGCAGCACCGGATGGAGACCACCGTGTGGGTCCCCGGGAACAGCCCGCAGATCAGAGAGTCCTCTGTTACGCAGCTGGTGGGGATGAAACGTGACACTAGCCCTTCTATCCTCCTCCACACCCTCTCTGCGAACTGACAGTGTGCAAAGAGGTGGGTCACAGACTCCTCCTCACTGCAGTCCTCCCGTGGGCAGCGGGGTGTGGAGGTGATGTTCCGGGCGTACAGGAGGGATCTGACTGGGAGGGCTCCTCTCACCGCCAGCCAGGCGAGATCCTGGTGCTTGTTGGTGAGGTCTGGCGATGAGGCATTTTGTCAGATCAACTGGACGGTCTGCTCAGGGGACCACCCCACTGTGTCCATCACGTCCTTCTCCTGCAGTGCCTGCAATGTTCCGACAAGAACTGTCCTTTGTTATTCAAATAACAAGCCATGGGTAACAAAAGACATTAAGGACATCTTGAACGCTAAAAAGGGGGTGTTTAGAGATGGAAATAGGGAGCAGCTGAGGGCAACACAGAGGGACCTGAAAGCCAGGATCAGGGAGGCTAAAGACAGGTACAGGAGGAAGCTTGAGTGGAAACTCCAGCAGAACAACAAGAGAGAGGTCTGGAGGGTATGAGGACCATCACTGGGTTCCAGCAAACTAGCAACAGAGGAGCAGAAGGTAGTGTGGACAGGGCCAACGAACTTAACCTGTTCTTTAACAGATTTGACATTGTGGCCCCTACCCATCCCCCACATAAGTCATCTGTTGTCAGCCCCAACCAGAACATATTCCACTGTCCCCTCCTACCCCTCCTCACAGTCCCCCACCCTGCTCTCATGACTATACCCTTTCCCCACATGAAACCACCACGGTGAGCTTCACAGCTGAACAGGTGAGAAGACAGCTGAAACGTCTCAACCCAAGCAAGGCTGCAGGACCGGATGGTGTCAGTACCAGGGTGCTCAAAGCCTGTGCCCCTCAGCTATGTGGAGTACTTCGCCATGTCTTCAACCTGAGCCTGAGGCTCTGGAGGGCTCCTGTGCTGTGGAAGACGTCCTGCCTCGTCCCCGTGCCGAAGACGTCATGCCCCAGCGGCCTCAATGACTACAGACCGGTGGCATTGACCTCTCACATCATGAAGACCCTGGAGAGACTTGTTCTGGAGCTGCTCCGGCCTATGGTCAGGCCACACTTAGATCCCCTCCAGTTCACCTACCAGCCCCGACTAGGAGTTGAGGATGCCATCATCTACCTGCTGAACCGTGTCTATGCCCACTTGGACAAGCCAGCGAGAACTGTGAGGGTCATGTTTTTTGACTTCTCCAGTGAGTTCAACACCATCTGCCCTGCTCTGCTTGGGGAGAAGCTGACAGCAATGCAGGTGGATGCTTCCCTGGTATTATGGATTCTTGATTACCTGACTGGCAGACCACAGTAGGTGTGCTTGCAACACTGTGTGTCCGATAGAGTGATCAGCAGCACTGGGGCTCCACAGGGGACTGTCTTGTCTCCCTTTCTCTTCACCATTTACACCTCAGACTTCAACTACTGCGCAGAGTCTTGTCATCTTCAGAAGTTTTCGGATGACTCTGCCATAGTTGGATGCATCAGCAAGGGAGATGAGGTTGAGTACAGGGCTACGGTAGGAAACTTTGTCACATGGTGTGAGCAGAATTATCTGCAGCTTAATGTGAAAAAGACTAAGGAGCTGGTGGTAGACCTGAGGAGAGCTAAGGTACCGGTGACCCCTGTTTCCATCCAAGGGGTCAGTGTGGACATGATGGAGGATTACAAATACCTGGGGATACAAATTGACAATAAACTGGACTGGCCAAAGAACACTGAGGCTGTCTACAAGAAGGGTCAGAGCCGTCTCTGTTTCCTGAGGAGACTGAGGTCCTTTAACATCTGCCGGACGATGCTGAGGATGTTCTACAAGTCTGTGGTGGCCAGTGCAATCATGTTTGCTGTTGTGTGCTGGGGCAGCAGGCTGAGGGTAGCAGACACCAACAGAATCAACAAACTCATTTGTAAGGCCAGTGATGTTGTGGAGATGGAACTGGACTCTCTCACGGTGGTGTCTGAAAAGAGGATGCTGTCCAAGTTGCATGCCATCTTGGACAATGTCTCCCATCCACTACATATTGTACTGGTTGGGCACAAGAGTACATTCAGCCAGAGACTCATTCCACCGAGATGCAGCACAGAGTGTCATAGGAAGTCATTCCTGCCTGTGGCCATCAAACTTTACAACTCCCCCCTTGGAGGGTCAGACACCCTGAGAGCCAATAGGCTGGTCCTGGACTTATTTCCTGGCATAATTTTACATATTACTATTTAACAATTTATGGTTTTATTGCTATTTATTATTTATGGTGCAACTGTAACGAAAACCAATTTCCCCCGGGATCAATAAAGTATGACTATGACTATGACTGCTCCGTGTTGACCACTGCCTGATGGCCCTGTGGTCAAAGGGGTTGTTCTGGAAGAACTTCTCCACGAAGGACAGGTCCAGCTGACTGGGGCGTTGCGCGGGAATGGAGTCAGACCCATTCTTCTTAACCAGGGCGACAGGTAGAATCTGGACACGTAGTTGTAATTGGTGCCCAAATATTTGCGTTCCACACAACCTGATGCAGCCACACACGAAGCTGGCCGAGAGGATGAGGGCGACATTTGGAACGTCCCCACCACCCCATTGTCCAGCGACTTGTACACGGTGACCCGTCTGACCCACTCCATCTTTGATCCCCAGATGAACTTGAAGACAGCTGGGGAGATTTCCGAGCTGCAGGAGCAGGGGATGGGCCATGGTTGCGCCAAGTGCAGCAGCCCTGAGAGCACCTCACACCTGATGACCAAGTTCTTGCCCGTTATCGACAGGGAGCGCCCTCCCCACAGTCCCAGTTTCTGTTTTACCTTGGCAGACCGCTCCAGCCAGTTCTTATTGCTTGCTTCCCCACCCCGCCACCCCCGAACAAGATCCCAAACACCTTCACGTAATCGGGCCTAATGGTGAAGGGGGACACCGGATTGGTTGGGCCAGTTGCCGAAGAGTATGGCCTCGCTCTTCGTGCGGTTGACCCTGGCCCCTGACGCCAGCTCAAACTGGTCGCAGATGCTGATCAGCCTGTGAACTGACCTCGGATCAGCGAACAAGTTGGTGAGGTCGTCCATGTACAGGGAGGTTTTCACTTGGGTCCCTCCACTGCCTGGAAGCCTCACCTCTCTTATGCCCTCATCCCTCCCGATGGCTTCGGCGAAGGGTTCTATGCAGCGCAGAAACAAGACGGGGGAGAGGGGACAGCCCTGCCTGACTCCAGGCCTGATGGGGAAGCTGTCTGTTTCCCACCCGTTAACCTGGACTGCACTACGGATGTCTGTGTAGAGCAGTTTGATCCAATTCCGGAATCCGTCCCCAAATCCCATTTTGGAGAGCACGTCCGTCATATACATGTGTAATATCCTGTCGAAGGCTTTCTCCTGGTCCAAGCTGACCAGGCAGGCGTCCACCCCCCTGTCCTGCACGTAGGCGATGGTGTCCCTCAGCAGCGCGAGGCTGTCCGAGATCTTCCTGCCAGGTAGAGCACAGGTTTGGTCCGGGTGGATCACCTGTTCCAGAGCAGACTTGACCCTGATAGCGATAGCCTTGGACAGGATATTGTAGCCCACATTCAAAGTCACACTCGACAGTCCAATTTCTCAGGCCAGGCCAAATGCAAGCAGGCAGCAAAATGTTGCTGTGCTTTGAAGTGGCAGCCTCGGAAAATTGATTCACAACGAGTAAAATGATGGTGTTTCCATTCAACGGGGGCAGACCAATGATGAAATCTACTGAGAGGTGGGACCGGGGGCGGTGGGGTACAGCCAGTCGACACAACGGACCCGCAGGACGCTGACATGATGTCTTGTTCCGAGCGCAGGTGGGACAGGCAGATACAAAGTTGTGGACATCCTGGGACACCAAAATTGTCTCTTTATAAACTCCTGGGTCCGTTGAATTCCTGGATGTCCAGCCAGACGGGAGGAGTGACCCCATTCCAACATTTTGGAACGCACCGCAGCAGGGACAAACAGCCGGTTGGGAGGTACTCCACCTGGGCCTGGGTCCGACTGTTGGGCGGCCCTCACCTCTGCCTCTGTTCCCCAGATCACCGGAGCAATACACGAGCGAGGAGGAATGGGCTCTGGATCGGCACTGTCCTCAGATCCGTCGAACTGCCGGGAGAGAGCATTGGCCTTTGTATTCTTGCTGCCGGGACGATAAGTGAGGACGAAATTGAACCGTGTGAAGAAAAGCCCACCGGACTTGACGAGAGCTGAGTCTCTCTGCATCCTGAATGTAAGAGAGGTTCTTGTGATCTGTCCAGACCAAGAATGGATGCTGTGCCCCCTCCAGCCAGTGTCCTCATTCCTCCAGGGCCTCCTTGACAGTCAGAAGCTCCCGGTTCCCGACGTCGTAATTCCTCTCGGCCGGAGTCAAGCGACGGGAAAGAAAGGCACTAGGGTGCAGCCGGCTGTCCGCAGACGAGCGCTGAGAGAGGACAGCTCCATTGCCGACATCGGATTTCCACCTCGACACTGAGTGGCTGAGATGGGTTTGGGTGCTGCAGCAGCGGGGCAGCGGTGAAACGTTGCTTCAGCTCCGAAAATGCTTGGTCGGCATCGTCCGTCCAGTGGAATCCTGTCGAGGTCTTCATGGTGAGTGCATTAATTGGAGATGCGATAGAGCCGAAATTCCGGATGAAGCGGCGATAAAAGTTCACAAACCCCAAGAAGCGCCATACCTGTTTGGCTGTAGACGGTTTGGACCACTCTGCAACTGCCTGAAATTTACTAGGGTCCATTTGAACACTGGATGGGGTAAGTGTGTTGCCCAAAAACGACACCTGGTCTTTATGGAATTCACATTTTTGGGGCTTGGCTTACAGGTTATTTTCAAGATGCCGTCCAAGTACTCTCCGGACATGCTGGACGTGCTCCTGAAAAAAGCAGGAATAGATAAGGATGTAATCTAAATACACAAAAACAAACTGGTCCAACATGTTATCTAATGCCTGGAATACAGCGGGGGCGTCGGCCGGGCCAAAAGGTATCACGAGGTACTCATAGTGGCCATTAGAGATGTTGAAAGCTGTTTTCCACTCAACCCCTTCTCTTACGCGAATCAGATTGTCGCAATTGTGCAGATCATTTTTGGAAAATATGGTTGCTCCCTGGAGATGTTCAAACGCAGACGCCAGCAAGGGAAGAGGGTAGCGGTTCTTCACAGTGGTGTTGTTCAGGGACCGATAATCGATGCAGGGACAGAGCTTGCCATCTCTCTTGCTCACGAAAAAGAAGCCGACTCCTGCCGGCGAGGCTGACGGACGGATAAACCCCATGCTCAATACCTCCTTGATGTACTCCTCCATGGCCACGGTTTCAGGACGAGGGAGGCATAAGAGCCGGCCCCGGGGAGGACTAGTGCCAGGTGGGAGGTCTATGGCCGGTGTGGGGACAGGGCGGCGGCTTTTCTTTTACTGAAAACCCCAAGGAGATCCGCATATCCGGCCGGAATCCCAGACAGGTCCACATTCTGAGCTGACACAGGAGGGGATTCATGGCACGGAACTTGAGCTGGACCCAGATAGGTAGCAGGGCATGCGGGTCCTCACTCCTGGAGTGCTTTCAGAGATTAATCGATCCGCGAGTTATGTCGGGACAACCAGGGGAGACGAAGTACCAGTGGCAGCTCAGGGGAATTAACCAGACGGAAAGATATTTCTTCATGATGGTTGCCTTCGAGCACCAGTTGGAGGGGTTGGGTGGAAAGGTGGATCTGGCCAGGGCCAGAGGTCAACCGTCCGGCGCCTTGACATTGATCTTTTTTCTTAATTCCCCAGTTGGAACTCCCAATCTTTGAGCAAGAGAGATGTTCATGGGATTCCCAGCTGCACCGGAGTCAATAAATGCCATAAGTGCGTGGGTCTGAGACCCCCGCGACCAGGACACTGCGAGCACTTCACAATTAGGGGAAGCTGACTGAAGAGAGAACCGACCCGTCAGGCCTCCCCTCCCTGCTGGACGCTTGGGAGATGTCGCCCGGAAATGTCCTGCCACAATAGAGGCAGAAACCCGTTCTCCTGCGCCGCTCACTTGCCTCCTGAGGCAAGCGCATGCGCCCTTCTTGCACAGGCTCTTCCGTGGACTGGGTGCTGGGTGGGGGGGGGGTGAGGGGGGAGGGGGAGGGTGGGGGGAAAGAGGGCGAGGAAAGACTGTGATCAGGCTGCGCGGAGGAAGTTTGAAACATTCTTTCCCTGCGCCACTCAGTTACCCGGTCGTCAACTCGAATAGCCAGATTAATCAGGTCATCCAGACAGTATCCTGCTCGTCCCGGACGGCGATCTCATGCCGGACGCCTGCGTTCAGTCCACGCTGGAAAGCGGTGATTAGAGATCTGTCATTCCAACCCGTCTCTACTGCAAACGTGCGGAATTTAACTGCATTGGCTCTCACTGTTCCTCTGCCTTGGCGCAGGTCCAAGAGTCGGTGGGCAGCCTCCTGACCCCGTACTGGAAGATCAAAAACCCTCCTTAACTCCACAAAGAAATGTCAGGACGTCTGGGCTGCGGGGTATCCCTGCTCCCGTAAATCGTTGGACAGGCCGGGTGGAGGTCCATCAAGAAGATTGATCATGCACGCCAGTCTTCGTGCATCATCACCAAAACGGCCAGGCTGGGCTTGGAATGTCAGCTCGCGCTGGGTAATAAAATCGCGCAGCCATCGGGATCACCAGAATATCTGCCTGGAGGTGGAATACTCGGTTCCTGTACAGACACGGGTGTCTGTAGGGCTCCGAATGCGGGAGCCAGTTCCGGTCCGGGAGCGAAAGCGGGAGCATTAGTAGCAGAGACTGTCGGGGAGGACTCGCGAGATGCTGGGAGTGGGACTGAGGCGGCCAGAGGCTGCTGAATTGCGTTGGCGAGAACGTGAACGGCTGTCAGCTGACGCTGGCTGTCCACAGCGAGCCCGTGGACGGCGGCCGTGAGAGCGGAAATCGCGGAGTGAGAGAATCTGAAGCGGGTTGGTACAGTATTTCAGACTTTAATGCGAACAGAGTTAGAGGCAAAAAGAAAACAATAAATGCTAGGCCAAGCAGGGCCGCTAACTAAAACTCTCAAATGGAAAAAGAAGCCAGTACTGCGGCTGGAAGGAATAACTAAATATAAAACGAGTACCGCTAGTATTCAAAGTCATTTGTCTCGACAGTCCAATTTCTCAGGCAAAGCCGAATGCAAGTAGACAGCGTAACGTTGTTGTGTTTTGCTCAATTCTCGACAAGCTCTACAACGAAACAATGAAGTTATATACCATCACAATGAAATACTAATTTGCTGGCGTGCATATTCACGAGCGCAATTGCCGTACCTGCTGCGCTGCCGAATCCGTCGTTGTGACACACAGCCCCGTGTACAGACAGAGGCACCTGTGTACAGACGGAGACCAGTGTACAGACAGACACATGTGTACATAGACCTGTGTACAGAGAGGGACCTGTGCCCAGACAGAAACGTCTCTATAAAGACACCTGTGTACAGGCAGACGCTCGTATACAGACAGAGACCCGTGTACAAACAGACACACCTGTTTACAGACAAAGGTCTAGATACAGAAAGAAGCACCTGTGTACAGACAGACGGCTGTGTACAGGCAGGAAGCCCGTGTCCAAACGGAGTCCCATTTATAGGCAGACACATGTGTACAGAGACCTGTGTACGGACAGACACCTGTGTACAACAGAGACTTTTGTACAAACAGAGACATGTGTACAGACAGAGACACCTGTGTACAGACAAAGCCCCGTGTACAGATGGGGACCCATTTACAGTCAGACACCTGTGTACAGACATACACCTGCATACAAACAGAGACCTGGGTACAGTCAGAGACCTGTGTATGGTCCGAGGCCTGTGTACAGTCGAAGATCCGTGTACAGTCAGAGACCAGTGTACAACAGAGACCTGTGTGTAGAGTCCTGTGTACAGATAGTTACCTCTGTACAAACACAGATCTGTGTACAGAGAGAAACCTGTGTACAGACAGGATGTGAACAAACTATATGTACATACAGACAGAGACCTGTACACAAAGTCCTGTGTATGGAGACCTATCTATGTAGAAAGACCTGTGCACAGAAACAGATTTGAAACTCATTTATGTAGCACCATCGATCCACGACACATCCCTGGGCACTGAGAGAGCATTGACACTGGCTCACACTGAGAGATGAAGAGGTGAACGTGAAAAACAGGTCAGCGCTGGACTACAGTGTAAATGGGGACACAAAGGCAGACTGTGCAAGGTCCTTAAGGACTGCGTGCCCACTGGGCGTGGTTGCTGATGGTAAATGTCTGGATTGCTGGGGAGTGTCAAGGGCTGAAATAAGATTCAGGGTTAGCACAATCATCAATCTGCGGTGTATGGGCAACACGGTTACACACAGCAGTGGCCCCAAATACTCCACATCCTTCACTCAACATTAAGACAGGCTCCTCCATCAACCTGACCCTGTTCCACCTCCCCGGATGGTCAGGAGTGGAGGGCAATGGGCTGACCAATGGGCTGCTCAATGATCAATGGCTGACCAATGCCGCAGTGGGCAGGTCAGCTCGTATTGATCTCCTCCTTGCCCTGAGGAGAGGTCAGGGTCATGGAAAGACAAGATGGAGGAGAGAGAGAGAGAGAGAGAGAGAGAGAGAGGAGAGAGAGAGAGAGAGAGAGGAGAGAGAGAGAGAGAGAGAGAGAGAGAGAGAGAGAGAGAGAGAGAGAGAGAGAGAGAGAGAGAACTGGGACTGGAATTGGTTTATTATTGTCATATGTACGGAAATACAGTGAAAAGCTTGTTTTGCACACTGTTCATACAGATCAGATCATTACTCAGTGCATTGAGGAGAACAAGGTAAATCAGTAACAATGCAGAATGAAGTATTATAACTATAGAAAATGCAGTGCAGATAAACAATAAGGTGCATCATCACAATGAGGTAGATTGTGAAGTCAAGAATCTATCTGAACACACTAAGGAATATTTAATAATCTTATAACTGCGGGTGGAAGCTGTCATTGAGTCTGGTGGTATGTGCTTTCAGACCTTTGTATCTGCCGTGTGATGGGAGAGAGGAGAGAGAATGTCCGGGGTGGGATATTTGATAACGCTGGCTGCTTTACTGAGGCAGCGAGAGATGTAGAGAAGGTCCATGGAGTGGAGACCCGTTTCCGCGCTGATCTGAGCCGTGCTCACACCTCTCTGCAGATCCTTACAGTCACGTGCAGAGCAAACTTCCAAATGTATAGATGATCGAAGTATGTACAGAATACAGCTGAGGTTCGTCCTCCCGCAGGCAGCCATGAAAAGCAACACCATGGAACCCGTTCAAGAAAACATCAAACAAATGACTTGGTATAGCAGATGCCGTACCAAGCCATTACACATCCAGACAGCATGCTTTCTGTGTGCGTCAATAAAAATTAGCAAAAGGTGGCAGGGACGCGGAGACTTTCAGAAGCCTCCCGATGAACTGGAAATGTTGGTGAGCTTTATTGACCGTGATGTCTACGTGATTGGAGCGGGACAGGCCACTGCTGGTGTTCACTCCTTGGAATTTGAAGTCCTCAACCCTCTCGACTTCAACACTGTTGATGTAAACAGGACAAGGTCCACCCCCCGCCCCATTCTGAAGGTCAATAACCAGAACCTTGTCTTGCTGGAATGGAGGGAGAGGTTGTTGTCATGACGCACGTCCCTGTGCTCTCTATCTCCTTCTTGTACTCGGACATCGCTATTTGAGATACGGCCCACTAGTCATATCATCTGTAGAGAGAGTCAGAGCAGAATCTGGCCTCATAGCCAACAGTGTAGAGAGAGTAGAGTCAGGGTTTAGAATAATCGTGGTTATCAAAGTACGTACAGTGTATGAATCAACGTTGTAAATGTTAGACGTACTTTGATAATAAGTATACTTTCAACTTTGATATGTCACCATATATTACCCTAAGATTCATTTTCTTGCAGGCATTCAAAAATGAATAATCATGGCGAGGTGTTGCTGCCTCTCGCTACTGATTGCGGTCTGTTACTCAGGAAGTCAGAGACCAACAGAGAGAAGTTTTAACTCCCAGGGTCCAAAGTTTAGTGGTAATTTTTCTTGGAATTATAGCTTTTAAGACAGAGTTGCTTACAATTATGCAGTAATCAATAAACAAGGGTGACCCAGGGTGTCTTTACTGTCTAGATGCTCCAAAGGTAAGTGTAGGGCCAGGGAGATGGTGTCTGCCACAGACCTGTTTCTGACAATGTGAGGTCGGTCTGGTCCCGCCAAGCAATTCCTCCTGGACTCTGTGACGTAGAGGAACATGCAGACTCATCGACTGAGTCGATGCGGACAGAATGATAGAATCCCGTAGTGAGAGGGTGGAGGGACAGGGGAAGAATGCTGGGGTCCTTCTGGACGAAGGGCCAAATAGTCGGCTCCTACCCCTTCTGCTGGTAGTATGTCCTGGTCGTTCAGTGTCTACTGTGTCCTTACCTGAAGGCATGTCTGAGGCCTCCGTTGGTCAGAGCTGACCAAGGATATTGCATCCTAGCTGTCTAGATACACAAGCCAGGGCAGTACGATGTGGAGAGTAAGCTGTTGCCGGTGTAGCAAGCTCCCCCTCTCCATGCATCTGATGAACCCAAAGGAACGGCAGAGACCGATACAGTTTGACACCAGCAGCATGGCAGCAGTTGCCAGTCAGTATTGAACTCACTGTAGGACTGCCTTAGGGATTCCAGCTCCCGATTTTTCCCTTGGGGTTTACTCCCGAAGCCTTCCCCATGAGTGGGTATAGCCGCAAGGCAGCGGAGGTTTGTGAACGGAGTTTTCCTTCTCCTAGATGAGCTGCCCCATGGCTGACGAGCCCCATCTGCCCGAAATGACAGGATTTAAGGCGCCAGTAACCCGCCTTCGCCTCTTCCCCTGTCAGTAAAAAACGGTTCCGCCGGGCTTAGTAGCTAAGCCATGCGTGAAGGCCAGGGACTGGATTTGGTTGTCAGGGGCTATTTGAGGAGCACGCCATTGGGAACATTTAATAGGTAGTGGGAGCTCGTCTCCATTACCATGCCCGGCTGGTAACAACCTTAAGGAATCCCTGAAGTTCAACAGGAAATACTTAAACACCGCACTGCCCTGTCCCTGCCTCAGTACTGCAGGCGGTGTCCCCGCTCCTCCCCATCCCACCACTCCCGCTGTCTCCGTCCAGGTCCCAGACTTCGATGTGGGTTGGGAGAGGGGACGAGGCCAAAACTCCCTCTTCCTCCTTTGGAAGTGAAATCCTGGAGCAAGAGCCGCTGTGCGCAGCTGCCACCACCAGGTGGTGCCACTGCTCCAGGATCGGCTCCATTCCGAGGCGAAATGCTGCAGCTGATGGGAACCCGAAATCAAATCAGCCGCTGTTGCCAATGGTCAGCGGGTCGGACAGCCTCTGGGTAGAGGGAAGCAGATTAATGTCCCCAGTCAATGAACTTTCATCGGAACTGGGAAAAGTTGGAGAGAAATTTGAACACAAAATGCTGGTGAACGCAGCAGGAAGAGGTACAGTTGACGTTTCGGGCCGAGACTCTTCGTCAGGACCCTGTGTGTTGCTTGAATTTCCAGCATCTGCAGCTTTCCTCGTGTTTCCGAGAGAAAGTTGAAATTATCTTTAATATGAAGGACGACATCTTCAAAAGGCGATGCTTCAAGAAGGCAACATCCATTACCCAGGACACGCTCTCTTCTCATTGCTACCATCAAAGAGGAGGTACAGGAGCCTAAAGACACACACGACGTTTCGGGAACATACATATATATCTTATTGTAAATTATAGTTTTAAAAGTTATGTCTTGCAATGTAATGCTACCGCTGACAACAAATTTAATGACATGTGCTGCAGATATTAAACCTGCTTGTGAATTTGTGGGATATTGGTACTATTATTGGTGAAGGAGCCCAATACCATACTGTGACCAGGGTTCTGTGAATCGTATAACTAGGGCTTTAAGGGGGTGGGGCAGTGTAGGTTCAAAATCTTGGAAAAGTATGAATAAAGTAAAAGGTGCAGGAGGGGTACTGAAATCTCCAGAATAAAGAATAAGACAGAAATTTAGAAAGGGATAATAATTTAACTTCAAGCAACATGGAGACAAAATTGAAGAGAGTGGTGAATACAGGACTGACGATGTTATATTTAAATGTACACTGTATATGGAATTAGGCAGATGACCTGTCGTAGATAAAGATTGTCAGGTATTTCATTGTGGGCATCACTGAGTCGTGGCTGAAGGTTGGGAGCTTAACATCCAAGGATACACAGTGTATCGAAAGGTTGAGCAGGTAGGGAGAAGGGATGGTGTATCTCTGTTGATAAAAAATGAAATAAAATCCATAGAAAGTGGTGACATAGGTTCGGAAGATGTAGAATCTTTGTGGGTAGGGTTAAGAAACTATGAGGGTAAAAAGACCCTGATAGGAGTTATATACAGACTTCTGAACACTATCCAGTATGTGGGCTACAAATTACAACAGGAGATAGAAAAGGCATGTCAAAAGGGCAATGTTACAATAGTCATTGGGGATTTCAATATGAAGATAGACTGGATAAATTAGAATCCCAAGAGAAGGAATTTGTAGATTGCCGATGAGATGGGTTTTAGACCAGCATGTGGTTGAGCCTATTAGGGAGATGGAAATTCTAAATTGATTTGATTCAGGAGCTGAAGGTAAAGGAACTTTAGGAGGTAGCAATCATAGTATAATGGAATTTGCCCTGCAGTTTGAGAGGGAGAAGCTTCTAGGAAGCTAATGTCAGATGTATTAGTATTACTGTGGGGTAAAAGGAATTATAGTCATGATAGAGGAGTTGGCCAAAGTTGATTGGAAGGGGACACTAGCAGGGATGAGTTTCTGGGCGCAATTCAGAAGGCACAAGATAGATGCATCCAAAGAGGAAGAAGTATTATCAAGGGAAGTCAAAGACAACATAAAACCCAGAGCAAACACAGTAGAGCAAAGATTAGTGGGAAGGTAAAGGATTGGGGAGCTTTTGAAAAAACAACACAAGGCAACTAAAAAATTGATAAGGGAAAATTGTTGGAATTCTTTGAGGAAGTAACAGGCAGGATAGACAAAGAAGAATCAGTGGATGTTGGATTTTCATAAGGTTTTTGACAAGGTGCCACACACGAGGCTGCAAAACAAGAGCCCATGGTATTACAGGAAAGATATTAGCATGGAGAGAAGATTTGCTAAGAACGAAAGATTGGGAATAAAGGCCTTTTCTTGTTGGCTGCTGGTAACTGGTTGTGTTCATGAGGTGTAGGTGTTGTGTCTACTATCTGGACGATAAATTGATAGTTTTGTGGTCAAGTTTACAGATGGAGGGTAAGTAACGCTGAGGAAACAGGGAGTCTGCAGAAGGTCTTAGACAAATTGGGAGACTAGGCAAATAAGTGACAAATGGAATACAGTGTAGGGAAGTGTATGTCATAGAGCGATAGAGAACTACAGCACAGAAACAAGTCCTTTGACCCATTTAGTCCATGCCAAACCATTTAAACTACCTAATCCCATTCATCTGCACCCATATCATAGCCTTCTGATCCATGTACCTACCCAGACTTCTCTTAAACGTTGAAACTGGAATCACATCTACAACTTGCACTGGCAGCTCGTTCCACACACTCACCACCCTCTGAGTGAAGAAATTTCCCCTCATGTTTCCCCTTAAATATTTCACCTTTCACCCTTAATCCATGTCCTCTAATTATAGTCTCACCCTACCTCGGTGGAAAAAGTCTACTTGCATTTACCCTATCTATACCATCATAATTTTGTATTTCTCTATCAAAGCTGCTCTCAAACTTCTATGTTCCAAGGAATAAAGTTCTGTCGCGGCAACATCCTTGTGAATTTTCTCTGCACTCTTTCAATTATTCACATCGTTCCCGTAGGCAGATGACCAAAACTGCACACAGTACTCCAAGTTAGCTTCAGCAATGTTTTATACAACTTCAACATAACGCCCCATCTCCTGTACTCAGTATGAAGGCTAATGAGCCAAGTGCTTTCTTTATGACCATATCTGACTGTGACGCCACTTGCAATTAATCATGGACCTGTATTCCCAGATCACTTTGCCCTACTGCATTCCTCAGTGCCCTATCATTCATTGGTTCATCCTCCCAAAGTGCAATACCTCACACGTCTTAATGGTTATGGACTTTGGTAGAAGGAATAATGGCGTGAACTATTTTCTAATTCAGGAGTAAATTCAAAAATTGGAAGTGTAAATGCACCCTGCAGTCTTCGCGCAGGATTCTCTAAAGGTTAATTTGCAGGTTGAGTCGGTGTTGAGGAATTCATTCATTTCAAGGGGAGTAGAGTATAAAAGCAAGAATAGTTTTGTGCCCCTTATCTAAGAAAGTATGTGCTGGCTTTGGAGAGGGTCTGGAGGAGTCTTACAAGAATGATTCTGGGAATGAAAAGTGTTTACGAATGAAGAGCATCTGATAGCTTTGGGCCTGTACTCGCTGGAGTTTAGAAGAATGAGGTTCTATCTCATTGAAATGTATTGAATATTGAAGGGCTGGGCCAAGATAACGTGAAGGTGGAGAGGATGTTTCCTATAGCGAAGGAGTCTGGGACTAGAGGGAACAACCTCAGAATAGAGGGACATCCCTTTAGAACATAATCTGTGGAACTCAAATCTTGTTCACTTCAGTATATCCAAGTTCTGATAAAAGGTCAATGACCAGGGACATTAATAATCTGCTTCCCTCTGTCCAGAGGCTGCCCGATCCACCGACCCTCGGCAACAGTTGCCGGTTTTACTTCCGGTTCACAGCAGCTGCAGCATTTTGCGTTGGAGTGGAGCAGTGGCACCACCTGGCGGTGGCGGCGCTGCACTGCGGCTCCTGCTCCGGCGACTCTATTCTGAAACTGTCCCAGGAAGAAGTTTTGACACCGGCTCCTCTCGCTCCCCACATCGAGGTCTGGGGTCAGAGCAGAGGCCGCAGGAGAGGATGGAGCGCCGCCTGCAGTGCTGTGACAGGGACATAGTAGTGGCGTGATTAAATATTTTGTGTTGATATTCTGAACTACCGCGCCATTTACCGGTGGTGGGGTCAGGACCCGGCTGTCCGGCCTCTCGTTTGCCTCCTCCAGGAGGATCTCGGCGCCCACCTCCTGCTCCTTCATCCCATCGCTGCTGGGATTCTATCATCATCTCCGCATTGTCTCGGTCGATGACTCTCCGTGTTCCTCCACCGCACCGAGTCCAGGACCAGACTGGCGCTCAGATTGTCAGTCTCCGTACCGGGCTCTCGGCTGAGGAAGGGTGGTACTGTGGGAGGGAGGGTCTGAGGGTCGCTCTTGGTCTGAACCATTCATTTCCTCTCCCCCCCCCCAACAGATGTTGCCCGAGCCGCTGAGCGACCCCAGCATTCCAGGCCTGAGCGGCAGTGCCAAAACTTGCGGCCGCTGTCCGTCTCCTGAATTGGGGAGCTGGTTATCTAGTTCCTTGTAACTCAGCATCTTCTCTGCCCTGTACAAGGTCTGGAAACGCCCGGGGTCACGTCCTCCGTGGGCAGGCTCGGTGCCAACCTATTCCTTCTGCCCCAACCGTCCCACCCCCGTCGCATGAGGCTGCCCCGTTCCACAGCGCCCGCTGAGGACTTTCACAGGTCTGCGCTCCTGTTCTGCCTCAACAGCTGCTTACAGCATCCACACACCCCAGATGTTGAACATTCACACCGTACAGATGTTTCTCAGTTGTGCTGTGCAATACTCTCAACCCGGACATTCCAGCTGTTTCAAATCGCTTGTCTGCTGCAGCTCGGTGTGGTGCGTGCGTGTGAGTGTGACTGTGAGTGAGTGTGAGTGTGAGTGTGAGTGTGTGTGTGTGTGTCTGAGAGAGTGTGAGTGGTGTGTGTGTGTGACAGAGTGTGTGATTGTGTGTGTGTGAGAGAGACTGTGAGTGTGTGTGTGTGTGTGAGAGAGACTGTGTGAGTGTGTGTGTGAGAGAGAGTGTGTGACTGTGTGTGAGAGAATGAGTGTGTGTGTGAGAGTGTGTGTGTGGGAGAGACAGAGTGTGGTGTGTGTGTGTTGGGGGTTATGTGGAGCTGCAGTGCTTGTTTGGATCCATATAATCAGTTTGAATGTATACACCATCTCTGTAACCATCCCTCTGTGTACACCCACCCACCTCTGCACACGTCCTCTGTGTACCACCTGCACACACCCAGCTTTGCACACGTCGTCTGTGGAAGCGCCCACCCACCTGTGAACACACCCAGCTCCTGTGCACACACCTGCTCCGTTAACAAGTGACCCTGCTGCCTGACTGTGCACACACGTCCTCTCTGTGGTGATCCGTTCTGTATGTCGCGCCTGAGCCAACACTCGCTCTCCATCGACTTCACGCCGCTCCGCACCCTCTCCGGGGTTCCAGGGCACATCGCCCAGGGGTCGGGCTACACTTAGGACTGAGAACTACACTACGAGAACCCGCCTGTCTACTGGATTCCCCCCCCCCCACCCCACCCCACCCCACATATTTCAGTCTCGCAGTCTCACGTAATTGCGCAGCCCCACTCGCCCTTCTCGAAGAGGCGGCAATCTTTGGGAGAATGGCCCGGGGAGGGTGGAAGGTAAAAAGAAGGGAAGAGAGGACGTGGAGAAAGAGGGGGGAGAAGAGGTGGAGAAATGCATGGAGAGAGGATAGAAATAATGAAGGGAGGTCGGAAGGAGATAGGTGGTTGGAAGGGAGTGGAAGGCAGTGAGAGGGTTTTAGGGAAGGAAAGGGGAGAGAGAGAGAGAGAAGGAGGGGAGCAAATGAAGACTGAGGGAGCGAGCATAAGACCATAAGCTCTTGGATTGTATTCGTTAGAGTATAGAAGGATGAGAGGGGATCTCATAGAAACATTTCGAATGTTGAAAGGGTTGGACAGAGTAGATGTGGAAAGGCTGTCTCCCTTGGTGGGTGAGTCCAGGACAAGAGGCCACAGTCTTGGAATTACACGGTACCCATTTAAAACAGAGATGAGGAGAAATTTTTTTAGCCAGAGGGTCGTGGATTTGTGGAATTAGTTGCCACATACAGCTGTGGAGGCCCGATCATTGAGGGTGTTTAAGGAGGAGATTGACAGGTATCTAATTAGTCAGGGTATCAAGGGATATGGGGAAAAAGCCGGAAGTTGGAACTAGATGGGTGAATAGTTCAGCTCATGGTGGAGTGGCGGAGCAGACTCGATGGGCTGAATGGCCTACTTCTGCTCCTTTGTCTTGTGATCTTGTGTTGACATAGGAGGAGAATTAGGCTATTCAGCCCATCGAATCCTCTCCGCCATTTCATCATGGCTGATCCTGGATCCCATTCAACCTCATATGTCTGCCTTCTCACAATACCCTTGATGTCCCGACCAGTCACGGATCTATCAACTTCCGCTTTGGATATACCCGCGGACTTGGCCTCCACCGCAGTCTGTGGCAGAGCGTTCCACAGATTCACCGCTCTTTGGCAGAAAAGAAATCCTCAATTTGGAGGCTGTGCCCTCTAGTTCTGGACACCCCCACAGAGGAAATAGCCTCTCCACATCCACCTTGTTGAGTTATTTCAACATTCGGTAGGTTTCAATGAGATCCCCACCCCCCGGCATTCTTCTAAATTCCAGTGAGTACAGGCCCAAAGCTGCCAAACTCTCCTCATATGTTAACCCCTTCATTCCCTGAATAATCCTCGTTAACCTCCTCTGGACCCTCTCCAATGACAATACATCCTGTTGACAATACTCCAAGTGCGGCCTGACTAATGTCTTATAAAGGCTCAGCATTACCTCCTTGTTTTTATATTCTATTGCCCTTGAAATAAATGCCAACGTTGCATTTGCCTTCTTTACCACAGGCTCAACCTGTGAATTAACCTTCTAGGAGTCTTGCACGAGGACTCCTAAGTCCCTCTGCACTTCTGATGTTTGAACCTTCTCCCCATTTAGATAACAGTCTGCACTATTGTTTCTTTTTCCAAAAAGCATTATCATACATTTCCCAACACTGTATTCCATCTGCGATTTTCTTCCCCATTCTTCCAATTTGTCTAAATCCTGGTGTAATCTCATTGCTTCCTCAGCACTGCCTACCCCTCCACCTATCTTCATATCATCCCCAAACCTAGCCACATCAATCACCTAAATCACTGACAATAAGAAAAGCAGCGGTCCTAATACTGACCCCTGAGGAACGCCACTACTCACTGGCAGCCAACCAGAAAAGCCCTCCTTTTATTCCCATTCGCTGCCTCCTGCCTGTCAGCCATTCTGCTATCCATGCCAGTGTCTTTCCTGTAACACCATAGGATTTTATTTTAAATAGCCTCGTGTGAGGCACCTTATCAAATGCCTTCTGAAATCTAAGTAAATGACATCCACTGCCTCTCCTTTGTCCACCCTGCTTGTTACTTGCTCGAAAAATTCCAACAGATTTCTCAGCCAAGATTTCTCTTTACAGAAACCATACTGACTTTGACTTATTTTATCATTAGTCTCCAAATACCCCGAAACCTCAACCCAAATAATAGACTCCAACACTTTCCCAGCCACTGAGGTTAGGCTAACTGGCAAATGATTTCCTCTCTCTTGTCTTCCTCCCTTCTTAAAGAGTAGAGTGACATTTGCAATTTTTCAGTCATTCAGACCATGTCAGAATCAAGTGATTCTGGAAAAATCGTGACCAATGCATCTGTTATGGCTTCAGCAACCTCTCTCAGTCCATCTGGTCCAGGTGACTTATCCACCTTAAGACCTTTCAGTTTGCCCAACACTTTCTCCTTTGCAATAGCAATGACACTCACTCCTGCTCACTGACACTCTCAGACCTCTGGCACACTGCTCGTGTCTTCCACAGTGAAGACTGATGCAAAGTACTCATTAAGTTCATCTGCTTTTTCTTTGTTCCCTGTTACTATCTCATCAGCACCATTTCCCAATATCAACTCTCACCTCCCTTTTATTCTTCATATAACTGGGAAAGAAACTTTTAGTATTTTCCTTTGTAGTATTGGCTAGTCTGCCCTCATAGTCCATCTTTTCCCTTCTCATGGATTTTTTAGTTGCCTTTAGCTGGATTTTAAAAGCTTCCCAATCATCCAACTTCCCACTCACTTTTGCTACCTTATTTGCCCTTTCCTTGGCTATTATGCAGTCCTTAACTTCCCTTGTCAACCACGGTTGCCTACACCTGCCATCTGAGAACTTCTTCTGTGGGACATGTCTATCCTGTGCCTTGTGAACTATTCCCAGAAACTTCAGCCATCTCTGAGAGGGAAGGGAATGAGGGGGATGAGAAGTGGAAGATGAGTGAGAGGGGTGGAAGGACGGGAGGGTGAGGGGGGGTCGGAGGGAATGAGGGAGAGAGCGGGCAGCTGGTCGTAGACGGAGGCATCATTGCCGGGGAAGCGGCGATCTGGGCCGCGGTAACAACGCCAACAATGATCAGAGAAAAATAAAACCATTTGGAAATGATTTCTCCATTTTAAACAAATCTGTTTTATTTTCTCACCTGGAATGGTTTAGAATCGAGTCCCAGAGAGAGCAGGAGCAGAGGAAGGGTTCAGGGTAAGGGCAGGGGGCCGGACCCTGCGCCGTCCCGACAGCCGCCCGCAGTGGACTGGAGCGGGTCCGAGGTGGGCGGGAGTGACCCGAGACGGGTGTTGGACGTTTCTGTGAGTGGGGAGAGTGGGAGCCGGGCAGCCACAAGCGGCGGAAGAAAGCAACCGCTTTTACCTGACTTCCCCTGCCGCCGGCTGTCTCTCCGATGGCGGCGGGTTGGTCGTCGTCGCCCTTCTCGGGGACAACGAGAGATTGGCAATAAATACCGCCCCGAAACAAGGGGCATTGAAGGATGGGTCACTGAAAACTCGACAGCGGGTCTCGGGTACCCGCGCCCACCCACCACTGATCGGGGGAGGGATCCTGATCACGATGTCATGGTGATAGGATCTTGATTAGTCGGGAGAAGGCAGGAGAATGGAAACATGAAGAAATGATGGAATGGAATCCGTCATGATGAAATGACGGAGAATAATCGACGGACATAAAAGTTGCTGGTGAACGCAGCAGGCCAGACAGCATCTCTAGGAAGAGGTGTGTGTTGTTTGAATTTCCAGCATCTACAGAATTCCTGTTGTTTGCGAATAATCGACGGGCCGAGTTGCCTAAATTTCTCGTATGTCTTCCGCCCGGTCTGAGTTCGCTCATCCCAGCCGGGGTCGAAACACAAAGCAGAGAGGGCAAGTCCGGAGATGGACTGTCTGGGGGTTGACCGAGGGGAGCGGCAGGGATCCCGGGTAAAACTGAAGTCTGGGAGAATCCCTCCAGGCTGATCTCACCAAGAGGAGGGCACATTTGGGTGCTGGAGGCCACTCACCCATTCCCCAGACATCACACAGGAGTCCCTCGGGGCGGTATTCTGGGCGCAAACATCTTCACCTTCCGACCGCCCAGGGTGGTGACTGTACCGTGTTCAATTCCTCTGCGGGACGGGCAGCGCCCTGCTGGTGAACCTTGGTCCTGGGGTCGGAGAGGCGGCGGTTTAGGGAATGGCTGTCCCGGTGGTTCGAATAACCCGCGGTATATTTTGTATATGTTTAAAATGCTGGAGGAGCCCAGCAGGTCGAGCAGCGTAAATCAACCAGGCCAAAACTCGGCCATGGTCGGTGCCAAGCCTGGCTGCGAAACGGGGCTAGCAACCGCATCCCAGAGAAACCCAGAGTCACAGAAATGCTAACAAACTTCATCCCTGGGATAGGAGGGAGGGATCTTCGCCTGTATGGACTAGCCCAGGACCGTGGCGAGCTGCCTGTGCCCTAACAGGGGCGATGGGCTTACGGAAGCAAGCTACAGGCATGAAGACCCAGGCAACATCCGGCCACAGGCCAGCAGGGTCTGAACTTAGAGCGCCGACCACCACCCCCTCTGCCTCCACAGACGCTGCTTGACATGCTGAGAACTTCCAGCAGGTCGAACACCGATAAAAAGTACCGCAGGGCTTCCGAACCCACGGGACAGCAAATCCCAAACCCACCGCCTCTCCCACCCCAAGACCAGAGCCTCTGAGGCTCCGCAACCCGTAGGTAGTTCCCATCCCGGTGAGAAATGTCAGGATGGCTTGTCCCAATAAAGGTGGCAGAGTGGTGCGTGAACTCTCTCTCCGCCGACGTTAGCCGAACAATGAGTTGTTTTCGGGGATCTTACTTCAGATTTGCAGGCGCTGGTGAGGAGAGAGTTAAACCAGTTAAGCCCACCTTTCTCAAGCGAACGGCGGCCCAGTCAGCAGAAGGCGGAGAGTTTCCAAGCGCCGGGTTCTGGACTGGCGCTCCCGGCCGCCGTCACTGGGTGGCGGTAGGAGCTGCGAGTCTGATCCTCAGCTTGGCTCCCCGACGCCGGGGCCATCAACAAGGAACATCCGGCAGGGAGCTCGACGGACGGGGGGCAGCAGCGGGGATAGAGGGGTGGAAGAAATGTGACCAGGAAAGGGAAGGGAGGTAAAGAGGGGGAAATGAGAGAGGGCGGGGGTGAGGGGAGAAAGGAATGGGGAGGGGGTGGATGGAGATGGGGAGGGAAAGGGGAGGGGAGGGAGGGAGCGGAGGGGAGGGAAAGGGGAGGGGAGGTGGGGAGAAGGGAGAGGAAGGGGAGGAGGAGGAGGGGAAGGAGAGGTGAGGTGGAGGAGGGGAAGGAGAGGTGGGGTGGGGAAGGGGAAGGAAGGAGAGGTAGGGTAGGGGAGGGAAGGAGAGGTGGGGTGGTGGAGGGGAAGGAGAGGTGGGGTAAAGAAGGGGAGAAAGGGGAGGGGAGGAGAATGGTGAAGGGGAGGGGCAGAGAAGAATGTATTGGAAGGGTAAGGAATGGGGAGAGGGGAATATGGGAGGGAAGGGGAAGTGGGGGAATGAGAAGGGGAGGAGGAAGAGGGAGAGGAGAGGGTGAGGGAGAAGGAGGGGAAGAACTGCTGGTCACAGGGGTGAGGAAGCCACCCGGGACTCACTCACTGACGAGCTCCCTGCCACGGGCTCCACCAGGAGGCTCTCTCCTATCCCCTCCTCATCACTCTCCTCTCTCCTGCCCCTCCCCAACACTGCTCCCTCCCCTCTCCCCATCAGTCGTCCCTGCCCCTTCCCATCACTCTCCTCGGCCCTCCTCATCACTTGTCCCTCCCCGCCCCATCACTCCACTCCCCCCTCCCCATGAATCCCCTCCCCCGTCAGTCTCCCCATTCCCCATAACTCCACCCACCCCTCTCCTCTCCTCGGGCATCCCTATCACTCTCCACTGCCCCTTCCTCTATCACTCTCCCCACTCCCCATCACTCCACCCTCTCTCCCCATCCCACCCCACGCCATCTCTCCCCTCCTCCCTCTCCCCTCACCACTGCCCATCACTCCTCTTTGCCCTCCTCTCGTTCATCCCCATCACTCACCCCTCCCCTCACCATTACATTTCTCTCCTCTCCCAATCAGACTTCCCTCCCCAATTTCCATCATTACCCTCTCCACTCCCCATCAGTCCATCCCCTCTCCCCCTCATCACTCTCTTCTCCCCTCATCACTCTCATCTCCCAACTGCATCTCTCCCTCTGCGCCGGATGCCGACCGAATCCCCTCTCACGTACCCGATCTCTCTGCGTATCCCCACCCCGCTCTCCCAGATCCACCGTTCCCACACTTCCCACCATTCCAACACCCCTCCCCTCCCTCGTTCCTGCCCTCTCTCTTCTACCACTTTCCTCCCCTCCTCTCCCCTTAGCCCACCTTCCCCCTCCCCTTCGTCCCTCCCCCTGCCCCTCCCAGAACCTCCTCCACACCCCTCCCTCTGCTTATTGTAATAAGCGGTAAATGTCAGTGGGGACGCGTCAGAGCGGCCGGCCGTGTTGCTGCGATGATTATTCCGCCGCTCTCGGGCCCCGGGCGGACACAGCTACAGTCTCCAGGTAAGAAGAGCCGACTCCGGCTACCCTTCCGGACGTGAGCCGGGCTCCCGATCCGGCACCTCTTCGTGCCGGGACCTGCGCAGATCCCGGGGTTCAGCCTGGGACAGGGGATCGGTCGCCGTTCGGAGCCGCTAGACTATCCCCGGGGAAAGGTCGGTGTCGAAAAGCCCCGGGTCCGGACTGGAGGAGGAGGTGTTTGGGAACGGGACTGCGGGGCAGTCAGCTGAGTGCGGCCGTGGGGGCATCCCGAACCGACAGCAACTCCGGCGCCGCGGCCGCGGAAGGGTTAACGCGCCTCAGGAGCAAGCGCTCATTTCCGGGGACGGGACGCACTTTATTCAAAGGATCAGGAACGGCCGTAAGGAGAATGTTCGCCGGCTGGCGGAGCGCGGAGCCCGGGCACACACCGGCCCCTCTCCGGCGCTGCCACCATGCTTGGGTGCGGGGGATTCTCTGGTCTCGGGTTGGGGCGGAGGTAATATCCAGGGGGTAAAGGGGTTACGGCTAGAAATGAAAGATCTCAGAACTGGTAGACGTCGGGGTTGGGTCTCAGTGTTGTAGAGGTCTCTGGTCTGGGGTGGTAGATCTCGAGGGGGGGCGATCTCTGGGCTGAGGTGGTAGATCTCGGGGGGCGGGCGATCTCGGGGCTGAGGATCTGGGTATTTCTAGGCTGAATGGAGGGATGTCTGCTGGTGCGGCTTCTGTGAGTTTGTGGGGTGTGATGAGCGGGTCCGGGAAGGTAGTGTAAGTCGGGACGGGATACGGTGGGGGGTGGGGCTCCTGTCTGCCCGTACTGGGGACGGAAGGGTTAAACGCGACGGCCGAGCGGGTGCCGGTAAACAGAACTAGCCCCGTCCCATAGTGATGTAATGTGTGCAGTGCCCACAGGGGGGTTGTGATGTGACCCCCCCCTCCCTCCTCACCAGCCATTCTAACATGTATAAGAGGTGGCACCGTTCAGCCTCCGGTCAATTGGGCTCCTAATCTGGATGCGGGACGGCGACCCACACACCCACCAGACGCTGCAAGCCCCCCCCCCCCCACAGGTAAACGCCAGGCCCCCACCACCTCCGTCAATCATTGAACGGGATTTTCCGCTGGATTCGGAGGTGGGGGCGCCGGTGTTCCGCTCTCCTCACGCGGTCCTGAGGCCAACTGTCCCACAGTCCCGGGCGAGGCGCGGGCCCTTTAAAAGCCATTCCCGCCCCGAGTTCCAGCAGACCAGCCGTTCCTCGTACGCAGCAGCTCGGGATGGGGGTATTATCGGGACCGGGGCGCGGCGAGTGGAGATCAGTGGGCTCGGGGTGGCGGTGAGCGGGGGGAGTCTGCCGGCTTGGATGGGGAGATTGCAGGGTCATTGAGGGTGAGGTTTGAGAGGTCAGGTGGGTGTAAGTGAGCGCGGGCTGTTTCCAAGGTTGTGCCGGGTGATATCTGAGTCAGCGGGAGGTGTTTGGGTGGCTTTGGGGGGATGATGTTGACGGGTTTGAATGTTTTTTTGGGGGGGGTGTGCTGTGGCGTCTCTGATAGGCTCCCCGCTCCCCACACTGACTCTGCTCTCTGGCTGAAGGTGGCGAGATGATGCCCATGCTCGAAGCCATGGAGGTGCCGAACCACGCCAAACAGCTCCTACTGCAGCTAAACCGGCAGCGGACCAAGGGTTTCCTGTGCGATGTGATCATCGTGGTGCAGAACGCTCTGTTTCGGGCGCACAAGAACATCCTGGCGGCCAGCAGCGTTTACCTGAAGTCCCTGGTGGTGCATGACAACTTGGTGAACCTGGACCCGGAGATGGTGAGCCCTGGCACCTTCCGCACCATCCTGGATTACATCTACACTGGCCGCCTCAACGACTACGAGCAGGGCAGCGAGCAGACCCTGGGCGCGATCCTGGCGGCCGCCAGCTACCTGCAACTTCCCGACTTGGTCGCCCTCTGCAAGAAGAGACTCAAACGGAACGGCAGCTACCTGCACATCCGCACCGGCTTCTCGTCGTACGGTAAACTGGGCCGAGGTCTGCGCGCCGCCACCCCCGTCATTCAGTCCTGCTACTCGGTGCCTCCACGGCTCTTGGACGGCCAGCCCCTGCACACCTTGAACACGAACTCGGGCGAGCTTTACGCCCCGCCTTCTCAGGGTAACCGGCTCCAGGACCTGGCGCTGCCAGACCAGGCCACGTCGCAGCTGCTCGGCCTCGACCTGTCCAAAAGGAGCCCGCGGGACGACGTGCACTCCGGTGAGTCCAGGCAGACCAGCCCGCCGGCGGGCGGCCCCCTACTCGCCAACGGGACCCCGGGCAAAGAGCAGGCGGTGGGCGTTATGCACGCGATGGAGACGGACGAGATGCTGCGGCCAGACGGCGGCGTCTTCCGGGGCGATGTGAAGGGGACTGACGAGGTGTCGCGCTGGTTCAAGCAGGAGCCGCTGCCACCGTACGCCGACGAGTGCGACCGGGAGAAGGTGGCGAGGGGCGAAAGGCAGGAGCGCAAGGGGGATGCGGCTGGAGGTCCCGGGCCCCCTCCCCCTCCCCCGGCTCCCGCAACCGCCCGCTACCCGGGGCTGGGCTGCGACGAAGCGGAAGACGAGAAGAGCAGCAGCGAGGAGACGAGCAGCGACGAGCCGTGTGGTTCCGGGGCCGCCGAGCGCTACGCCGAGTGCGCACACCTGGCCTACGAGCCCGAGCACTTCGGTGACAACCTGTACGTGTGCATCCCCTGCGGGAAGGGCTTTCCCAGCTCCGAGCAGCTGAACGCGCACGTGGAGAGCCACACCGAGGACGAGCTCTTTCATAAGGAAGTGACCGAGCCCGCCGCCGCCGCCTTCGCCGACAAGCCAGGCGCCGCCCTCGGCGACCTGGTGCGGCCGTACCGCTGCTCCAGCTGCGACAAGTCATACAAAGACCCGGCCACGCTACGCCAACACGAGAAGTCACACTGGCTGACCCGGCCCTACCCCTGCAATATCTGCGGCAAGAAGTTCACGCAGCGGGGCACCATGACCCGCCATATGCGGAGCCACTTGGGCCTGAAGCCGTTCGCCTGCGAGGCGTGCGGGATGCGCTTCACCCGCCAATACCGGCTTACCGAGCACATGCGCATCCACTCCGGCGAGAAGCCATACGAGTGCCAGATCTGCGGCGGCAAGTTCGCACAGCAGCGCAACCTCATCAGCCACATGAAGATGCACACGGCCGAGTGCAAGACCAAGCTGGACTTCGGCGACGGTGTCTACCCGCTGGCCAAGTTCGCCGCCGCGCACCTGGGAATCCACCAGGACAAGGCGGCCGAAATGCTCGGCCAGTCGGCACATCTGACGGCCGACTCTTACCCCCCGCCCTAAGGGGCTGCGCTTGTGCCTCCCTCCAGAGCCGGGGGCCGCTCCCCCCTCTCCCACCGTGGCTTCCCGCTAAGTGGCCAATAGTGCCAGGGCCGACGGAGGAGGCGGCGGCAGAACCCCTAGTCACCTTTGCCTTAAAGATTTGAACTGTCGAATGTGAGCGCACGGAGCCTGCACCTGAGGCAAGAGGCCAGGGTCCCTCACTACCTCCTCTGGTCCGCTCCCTCTCTACACAGCACCTCATCACCTCAGCCTCCTGCCCAAGGTCTAGGCGGGAACTTGTTTAACCGCTTTCACCAGTTATATCCTACATTTTCTGAAAACGTCCCTGTAGTTTATCAACTTTACCCATCCACAGAACCACTAAGTCCCAACCCCTCTCCACGGCAGCCCCGCAGCCCAGAGACCACGGACTCGCCATTCTGCGTGTCTCCAAACAGGTCCCGGTGTCACCGCGCCGCCCGCTTTACCGAACTCAACACTGTGACAACGCTGGTTCCGGTAACGGCCAGTGGTACCGTGCCTCGGCGTGAGTTACGACGGCTCGCCCCAAAGCTGCAGCTAATCTTCCCCAGGCGAGGTTAGCAAATCTTGCGGATCATCCAAAGTATCACGGGGCGGCTGTCAAGAACTTTGGAAATGACAGCGTGGAGCTGGGAAGAAGCTGGGTCCTTAAATAACCACGGGATAAAGTTGGAAATTGCAGGTCGGTTATTCAGACACTTATTAAATGCAGTATTTTAGCATGAGATGCAACTTGCCAGTGTTTTTGCAGGGATTTGTAAAAATGTCCTATTTTGTACGTCCGATTGGATGTGGGTGGAATGTGAGCACTGCGCCTGTGTGTCTGACACACGCTCTGTAAATAAATGTGACCAAAGTCAGTCTGTGCTGTCACCTACCCCAATATTTTTTTTATAAACAAAATTTAAAAGCCAAAATACAATTCACAATGTTGCAATACAAGAAACAGTATTTTTATAAATGTTTTTTGCATTAAGATGAATGTATTTATTGCATGTATTTGTACTGTTTACTTCAAACCAGTCTGTATAAAATGCTTCGATGGGATAATGTTTCTATAATTGTATTTTTGTAAATCAGCAAACCAAAAATTTTCATCGTGAAACTGGTTTCTATAAAACACCAAATATCAATTAAAACGTTACAGACGTGGATTTTAATCTCCATTTTATTCGACTGGTAGTTAAATGAATACTAATTAGCTGTTAAACTTCCTACTAGGTGACAATGTTTGCAGATCACATGGGGAAGAGGGGTGTGTGTGAGAGTGTGCGCTGCTTCCACATTGGTCAGTACCTATCGAACGTGACTGACTACAGAGCTGCGTGTTCAGCCTAAACGCTTTAAACACCCCAGTTACACTGCACTTTCTCACCACACAAAACCAGACAGCACACTTAACGCTAATCCAGGCACCTAACTATGCTTTAGCCAAACCTAACCACCTATAAATTAAAACAATGGAAACAGTTCTGAAATGTCTAAAATAAATCAGCTTTCGGAATTTCTTTGCACTTTAAAAGGGTGCGAATCCCAGCCGCCAGCGTATTACTGCCTCAGGGCTGGGAGCCCTCTGCCTCTACATCCAAAGTTAAGCAGTCACTCTCAGCTACTTGATAGCTTGGCACAGAGCTGGGATTTAGAACCCACCAGGTATCTCAGTCATCAGGGCGCTGTAACCGAACTCCTCTCCCGCCTCCTCCAAAGCAAGATTCTTTAAATCTGCCAAATGCCAAAGGTCCTGGGCATGGAGCTCAAAATGAAAGGGCAGATATACAAAGTGTAACAGACCCCCTCCCAGCCCCAGCCCTACACCTGACTCACCACAGCAGCAAGGACAGCACTAAATCTTACTTGGAATAAACGTCCCTCCACTTCAACTCCATGGGCTCCATCGTGTAGAGCACATTTCAAGCTGATAGGCTGATGTCACCATACCAATATAAAAAGCTAGCTCTGGCTGTGACCCTGAGCACAACTTTTCAGGCTAATCCCATACCATGGGCCTTTAACAAGCCGACACAAAGTCCTCATTGCAAACTTTTGTGTGTGAAATTCCTCCTGTCAAACACTGACAGCACACAAGCAGCAGCGATGCAAGCCACCAATGCCTGGCACCCATGTGCTCTGCCACTCTGAGAGAACAGATTCGGGGATAAGCTTTCAGACACACTCAGCAGAGGAGAGTGAAGTCCTTCCGTCTCTGCATAAAACTACTCAGGCTCCAATGAAATAACCCGCCGGGGGATACCACTCCCTCTCACTAACCTGCATCTGGCTGCACACTTGTCAGTTGTGACTATCAACCCACTAGGACCAGCTGCTCCTACAGAACCATCAACACGTTTCATCGGGACTTGCCTCTTCAGCTTCATATCACAATCTTCTACCATGTATTCACTCTCATCTTCTCGTAATGCTTTTTTAATGGAGGGGTGGGTTGCCGTGGTCTCTCAACAACGCTCACTGGAATCCACAGGATAGCTCTGTCACCTCAGCCCACCTTGGCCCACTTCAGGAAGACCGGGATGGGTCGGACAGGCACATTGCGAGTCAAGGCTTTCACCCTCATGTTGCGGTCGTCAGTCAGTAGCACCACGTCACGTCGCAGGCGGATGGGCTCATCTGGGGAGGAGGGTGAAGACAGAAAGACCACAGAATTAGAATCAGTTTTATCACTGACATGTCCTGCAGTAAGCTGTTTTGTTTGCAGTACATTGTAATACATACAAACTATAAATTACTATACATCTTATTACAGAAAGCGAGCACAGGTCACCAACCACACCGGCTCCACAGTGCCAAGGAAAGGCTGTGAGAGGGGGGTTTAAGGAGGATAGATGTTGTCTGCCTGACTGTACGTAGCAGCACTGGAAACCACCACCATGACCCACGACAATCCGTTCAGAGATCCCTCAAAGCTGCCGCACAGTTGATAGGGTTGTTAAGAAGGCATACACTGTGTTGGCCATCATTAGTTGAGGGACTGAGTTCAACAACCGTGAGGTAATGTTACAGCTCTAAATAGCCCTGGTTAGACCACATTTGGAGTATTGTGTTCACTTCTGGTACCCCCATTATAAGAAGGTTGTGGAAGGATTAGACAGGATGCAGAAGAAATTGACCAGGATGCTGCCTGGATTAGACAGCATGTCTTATGAGGATTTTTTGAGTGAGCTAGGGGCTTTTCTCTTTGGAGTGAAGGAGGATGAGAGGTGATTTGATTGAAGTGTACAAGATGATAAGAGACATAGATAGAGTGGGGAGCCGGACTTTTTCCCAGTGAGGAAATGCAGTGGGGCATAATTTTAGAGTGATTGGAGGGAAGTATAGGGAGGATGTCAGAAGTAGGTTTTTTACATGGAGGGTAGTACGTGTGTGGAACGCAGTGCTATTGGGGAGAGGTGGTAGAGGCAAGTACAATAGGGGCATTTAAGAAACTCTTAGGGGGATAAATGGATGGAGGCCTATGTAGGAGGGAAGGAGATTGATCGTGGAGTAGGTTAACAGTTGGCATAACATTCTGGGATGAAGGATCTGTACTGTGCTGTATTGTGGAACAGCTTAGATCCTTTACAGCCATTCCTTGCAAAGATACACTGTCAGCTGGAAGCAAAGAAAACCAACTGGAAGGGTAAATTCAAAACTGAATAAACAAACTGGAATGATTTGTTTTGATGACTGAATATCCTTTGTGTAGTGAATGGGGCGCAGAATTGAGAAGGTTCAGCAGCCTCATGCTTATATACAGCTTGATGGGGAGGGGCCTGTGTACTTGTACACAATTACGCACCATACAGTAACCTACCAGTATACTAGTGGACTGGAATAAAGTTATAAGAAAGATGTCATGAAGCTGGAAAGAGTGCAGAAAAGATTTACAAGCATAACACACACAAAATCTGGATGAACTCAGCAGGTCAAGCAGCACCTATGGACAGGAATAAATAATTTCAGCTTGAAATGTCGACTCTTCATTCCTCTCCATAGATGCTGCCTGACCTGCTGAGTTCCTCCAGCATTTTGTGTGTATAATTCTCAATTTCTAGCATCAGCTGAATCTCTTGTGTTTAAGATTTACAAGAATGTTACCAGGACATGAGGGATTTAGTTATGGGGGAGGTTGGGGATTCCTTGGAGCATAGGAGACCAAGAGGCTGATAAAATTCTGAGGAGCAGAGATAGGATGAATGCTCACAGTCTTATTTCCCAGGGAAGGAGAATGAAAAAATAATAGTACAGGTTTAAGTGGGAGAGGAAAGATCGTATGGGAACCTGAGGGACAGCTTCTTCACTCAGACAGTGGTCTGTATATGGAATGAGCTGCCAGAGAACGTGGTTGAGGCAGGTAGAGTAACACCATTTAAAAGACACTTGGAAAGGTACGTGGATAGGCAATGTTTCAAAGGACATGGGACCAACGTGAACAAATGGGACTGGCTTCGGTGAGTATCTGGGTCAGCATGGATGAGTTGGCAGAAGCTGTGACAACCCCATCAGAGATGGAGGTGACCTGGGGAGGGAGGACAATGAGTGTTGTCAGGTGAAAGTGTACAGAGAGCTGTCCAAACTTTACATTCCATCAGTCACCAAGCATCTGCTTACTCCCTGGGAATTCTGACACACTGTACTGTGTGATTTTCCCAATGTGTGCCCAGTATTAAGTGATTTAATCTCACTGACAGAATATTGCAGAGTCCACATATTCACATTATTCAGCTTTGCAAATCCACTGAAGACAGGTTGAACCAGTTAGCATTTTTCACTTTGGACCAAAGGAGGATGAGGTGTACAAGATGATCAAAAGCATAGATCAAATGGACAGCCAGGGATTTTTCCCAGGGCAGAAATGGCTAATATGAGGGGCATAATTTTAAGGTATTTGGACGAAAGTACAGGGGGAATGTCAGAGGTACGTTTTTTAACACAGAGACTGATGGGTACAGAGAACATATTGCCTGGGGTGGTGGTAGGGGCAGATACATTAGGGGCATTTAAGAGACTCTTAGATAGGCAGATGGATGTTAGCAAAATGGAGGGCTATGTAGAAGGGAAAACTTAGATTTCTGTCAGAGTAGGTTAAAAGGTCAGCACAACATTGTGGGCCAAAGGGCCTGTACTGTTCTATGTTCGATGCAATACAACCACCAATCTATTACAGCTGAGCCTACAAATGGGCCAGTCGGCACATATACTTATAAAGAGTTTCTTTTCCATGTTCATCATCTGAGTGAAATTGGAAGGAAGGACATAGAAGGACACTGGGGCTGAAAAGTTAAGTCCTCTGCGCTGGGACACGCCTAAAACCTCTGTGCTTGTTTCTCTTTGCACCCCTCCCACAAGCACATCCAGACACATTCACTGTCCACAGCCAATAGACTTTAGAAAAACCATAGCAAGTGCTGGGACACTGAGGTTAGGCAGCACCTATGGAGACAGAAACAGAGTTAATGATACAGGGCAGGGACGTTCCACTAGGGGAGAATGATCGACAATCTTCTAATCAGGGATCTTGGAGCAGAAATATTAACTGCCTCTTTCCACTGACACTGTCTGATTTGCTAATTGTGTCTAGCATTTTCAGATTTCCTGCATCTGCCATTTTTCACTTTTCAAGCATTATTCAAGAACTGTCACTGGTGTAAGGAAGGAAGTACAGTGGTCAACTGATGAACAGCCAGATCCCACAAACAGTTCGATAATGATCAGGTAATCTGATTTACTATAGGATAAACATTGGTCTCAGGAGGCTAACAAGAGCTCCCAATCCTGACTTTTACTTATGGGCTGACAGTTTAACATTTGTCTAAAACGTGGTCACACTGCACCTAACTCAGTACTGTTCCTTCAGTGACTTCTCTCAGCACGCCCCTTTTTTAACAAAACTGTAAAAGTTTACTTACACAACAGTTACACAAAGTACAAACATTATTTACAAGACAGTGAACAAATTCAAATTAAAATATGATTTCTACTGTCCATAGGAAAAGTTAATTCCCTGGAGGTCCACTGCCCCTAGAAATACCCCACTGTACCCATTATGACCACGTTCCCTCTGCAAGGAAGTGTCCTCGGAAGAGGGACAGGCAGGTGACCCTGGCAGAGCCCTCAACTTGGCCAGGCCCAGGAGCAAGATCATCAGTGGATCCTACTAGCAACCCACCCCATCCATTCTTGCTCCCATCTATGAGGAGCACGGGGCAGTAGTGCAATCAGAACCTCAAAGACTCAAGACCATAAGACGTAGGAGCAGAATTAGGCCATTCAGCCCATCGAGCTTACCCCACCATTCCATCATGGCTGATCCTGGATCCCACTCAACCCCGTACACCTGCTTTCTCACCATATCCTTTGATGCACTGACCAATCAGGAAATGATCAACTTCTGCCTTAAATATACGCACGGACTTGGCCTCCAGTGTAGTCTGTGGCAGAGCATTCCACAGAGTTACGACTCTCTGGCTAAAAATCCTCCTTTCTTCTGTTCTAAAAGGTTGCCCCTCAATTTAGAGGCTGTGCCCTCTAGTTCTGGATACCCCACCATAGGAAATATCCTCTCCACATCCACCCTATCTAATCCTTTCAACATTCAATAGGTTTCAATAAGGTACCCCACGTTCTTCTAAATTCCAGTGAGTACAAGCCCAAAGCTGCCAAACGCTCCTCATATGTTAACCCCTTCATTCCCAGATCATCCTTGCGAACCTCCTCTGGACTCTCTCCAATGACAACACATCCTTTCTGAGATATGGAGACCAAAACTGTTGACAATACTCCAAGTGTGGCCTGACTAGTGTCTTATAAAGGTTCAGCATTATCTCCTTGCTTTTATATTCTGTTCCCCTGGAAATAAATGCCAACATTGCATTTGCCTTCTTTAGCACAGACTCAACCAGTAAATCAACCTTCTGGGTGTCTTGCACGAGGATTTCTAAATCCCTCTGCACCTCTGATGTTTGAACCTTCTCCCCATTTAGATAATAGTCCACACTATTGTTCTTTTTACCAAAATGCATTATCATATATTTCCCAACACTGTATTCCACCTGCAACTTTTTTACTCATTCTTCCAATTTGTCTAAGTCCTGCTGCAATCACATTGCTTCCTCAGCACTACCTACCCCTCACCTGTCTTTGTATCATCTGCAAACTTTGCCACAAAGCCATCAATTCCACTAACTCATTAACAAACAATATGGAAAGCAGTGGTCCCAATACTGGCCCCTGAGGAACACCACATAATCACCAGCAGCCACTTTTATTCCCACTCACTGCCTCCTGCCTATCAGCCATTCTGCTATCTGCACCAGTATCTTTCCTGTAACGCCATAGGAATTTATCTTGTTAAGCAGCCTCGTGTGTGACACCTTATCAAACGCCTTCTGAAAATCCAAGTAAATGACATCCACTGCCTCTCCTTTGTCCACCCTGCTTGTTACTTCCTCAAAAAATTCTAACAGACTGGTCAGGCCAGCGTGCTGACTTTGACTTATTTTATCATTGGTCTCCAAGTACCTTGAAACCTCATCCTTAATAATAGACTCCAACACTTTCCCAATCACTGAGGTTAGGCTACCTAGCCTATAATTTCCTTTTTCTCACCTTCCTCCCTTTTTAAAGAGTGGAGTGTCATTTGCAATCTTCCGGTCCTCCGGGACCATGCCACAATCAAGTGATTCTTCAAAGATCATGACCAATGCATCCGTTATCTTTTTAGCAACACCTCTCAGGACTCTGGGTTGTAGTCCATCTGACCCAGGTGACTTATCCATCTTAAGACCTTGGAGTTTGCCTCACACTTTTTCTTTTGCAATAGCAATGGGACTCACTCCTCCTCCCTGACACTCACAGACCTCTGGCCCACTGCTAGTGTCTTCCACAGTGAAAACAGATGCAAAGTTCCAATTAAGTTCCTCTGCCATTTCTTTGTCCCCCATTACTACCTCACCAGCATCATTTTCCTCCCTTTTACTCTTTATATAACTGAAAAAACATTTGGTATCCTGCTTTATATTAGTGGCTAGTCCGCCCTCACATTTCATCTTTTCCCTTGTAGCTTTTTCAGCTGCCTTTTGTTGGATTTTAAAAGCTTCCCAATCATCCAATTTCCCACTCACTTTTGCTACTTTTTATGCTCTTTCTTTGGCTATTATGCAGTCCTTAACTTCTCTTGTCAGCCACGGTTGCTTACACCTGCCATTTGAGAACTTCTTACTCAGTGGGACATATCTATCCTACGCCTTGTGAACTATTCCCAGAAACTTCAGCCATCTCTGCTCTGCCATCATTCCCGACAGTATCCTCCTCCAATCCACCTGAACAAGCTCCCCTCTCATGCCTCTGTAATTCCCTTTATTCCATTGCAACATTGATGTGAGTTATGCTTCTCCCTCTCAAACTGCAGTATGAATTCAATCATACGATGATCACTTTCTTCCTGAGGGTTCCTTAACCTTAACGAGGCATTCCGCAGCAGTGTACATCTGGACGCTTGCAGAGTCCCAAAAATGTACTCGTGGCTCCACCCTGTCTAATGCCTTCTCCTGGTCAAGGGAGAGAAATGCGATGAACAGACCAGCCTCCCGGCATAGGTAAATCAGATCCCGGACAAGGTGGAAATTGTCCTGGATGGACCGCCCTGGGACCGCGTAGGGCTAAACAGGGTGGACCACATGAGCCAGCATGGAGCCCAGATGATTGGCCACTGCCCAGGCAAAGAGCCACTACTCCACACAGAGGAGAGATATTGGACACCAATTCCTTAGGCAATGGAGATCCCTCTTCTTTGACAACAGGGCTACAACTGCTCTGCACCAAGAGAGAGGCATCTCACCGTCCCCCAATACCCTCACATAATCCGCACCTAGGGATGTCCCAGAAGGCCTGGAGAAATTCAACAGTCAACCCATCCAGTTCTGGGAACTTGCCTCTCTGCAGCTGGTTGAGGGGCACTGGTTACCTTCCCCAAAGACAGTGGGGCATCTAATCACTTAGCACCCCCAAGTCTAAACCTTCGCAAGCCCTCCCACAAGGCCCTGCATGCATCTTCGCTGTATGGGTCGGGTGAGAAGAGAGCCTCAGAGAAGGAAAGGACTTTCTCAATAATTCTCGCCGGATCTGTGACAGAGGAGCCATCCTCTGCCAGAAAATCCATAACCTCCCTGCAGACACCACTCACACGTAAGCACCTCGGGACCTCTCAAGCTACAGGTGCCTCAGTGCCTCCTTCTTCCTCTGGCACTCATCCCAGCGGGGCTGTTCTCCATTGGTCAGCCCCAGCCGGAACTCCGTCGATCAGTTCCTTCTCAAACCAATCAATCCCAGTCAACTGCTGCTTGGTTGACCTATGACCATACTCCTGGCAGAATATGTGAGCCTTGCCCACATCCCACAGGAGCCTCAGAGAGGGAAAACTCCCCTGTTCTCCCTGCCACGTCCTCCAAAACTGATAGAAAGAGTCCTGAAAACGACCATCCTTCAGCAGCCGGTTGTTGAAATGCCCATATGTGGACCCCACCTGTGCAGGCAGCGCATTCAGCTCCGCCCACACCAGGTGGTGGTACGAGCACGCAACCTGGCGCATAGAGGCAGCAGACACCCAGGAGACGTGTGCCCTGGAGTTGTACAGTTGATCGATCTGCAAGCCTCCACTCATTCCATACCTCCTTGAAAAGCAGAGGTCAGGGTGAAGGCTCCGCCAGACATTGAGCAAGTCAGAGGGTGCAACCAACTCCCTTAACTTTCTTACCGATGCACGACTACACTGAAACCAGTGTCATCCCTCTCCTCAAGGGTGCAATTGAAGTCACCTCCGAGGATAATGTTCTCACTGTATTCTATAGACCCCAGCAACGTGGACACCTCATGGAACAGGCGCGCCTGCATGGGGCTGGGCTCAGGGGTCGTACACATTTACAAAATGCATCGGCACACCATCCTGGGACATGGCGAGGAGAAGCAGGTGGCCTGGCATGAGTTCCTGAACCTGAAACATCTCTGGCTGGGAAAAAGGGGCCAAGAGGAGTTGAGGTGGCTCATGTGGACCCCCCGCCCCCTTCACCATTCCAGGAACCAGGTGGATTTGTCTCCTGGAACAGCGCGGGTTTCCTGCAAGAAGCTTACCGCATATCTCTCGTCCTGGAGGACAGGGAGATGATGGAATCTGCGAACTGCTCCCCTACCACCACTGACATTAAAGATTGCAACTCTTAACTTCATGATGCATCTTATTGAGACCCTTCAACGGAGCCCTAAGAGAAAGGAGCAGAGCTCTCCTTCGAGACCTCTCTCGTCTTTGCCTTACAACCCTTCTCCAAACTGGCACCTCTTCTGACGGGTCACTTCAGCTCCCATCCCCTTCTTTTGGAGAATCGTGCAGATAGACTGAATGGCCCCTTGCAGATCCCACCATTGATCAGTGGCCAGCTGGGCCTTGAATGGTTTCCTGTGGTAGTCCTTCAAACCACCAGATCTCCACAGAGGCGGGCTGTAACTCAGTGCTGGTGTCAAGGAAGTCTACCATCTGGGTTTCAAAAGAGTCTCCTGTTCTCTCTCACCATGTCCCATGCTCTCGTCACCCTCCAGGTAGTCACCATCTGCACTCGAACTGACCACCTCCCTCCTCACCAGGCCCTAATGGGAGACCCCACCATGGGCACCACCCCATCCCCAGGACCAGTGACGGGGGAAGGCCCCGCCACCTCTGGATCTGGGATCCGACCTCACCAGGCTCTTGCTGGATTTCCGGAGCCACGGGACTCTCTGGGCTCAGTTGAACAGTAACAGCCTGCTCCTTCTCTGGGCCAGAAGCCTTCAGATGCTTTTTCTTTTTTTTTTGCCTTCTGAATCCCCCCTCACTATCAATCCATCATTTGCACCGTGCCCAACCACGACCACCGCAGCCAATGGCACAGGGTGGGGTGGGGGGACAGGGGGAGGAACAGCGGGGGGGGGGGGGGTGGTCAGCGATATTACCCTGTGCCTTCAAGGCAGAGTTGGCAGACTGATGGTTAGAGCAATTTTTCCGAATATCCCGAACTCCTTCCAGGCATGGCACATCGGGCAGCCCTAGCCCACGGGACGGTATAATAATGCCCCTCAAAATGAACCCAAAGCCGCCCATGCCATCCCCACCCCTCTCCAGCTGCATAAGCAGTCGGCGCTGGAATGAACAGATTCTCATATCCCCACAGAGATGCCCTGTACTGTATTGGGGTTATTTTCGAACGCACCTTGCCAATGGATCGCAGGTAGGGAATGAAGGTCTTGTCAGGGATATGGGGGTGAACGTCTGAGAGTATTACCATCTGCACGAAGGCCAACATCGGCTCCACCTGCATGAAAACCCTCCCCACCCTTAACCCCAGACTGAAAATAGTCTTCCCATTCAAAACTGCTGATGCAACAAATGCCCTCAAGGCATCCAACATTCTCCACTACGGCTTTTATGGGGGCATTCCTACCGAGTGAAGGAGGCACAGTAAACTGTAAAGTGTTCTTTAAAGTCAGTAATTTAAATGTGTGGTCCTCTTTGTGGGCTGCAACTCCCAAGCCTGCAGCCTCTGCATGTGACTCTGGCGCAGATATCTGAGAGCTCCACTTTGCCATCACTTCGCAGTCCGAAATTCAAAAGTTGAATACCACTGCTGGGATACTGCCCAGCCTACACCCAGTGGAAAACCAGAAAACAGTCAAAAAGAAACAGTTCAGAGAAAAGACGGGATGGGAAGGGAAAAAGAAGTGGATAGGCATGGAATTCCGTGTGGTGTTTAAAAACCTCAGTGCCCTTTGTGCACCCGCAAACACTGATAGCTTTACCGGGCTGGTCCGCTGTTCCTCTAGCCGCTCCAAAGTCCTTTTCACCCAGTTGCCCTGAGCTAGCGACTCCGAACGAGAGGGGTTTTCCACTGTTACAAGCAGAATAAATCCATCCCTGCTCCTGGCAAAGTCAAACTCAAAACTTTGGCAAACCACCTGCCGCACCCAATGCTCAGTGCCAAGAAACACGGATCAAACAAATACTTCCAGGCAAGGACACTGTTTCAGTCCACTGCCAAGGTGATAGTCCACATTCCTAAGGTATTCTGACAGTCTCCAAAACACTTTAACAATTTTGTAGCCTATTTTCAACTTTAGGAGAGAGAGCTCCGACTGTGTGAGCCTCCCTCAGTACTGCCCCGCCCACAGTGTGACTCTCACTCAGTACCACCTTTCCTACAGTGTGACCCTCCCTCAGTATCACCCTTCCCAGTGTGTCCCTCTCAGTACTGTCCCTCCCACAGAGTCACCCTCCCTCAGTACTACCTCTCCCCAAACCCTGAAGTATGTGAAGACTGGATTTGGTTGACAGCATGGAGTTCAACGGGCAGGAAGGTGTTTCCCACCACACGTTGTGGAGTGAGATGAACACAGCGAGACACGTAGATCACCCTGGTCACCTAGTGCATGCTGACCCATCTCCAGTCGTCTGGACTCTCCTCTTGCCACTGGATCCAGATAGACTAGGACGAGAGAGTGAGGTTGACGACCTGTGCAACTCCCCCTCATTTTAATCAAACTGACGCGCAAGTCAGGACATTCAAGTCCAAGTCCTGTGGTGATGGGCGAGCGACAAAGCAGCGTGTGAGGATACTCTCGATGCTGAAGACACAGACCTGCACACAGGCGGCTCAGGCCAACAGGTCATTTGTCATTGACCGAATTAGCAGCAGAAGTCAGCAGCCACCTGGGAGACTGAGGAGCCCTTTTCAGGACCACACTGCTCACCACCATAGTATGAGAACATTTGTAAGGAGATAGCAGATATTAGTAGTAGGCACAAGGTTGTGATTGTGGGAGATTTTAATTTTCCACACATAGACTGGGAAGCCCATTCTGTAAAAGGGCTAGATGGTTTGGAGTTTGTAAAATGTGCACAAGATAGCTTTTTGCAGCAATATATAGAGGTACCAACTAGAGAAGGGGCAGTGTTGGATCTCCTGTTAGGGAATGAGATAAGTCAGGTGACGGTGGTATGTGTTGGGGAGCACTTTGGGACCAGTGATCACAATGCTATTAGTTTCAATATAATTATGGAGAAGGACAGGACTGGACCCAGAGTTGAGATTTTTGATTTGAGAAAGGCTAACTTTGAGGAGATGCAAAAGGATTTAGAAGGAGTGGATTGGGACAATTTGTTTTATGGGAAGGATGTAATAGAGAAATGGAGGTCATTTAAAGGTGAAATTTTGAGAGTACAGAATCTTTATGTTCCTGTTAGGTTGAAAGGAAAGATTAAAAGTTTGAGAGAGCCATGGTTTTCAAGGGATATTGGAAACTTGGTTTGGGAAAAAAGAGAGATCTACAATAAATATAGGCAGCATGGAGTAAATGAGGTGCTCGAGGAATATAAAGAATGTAAAAAGAATCTTAAGAAAGAAATTAGAAAAGCTAAAAGAAGATATGAGGTTGCTTTGGCAAGTAAGGTGAAAATAAATCCCAAGGGTTTCTACCGTTATATAAAGAGCAAAAGGATACTGAGGGATAAAATTGGTCCCTTAGAGAATTAGAATCAGATGTGTAGAGCCAAAAGAGATGGGGGAGATTCTTAACAATTTCTTTTCTTCGGTATTCATTAAGGGGAAAGATATTGAATTGTGTCCCTGGGACATTGAGGGAAGTTAGTGTGGAAATAGCAGGGGCTCTGACAGAAATATCTCAAATGTCATTAGAAACTGGGATGGTGCTAGAGGATTGACATATTGCTCATGTTATTCCATTGTTTAAAAAGGGTTCTAAGAGTATACCTAGCAATTATCGGCCTGTGAGTTTGACGTCAGTGGTGGGTAAATTGATGGAAAGTATTCTTAGAGATGGTATATATAATTATCTGGATAGACAGGGTCTGATTAGGAACAGTCAATATGGATTTGTGCATGGAAGGTCATGTTTGACAAATCTTATTGAATTTTTTGAAGAGGTTACTCGGAATGTTGACGAGGGTAAAGCGGTGGATGTTGTCTATATGGACTTCAGTAAGGCCTTTGACAAGGTCCCACACGGAAGGTTGGTTAGGAAGGTTCAATCGTTAGGTATTAATATTGAAGTAGTAAAATTGATTCAGCAGTGGCTGGATGGGAGACGCCAGAGAGTGGTGGTGAATAACTGTTTGTCAGATTGGAGGCCGGTGACTAGTGGTGTGCCTCAGGGATCTGTACTGAGTCCAATGTTATTTGTCATATACATTAATGATCTGGATGATGGGGTGGTAAATTGGATGAGTAAGTATGCAGATGATACTAAGATAGGTGGAGTTGTGGATAATGAAGTAGGTTTTCAAAGCTTGCAGAGAGATTTAGGCCAGTTAGAAGAGTGGGCTAAAAAATGGCAGATGGAGTTTAATGCTGATAAATGTGAGGTGCTACATTTTGGTAGGACTAATTAAAATAGGACATACATGGTAAATGGTAGGGCATTGAAGAATCCAGTAGAACAGAGGGATCTAGGAATAATGGTGCATAGTTCCCTGAAAGTGGAATCTCATGTGGATAGGGTGGTGAAGAAAGCTTTTGGTATGCTGGCCTTTATAAATCAGAACACTGAGTACAGGAGTTGGGATGTAATGTTGAAATTGTACAAGGCATTGGTGAGGCCAAATTTGGAGTATTGTGTACAGTTTTGGTCACCAAATTATAGGAAAGATGTCAACAAAATAGAGAGAGTACAGAGAAGGTTTACTAGAATGTTACCTGGGTTTCATCACCTAAGTTACAGAGAAAGGTTGAACAAGTTGGGTCTTTATTCTTTGGAACGTAGAAGGTTGAGGGAGTACTTGATAGAGGTATTTAAAATTATGAGGGGGATAGATAGAGTTGACGTGGTTAGGCTTTTCCCATTGAGAGTCGGGGAGATTCAAACAAGAGAACGTGAGTTGAGAGTTAAAGGGCAAAAGTTTAGGAGTAACATGAGGGGGAACTTCTTTACTCAGAGAGTGGTAGCTGTGTGGAACGAGCTTCCAGCAGAAGTGGTTGAAGCAGATTCGATGTTGTCATTTAAAGTTAAATTGGATAGCGATATGGACAGGAAAGGAATGGAGGGTTATGGGCTGACTGCAGGTCGGTGGGACAAGGTGAGAGTAAGAGTTCGGCACGGACTAGAAGGGCCAAGATGGCCTGTTTCTGTGCTGTAATTGTTATATGGTTTATATGGTTATATGAGAAAGGGGGTAGAAAAGTTGCCCCAAACACTGTCTATTTCACTCAACTCTGGTCAGCAAATCATGGCTGGTGGGGATCCCACTTCAGCGGCTGAAATCAAAGAAATCGAGCAGAAGTAATTCTGCTCAGAGTCGGCACATGGAACATGCGAACTTTAATGGCCAATGCCAAGTCCGACAGACCAGACAGAAGAACTGCTTAGGTAACACAAAAACTGGAGAAGGATAGGATTGACATTGCAGCTCTCTCTGAGACTCGTTGGGCTGACGAACATGGAAGTGCTCTCTGCAGCAGACATGCCCATCAACCACACATTGCTAACAAAACATCAAGTCAGATGGGCAGGGTGTGTCGTCAGGATGTCAGACAATCGCATCCCCGAGCAGTTGTTCTTCAGGGAACTGTCCACAGAGAAGCACTCTCATGGTGGTCAGAGAAAACCATTCAAGGAGATGCTCAAGGCCCTTGAGATCGATCACACTTCTTGGGAACATGTAACCTTGAATCACTCATCCTGGCACAGGCTTCTCAATAAGGGTGCCACCAAAGCTGAAAGGAACTGCAACGGTGAAGCAAAAACGAAACAACAACAGTGGAAAGAATGGGCAGCAAGCTTCTCAACTGCAGAACCTTCACACACTTGCCCCATGTGTGGGAGGTACTTCCTAGCCTGAATGGACTCATCAGTCATCTCCAGACACATCCACCCAAGGATGTCAGTGGTCCTCATCATTTGTGATGGATGTGCACACACCACCACTCCCACAGTGTGAATCTCCCTCAGGACCACCCTTCCCACAGAATGGTAGTGGAAGTTGACCTGGATAATCGGTACAGCCTGGCCATGGGTGAGGGAGTGACGTTACCCCCAAGGCAGGGAACAAACCTTGCAGGGCAGACTGGTAAAGGCCCTGCTGCTGGAGCCAACACATCCAGGTCTTATTCAAAATAGTCCCCAACAACACACGGATGCTGTCCGTACCTTTGTGTACTGGCATGTAGTCCTTGGCCATGTCCTTGCAGTAATGGAGACAGCATGAAAGGATCAAGTCATCATTGTTTCCCTGTAGAGACAAAAGCAGCAAAACTTGTCAGCTTCAGATAGACAGAGAGGGGAGAGGGGGAGAGAGAGAAGAAGAGGGGGGAGAGAAGAGGAGGGGGAGAGAAGAGGGGGGGGAGAGAAGAGGAGGGGGAGAGAAGAGGAGGGGGAGAGAAGAGGAGGGGAGAGAAGAGGAGGGGGAGAGGGACAGGGAAGGGGAGAGGGAAGGGGAGAGGGAAGGGGAAAGGAAGGGGAAGGGGAAGGGGAGGGGGAAGGGGAGGGGGAAGGGAAGGGGGAAGGGGAGGGGGAGGGGGAGGGGGAAGGGGAGGGGGAGGGGGAGGGGGAGGGGGAAGGGGAGGGGGAGGGGGAAGGGGAAGGGGAGGGGGAAGGGGAGGGGGAAGGGGAAGGGGAGGGGGGAAGGGGAAGGGGAAGGGGAGGGGGAGGGGGGAAGGGGAAGGGGAAGGGGAGGGGGAAGGGGAGGGGGAAGGGGAAGGGGAGGGGGAAGGGGAAGGGGAGGGGGAGAGGGAAGGGGAAGGGGAGAGGGAAGGGGAGAGAGAAGAGGAGGGGGAGAGAGGGAAGGGGAGAGGGAAGGGGAGAGGGAAGGGGAGAGGGAAGGGGAGAGGGAGGGGGGGAGAGGGAAGGGGGGGCAGAACTGATTTGGCCTACTGATTCTGCTACCCCATTCTATCATGGCTAATCCTTTTTAACCCTCCTCACCCCACTCCCCGACATTCTCCCAGTAACTTTTGATAACGAGGCCAGTCAAGAACCTATCAATCTCCGCTTTAAATACACCCAACAACATGGCCCCACAGCTGCCAGTGGTAACAAATTCCACATATTCACCACCCACTGCCTAAAGAAATTTCTCTGCATCTCTGTTTTAAATGGATGTTGTTTTATCCTGAGACTGTGCCCTCTTGTCCTAGACTCCCCTACCATGGGAAACATCCTTTCTACATCTACTCTGTCTAGGCCTTTCAATGAGATCTCCCCTCAGCCTTCTAAATTCCAAAGAGTACAGACCCACAGTCATGAAACGTTCCTCATGATAGCCTTTTCATTCCTGGAATCATCCTTGTGAACCTCCTCTGGGCCCTCTCCAAAGCCAGCACATCTTTTCTTAGATGAGGAGCCCAAAACTGTTCACAGTACTCAAGGTGAGTCCTCACCAGTGCCTTATAAAGCCTCAGCATCACACCCGTGCTCATGTATTCTCGATCTTTTGAAATGAATGCTACCATTGTATTTTCTTTCCTCAGCACTGACTCAACCTGCAAGTTAACCTATAGGGTGTTCTGCACAACGACTTCCAAGTTCCTCTACCTCTCAATTTTTGGATTTTCTCCCTGTTTAGAAAATAACCTGCACATTTATTTCTACTACCAGAGTGCATGACCATGCATTTTCCAGCACTGTATTTCATTTGCCACTTTCTTGCCCATTTTCTGTCTAAGTCCTTCTGCATTCTACCTGTTTCCTCAACACTACCTGCCCCTCTACCAATCTTTGTATCATCTGCAACTCTGGCAACAAAGCCATCTATTCATCATCTAAATCATTGATATACAGCATAAAAGGAAGTGGTTCCGACACTGACCCCTGTGGAACACCACTAGTCACTGGCAGCCAACCAGAAAAGGATCCTTTTATTCCCACTCGCTGCCTCCTACCAATCAGCCAATGCTCTAACCATGTTAGTAACTTTCCTGTAATAATATGGGCCCTTAACTTAGTAAACAGACTCATGTGTGGCACCTTGTCAAAGGCCTTCTGAAAGTTCAAATATACAACATCCATTTCATTCTCTTTATCTATCCTACTTGTAATCTCCTCAAAGAATTCCGACAGGTTTGTCAGGCAAGATTTTCCCTTAAGGAAACCATACTGACTTTGTCCTGTGTCACCAAGTACTCCATAACCTCGTCCTTAACAACTAACTCCAACATCTTCCCAACCGCTGAGGTCAGGCTAACTGGTCTATAATTTCCTTTCTGCTGCCTTCCTCCTTTCTTAAAGAATGGAGTGACATTTGCAGTTTTTCAGTCATCTGGCACCAGGCTAGAATCCAATGATTCTTGAAAGACCGTTATTAATGCCTCCACAATCTCTACCGCTACCTCTTTCAGAACCCTAGGATGCAGTTCACCTGGTCTGGGTGTCTCATAGAAAAACAACAGGAAAAAAACATAGAAATCTACAGCAAATTACAAGCCCTTTGGCCCACAATGTTCTGTTGACCACGTAACCTACTCTAGAAACTGCTTACAATTTCCCTACTGCATAGCCCTCTATTTTTCTAAGCTCCATGTACCTATCTAAGTGTCTCTTAAAAGACTCTATTGTATCCGCCTCTACCACCTTCACTGGCAGTGCAATCCACACACCCACCACTCTCTGTGTGAAAAACTATCTCTGACATCCCCCTTGTACTTACTTCCAAGCACCTTAAAATTGTGCCCCCTTGTGTTATCCATTTCAGCTCTGGGAAAAAGTGTCCAGCTATCCACATGATCTTATGTACCCTTAGGTTTTTCAGTTTTTAGAACGCCTTCTCCATTGTAATAGTACCTGCACTCACTTCTCTTCCCTCACACCCTTCAACACCTGGCCAGTGTCTTCCACAGTAGACTGATGCAAAATACTCATTTAGTTCCTCTCCTTGTCCCTGTTATTATTTCTCTGGTTTCATTTTCTAGTGGTCCTTTATCCACTCTCACCAACCTTTTATTTTTTATATACAGTGCCTAAAAAAAGTATTCACCCTCCTTGGAAATTTTTACATTTTATTGTTTTACAACTTTGAATCACAGTGAATTTAATTTGGCTTTTTTTGATACTGGTCAACAGAAAAAGACTCTTTCGTGTCAAAGTGAGAACAGATCTCTACAAAGCGATCTAAATTAATTACAAATATAAAACTCAAAGTAATTGATTGCATAAGTATTCACTCCCTTTAATAAGACACAACAAATCATCACTGGTGCAGCCAGTTGGTTTTAGAAGTCACATAATTAGTTAAGGTGTCCTAGCTGTATATAAACCTACATGCAGTCAAGGTGTTTCAATTGATTGCAGTAAAAATACACCTGTATCTGGAAGGTCCAACTGCTGGTGAGTCAGTATCCTGGCAAAAACTACACCATGAAGACAAAAGAACACTCCAAGCAACTCCAGAAAAAGGTGATTGAAAAGCACAAATCAGGAGATATATACAAGAAAATTTCCAAGTACTGAATATCCCTTGGAGTACAGTTAAATCAACCATCAAGAAATGGAAAGAATATGGCACAGCTGTAAATCTGCCTAGGGCAGGCCATCCTCAAAAACTGAATGACTGCATAAGAACGGGACTCGTGAGGGAGGCCACCAAGAGACCTATGACAACTCTGGAGTAGTTACAAGCTTCAGTGGCTGAGATGGGAGAGACTGCGCATACAACAACCGTTAACCAGGTGCTTCACCAGTCGCAGCTTTATGGGAGAATGCCAAAGAGAAAGCCACTATTGAAAAAAACTCACATGAAATCTTGACTAGAGTTTGCCAGAAGGCATGTGGGAGACTCTGAAGTCAGCTGGAAGATGGTTCCACGGTCTGATGAAACCAAAATTGAACTTCTTGGCCATCAGACTAAACAGTATGTTTAAGTCAACCATCAGCCAAAGGTGGAAGGGTCTCAGCCTGAAACGTCGACTGTACCTCTCCCTAGAGATGCTGCCTGGCCTGCTGTGTTCACCAGCAACTTTGATGTGTGTTGCTTGAATTTCCAGCATCTGCAGAATTCCTCGCGTTTCCATCCCTACTATGAAGCACGGTGGTGGCTGCATCATACTGTGGAGATGCTTCACTGCAGCAGGTCCTGGAAGGCTTGTGAAGGTAGAGGGTAAAATGAATGCAGCAAAATACAGGGAGATCCTGGAAGAAAAGCTGATACTGTCCGCAAGAGAACTGCGACTTGGGAGATTTGTTTTCCAGCAAGTCAATAACCCTAAGTATAAAGCCAAAGCTACACAGGAATGGCTTTAAAACAATAAAGTTAACATCCTGGAGTGGTCAAGTTGGAGTCTAGACCTCAATCCAATTGAGAATTTGTGGTGGGACTTGAAAAGGGCTGTTGTCTCACGATCCCCTTGCAACCTGACAGAGTTTGAGCAGCTTTGTAAAGAGGAATGGGGGAAAATTGCAGTGTCCAGCTGTGCAAATGTGATAAAGACCTTTCCACATAAACACAAGGCTTCCTTTAGCAGCCCTGCTTCTTTCCTTTACCCTTGGGATTTGTTGTGCCCACCATATAACTCTAGAAACTGCCTAGAATTTCCTTACCACATAATCCTCTATTTTCCAAAGAAAAACAAGGATGTAATACTAAAGCTTTATAAGTCACCAGACAGGCCTCACCTAGAGTATTGTGAGCAGTTTTCGATGCTCTATCTAAGAAAGAAAGTGTTGACATTGGAGCGGGGTCAAAGGAGGTTCACAGGAATGAAGGGGTTAATGTATGAGGAGCTCTGGGTCTATACTCACTGGAGTTTAGAAGAATGAGGGAGGATCCCATTGAAACCTATTGAATGTTGAAAGGCCTTGATAGAAAGGATGTGGAGAGGATAGTCCCTGGAATATGTGTCTGGGACTAGAGCGCACAGCCTCAGAATAGAGGGATATCTATTTAGAACAGAGATGAGGAGGAATGTTTTAGCCAGCAGCTGGAGTTCAAGGACTCTACAACTCTTGTTCTCAATATCATTTATTATTATTAGTATTATTATTATTATTAGGCTTTTTAGTGCTGGCACCATTTATCTCCCTTTGCAGATTGGTTGCTTGCCTCTGTCTCTGTCATGGTGGAGAACACAGAAACTCCTTACAGACAGTGGGGGAGCTGAACCCCAGTTGCTGGAGCCGTAGAGCGCCTGTGCTGCCCTCAGGAAAGGTGAGAGAGAGCAGATTGATGTCTGGGATGGAGTGTTTCAGATAGGCTGGGCTTGTTCTTCCTGGAGCAGGGGAGGTTAAGAGAAACCATGATTGAGTATATAGCATTATGAGGGATATTGTTAGGTAGGCTGCAGGAAACATTTCCCCATATCAGAGGTAAATAAAACCAGTTTAGTGAAGACGGAAAAAGAATTAAAAGGAGAAACTTTCATCCACAGTGGTAAGTGCCTAGAACATACTGTCCAAGAGAGAGGTTGAAGAGGTTCACTTAAGAAATGCCTACATGAGCACTTGAATTGCTGAGGCATAGAAGACAAGGGGACCAAATGGTGGCACATGTGCTTGAGTTGGGCAGAATGGCCTGCCTGCATGTTGTGCTGCTTCAAGACTCCATAATTGTGTAGGTGTAGTGAGAATAACACAACAGCTAATTGGGTCCTTGCAGTGAGACCAGCTGATGGATGCAAGGTGGCTTCAGGAGTTGCTGCAAATCCCAACAGTAAAGGACAGAGGCAGGGCTGCTAAAGGAAGGCTTACAGACCAGCCTCTGCCAGCTGCAGGCAAGAATGTGACTCGCTGCGGGCTCCTTACATGGAAACTGGTGCCTAACAAACCAATGAGGTGTTTAAAGTGTATACGAGTCTCACCTCAGTCAAAGCACAGGTACCCCCATCTGACCTGGACCTGCCAAGTGTTAACAAGTACATTCTCTCTCCTGGCAGAGGTGTATTGGATGACAGATGCATTAACAGAGTGGATAGACAGAGACTTCTTCCCACGATGAAAATGGATAACATGAGGGGGATAATTTTAAGGTGATTGGATAGTACAGAGGGCATGTCAGAGGGAGGTTTTTTACACTGAGAGTGGTGGGTTCATAGAACACATTGCCAAGGGTGGTGGTGGAGGCAGATACATTAGGAACGTTTAGATGGGAACATGGATGATAGAAAGATAGACGGCTATGTGGGAGGGAAGTGTTAGATTAATCTTAGTGTAGGTTAAAGGTTAAAGGGCCGGCACAACATCGTGGGCCTGCACCATGCTGTACTGTTCTATGTTTGAAGTGTAACTAGTCTCTCCTTGGTTGCAAAGCACGGATACCCCTGTCCAACCTGGACCTACCAAATGCTGGCAATTATATTCTCCCTCTTTTGTTGAACTCTTTACCTCTGAGGCCCCAGTAGTCACGTACCAAGGCCGTGTGAATTCTTGCGCCCATTTTTCTGCTTAGATCCAAGAGTAAGTGATGTTACTGAGACGTCTGTTTCTCTGCAGCCTAATTATCTAAAACACCAAAGGTCCACGGCTCTGTATGTTAATGTAGTTACAGCCATGGATAACTGGTTCCCACTCCATACTGCTGGCATCATCAGAGGAGTGCAGAGAATGGGTGTGAGCTTGTAACCCACTCTGTCAGCACTTTACTAAGAGTCCCGCATCTCACTGTATACAGCCGACAGAGTGCCATTCTTCATTGACACTCAGTCAGAGTGTAACCAGGGGACTTTCAACCTCCATGAGTTTCCTCCTTCTCAGCCGAGTATCAGGAAGTTTGAACCATCCGTTACATAAACACAAGAGATTCTGCAGATGCTGGATATCTTCAGCAACACAAACAAAATGCTGGAAGAACTCGGCAGGCCAGGAAGCATCAATGGAGTGGAATAATTTTTCACTGTTTTGGCCCGAGACCTTTTCATCAGGAAGGGGGCAGAAGCCAGAATAAGACAACAGGAGGAGTACAGAGGTGAAGCCAGGTGGGTGAGAATGAAGTAAGAAGTTGAGAGGTGCCCCTTCTCCGTCCCTTTCTTCTATCGTCCACTCTCTTCTCCTATCAGATTCCTCCTTCTCAAGCCCTCTATCCCTTCCACCGATCCCCTCCCAACCTCCCACTTCACTCTCCCCACCCACCCACCTAGTCTCCCTCTTACCTGCCAGCTTTAACTCCTTCCCCTCCCCCACCTTTTCTAGATTTTTCCCCCTTCCTTTCCAGTGCTGATGAAGGGCATCGACACGAAATGTTGACTGGTTATTCGCCTCCACAGATGTTGTTTGACTTGCTGAGTTGCTCCAGTACTTTGCGTGTACTGAAATATCCATTGCTTCCTCCTGGTCCCTTGGGTGCCAGGTGGGTAGGGGCGGTGAGCAAATTTGCTGATACTACGTGCCAAAGTGTAATTGGACTGGTTCTACTGTCTGGTCCAGCTGGGGTTGGTGATGTTTGTTGGAACCTGACATGAATTAGGAAGTGATCATAATTTTTCTGTGACTTCACAGTCACAGTAGCGTAGCAGATTGTGCAATGCTTTACAGCATCAGTGATCTGGGTTCAATTCTCACACTGTCTGTAAGGAGTTTGTACGTTCTCCTTGTAACTATGTGGGTTTCCTCCCACATTCCAAAAACATATGGGTTATGGTTAGTAAGTTGTGGACATGCTATGTTGGTGTCGGATGCCCCCAACACATCCTCAGACCCTGCCGGTCATTGACACAAACAACACATTTCACTGTAGCTTTGCTTTTGATGTACATGTGACAAATACAGCAAACTTTTTCACTAAAACTCAAAAAACCCCAGAGAGATTAACGTTACCACTGTGTCCTTCATTCTCCTGGCACGACCAAATGCAGATGCTGTACTTGTGAGCTTTAGGTGCTGTAGAAATGTCCACAACATCACCATACCCACTAAAGGTGTGGGGAAACGCTGGACCCCAAAACACAGCCAAGCACTAACATAGCTACAAGTGGAAATTTTTAAGCCTTTATTCCCATTTTCTATTTTTCATTAGCTCCAGCATAAGAAAGCAAAAATGCTGGAAACACTCAGCAGGTCAGGCAGCATCTGTTTCTCTGTTCATTCTCACCCACTCAGTTAATGTTTCTCTGTCCACTACCCGTGTCCTCTCCAACCTCTTGTCTTGGCTACTGAAGCCCAGTGTTTGGAATATAAAGAGATTATTCTTGTTTCGAATTGTTCAGTGTGTTGTCCTATCCCATGTTAGCCCCATCCCCCTCCCTTGACCCTTGAATTAATTTGGCAGGGGGATGGGAACCAGAGTGATAGGGCTGAGGATGGAGCAAAACTGCATTCAGTGTGATGAATTAAAGTGTCACAGGGGGCCAAACTCAAAAAAGGTAAACACTGAAGGTGCTATATCTGAATGCATACAGTATACAGAATAAGGTAGATGATCTTATAGTGCAGTTAGAGATCAGTAGGTATGATGTTATGGGCATCATTGAGATGTGGCTGAAAGAAGATCATGGTTAGGAGCTTAACATCCAAGCATACACTTTATATCAAAAGGACAGTTAGGTATGCAGAGGGGTAAAAATTGAAATCAAATCCTCAGAAAGAGCTGATCAGGTTTTGGAGATGTAGAATCCTTGTAGATAGAGTTAAGAAACTGCAGGGGTAAAAAGATCCTGATGGGCGTTATATAAGGCCCTTGAACAGTAGCTAGGATGTGGGATAGAAATTTCAATGGGAAATAGAAAAGCCGTATAATAAGGGCAACGTTACAATAGTTACGGGGGATTTCAATATGCAGGTAGGTTGTGAAAATCAGGTTGGTGCTGGATTCCAAGAGGAGGAATTTGTGAAAGGCCTATGAGGTGTTTTTTTAGAGTAACTCATGGTTGAGTCCACTCAGGGAAAGGCCATTCTGGTTTGGGTACTGTGTAATGAACCGGATTTGATCAGGGAGCTTAATGTAAAGGGAGCTTTCTTTTATCCATATACCTGTCTAAGAGTTTCTTAATTGTCCCTGATGAACCTGCTTCATTCACCACCCATGGCAGCATGTTCCATGCTCCCACCACTAAAAAAAACCTACCACTGACATCACCCCTATACTTCCCTCCAATGAAGACTTGATTCAGCAGACTGCAGGGAGGTTCAACGGGCAGGAAGGCATTTCCCAGCATGCTTTGTGGAGGGTAAAGATCACAGCAAGACACATAGATTGCCCTGGACTTCCACCGCATCATCGCCTACCTCTAGTCGTCTTGCCATTGGATCCAGATAAGACAGTGAGGATGAGGACCTGAGCAACTCTCCTTCACATTAATCAAACTTATATGCAAGTCACAACATCACAAAAACACTCACCCAAGGATGTCAGTGGTCCCCATCGCTTGTGATGGCCGCGGATATGCGTGTGCATACATACGCTTACATTTTCTTCCAAGCAACTTCAAATTATGCCTCTTCGTATTAGCCATTTCCCCCAAGGTATAAGTCTCTGGCTGTCCAGTCTATCTATGCCTCTTAACATCTTGTAGACCTCTATGGAGTTACCTCTCTTCTTCGTTTGCGCTGAAGAGAAAAGGCCTGGTTTGCTCAACCTTTCTTCATAAGGCATGCCCTCTAGTCCAGGTGGCATCCTGGTAAATCTCCTTTGCATTTTCCCTAAAGCTTCCACATCCTTCCCATAATGAGGAGACCGGAACTGAACACATCCCAAAAGCATTTGCTAAACTGGAACTTTAACGTATTTGTAACAGGTAAGGTCTGAATGGGTGATGATAATTAGGATATAGGCTCGTTGGAGATAAGTAAAATACATGAATAGCCAGGGTACGTGAGAGTGTTGCTTTGAAATTTCTCTAGCCAGCACAACATCACGATGAAGGAGAGGGAGCCAAGCACAGCTGTGTAATGGAGGCCACATGTTGCAGGCAGGTTCAGAAAATTCAGAATAGTGTCCGGATTAGATTTTGAACTCTCCTGCAGGTGTTCCTGTTACACCTGCAACTAATTTCAGAGGGACTGTATGGAGCAACAGCAGTTTAAGGTCTCTTCTGTTGGGTGATGCAGGATGGGAGAAGGGGGGTGGGGTTAGTGGTAGGAGTTTGCTGGAACTTATTTTTCCAAGAAGCTCCGGCCCTGAGTATGTGGCTGTGCTGCAGTTTATAGGATGCTGGAGCGTGTACATAAAACCTTTATTTGAGCTCTGTTTATGGCAGTGGCTTATGTGTCCCTAGTGAGGCACAGTCTGAACAAACAGACAATAAACACCTGGCAGGACGGCAGAGTTTACATGGTGACTGGAAGTGCCAGAAGCAACGTGCTGTCTCACCTCCACATTGTGGCCCCTAGACTGGAGGCAATGTGAAAGGCCAGTCCATTCCACACAACACCTGCGCTTCCTCTCACTGCCCTCTGCACTGGCCGCTTAATCCCACTCTGTCAATAAACAACAGCTCTGAAAGGCAGCCTTTGGATATTAAACCATATCACTGCAGTTAATTAGGGCCAACAGTGGCAAATGATGACTGGCAGAGTCATTGCCTCAGTTCCAGAGAGCTGGGTTCGATCCCAACCTCTGCTGCTGACTGCTGGAGACTTATTTTTTGTGCAGCACGGTAGCGTAGCAGTAAGCTTAACACTATTACAGCAATCATCATGGTAGTGTAGCACAATTTCATCAATCAGCATGGTAGTGTAACACAATTTCATCAATCAGCATGGTAGTATAACGCTATTTCATCAATCAGTATGATAGTGTAACGCAATTTCATCAATCAGCATAGCAGTGTAACACTATTTCATCAATTAGTATGGTAGCGTGACACTATTACAGCAATCAGCATGGTAGTGTAACACAATTTCATCAATCAGCATGGTAGCGTGACATTATTACAGTGATCAGTGCAGTAGTGTAACACTATTACAGCAAACAGCGTGGTAGTGTAATACCATTAAAGCCGCCAGTATGGTAGTGTAACACTATTACAGCAAACAGCGTGGATGTGTACCACCATTATAGTGACAATCGACCTAGATTTAGTTCACCCATTGTCCGCAAGGAGCTTGTACATTCTCCCTGTGACTCCATGAGTTCCGGTGAGTAGGTTAATTGGTCACATGGGTGTAATTAGGCCACGCGGGCTCATTAGGCAAGAGTGTGGCAATTAACAATTCTACTCATAACATCATCCCCTTCCTGGTGCTTGACTCAAAGAACCACCATGAGTCAAGCTCCTGTCAGCTCTTGCTGAGCTTCTTGAGACAGAACATGGAATGGTACGGCACAGGACAGACCCTACGGCCCTGCTTAACCTACTCCAAGATCAATCTCACCCTTCCTCCCCACATAGGCCTCTAGTTTTCTGTCACCCATGTGCCTGTTCAAGAGCTTCTTAAATGTTCCTAACGTATCTGCCTCTAGCAGCACCCCTGGCAGTGCGATCCACATACCCACCATTCTCTGTGTAAGAAAATAGACAACTCAGAGGCTTGCACATTTCCAAACCTGTTACCTTCACACTTGTTTTTCTTAAGGACAGTTTAAATTTAATCAGTTAAGACAACCAGCTTGTCCAGGTAGACCCACTGTTTCAGCTCGTTCCTGCCCCACTGAAATCATAGCATCTTACCTCGACTCTGTTTTATCCCCTCTAGTTCAGTCCCTTCCTATCTACATCCATGACACCTCACACTCTCTTGATCTTTTCAAGGATTTCAAGTTCCCTGGTCCCCATCATCTCATTTTTACTATGGATGTCCAGTACCTATACACCTCCATCCCCCACCAGGAAGGCCTCAAAGCTCTCAGTCTTTCTCTGGACACCAGACCTAACCAGTTCTCCTCCACCACCACTGTCCTCTGCCGCACTCTAAATAATTTCTCCATTGGCTCCTCCCACTTCCTTCAAATAAAAGGGGTAGCAATGGGAGCTTGCATGGGTCCCAGCTATGCTTGTCTGTTTGTCGGCTACATGGAACAGTCTCTGTTGTAAGCCTACACAGGTGACTGTCCCACATTTTCCTAAACTACGCGACGATTATATTGGTGCTGCTTCCTGCACCCATGCTGAACTCGCAAACTTCATCCACTTTGCCTCCAACTTCCACCCTGACCTCAAATATACCTGGTCCATTTCCGACACCTCCCTTCCCTCCCTTTCTCGATCTCACTGTCTGTGTCTCCGGAGACAGCTTATCCACCATCAACACTGCCCTGAACTGCATCTCTTCCATTTCACACACGTCTGCTCTTACCCCATCCTTCCGTCACCGTACCAGGATAGGGTTCCTCTTGTCCTCACTTACCATCCCACCAGCCTCTGCATCCAGGACATAATTCTCTGAAACTTCCGCCACCTCTGACGGGATCCCACCACTAAGCTCATCTTCTCCTCCCCCCTCACCCAACTTTCTGCTTTCCATAGGGATCGCTCCCTACACGACTCTTGTCCATTCGTCCCTCCCCACTGACCTCCCTCCTGGCACTTATCCCTGCAAGCAGTATAGGTGCTACACCTGCCTCTACACCTCCTCCCTCACTACTATCCAGAGCCCTAAACAGTCCTTCCAGGTGAGGTGACACTTCACCCTTGAGTCTGCTGGGGCCATTTGCTGTGTGGTCTCCTATACATTGCAGAGACCCAATGTAGACTGGGAGACTGCTTTGCCGATCATCTATGCTCCATCTGCCAGAACATGCAGCATCTCCTAGTGGCCACCCATTTTAATTCCACTCCCCACTCCCATTCTAATATGTCCATCCATGGCCTCTTCCACAGTCATTATGAGGCCGCACTTAGGTTGGCGGGTTGACATCTTATATTCCATTTGGGTAGCCTCCAACCTAATGGCATGAACATCAATTTCTCAAACTTCCGGAAATACCACCCTACCCAAACCACCACTTCCCATCCCCTTTTCCCTCTCTCACCTCATCTCACCAATCAACTTCCCAGCTCTTTACTTCATCCCTCCACTTCGAGGTTTCACCTATCACCTTGTGTTTCTCTCTCCCCTCCCTCTATCTTTTAAATCTACTCCTCAGCTTTTTTTTATCCAGTCCTGCCGAAGAGTCTCAGCCCGAAACGTCGACTGTACTCTTTTCCAACGACGTTGCCTGGCTTGCTGAGCTCCTCCAGCATTTTGTGTGTGTTGCTCGGATTTTCAGCATCTGATGTAACTATGAAAATGGACAAGGGAGAGCCAGTGGATGTAGTGTACCTGGACTTTCAGAAAGCCTTTGATAAAGTCCCACATAGGAGATTAGTGGGCAAAATTAGGGCACATGGTATTGGGGGCAGAGTACTGACATGGATTGAAAATTGGCTGGCTGACAGAAAACAAAGAGTAGTGATTAACGGGTCCCTTTCGGAATGGCAGGCAGTGACCAGTGGGGTACTGCAGGGTTCAGTGCTGGGACCGCAGCTGTTTACAATATATATTAATGATTTACAGGAGGGAATTAAAAGTAACATTAGCAAATTTGCTGATGACACAAAGCTGGGAGGCGGTGTGAAATGTGAGGAGGATGTTATGAGAATGCAGTGTGACTTGGACAGGCTGGGTGAGTGGGCAGATGCATGACAGATGCAGTTTAATGCGGATAAATGTGAGGTTATCCACTTTGGTGGTAAGAACGGGAAGGCAGATTATTATCTAAATGGAGTCCAGTTAGGAAAAGGGGAAGCACAACGAGATCTAGGTGTTCTTGTGCATCAGTCACTGAAAGCAAGCATGCAAGTACAGCAGGCAGTGAAAAAAGCTAATGGCATGCTGGCCTTCATAACAAGGGGAATTGAGTATAAGAGCAAAGAGGTCCTTCTGCAGCTGTACAGGGCCCTGGTAAGACCACACCTGGAGTACTGTGTGCAGTTTTGGTCTCCAAATTTGAGGAAGGACATTCTTGCTATTGAGGGAGTGCAGCATAGGTTCACAAGGTTAATTCCCGGGATGGCGGGACTGTCATATGTCAAAAGATTGGAGCAACTGGGCTTGTATACTCTGGAATTTACAAGGCTGAGAGGGGATCTTATTGAAATATATAAGATTATTAAGGGATTGGACACGCTGCAGGCAGGAAGCATGTTCCCGCTGATGGGTGAGTCCAGAACCAGAGGTCACAGTTTAAGAATTAGGGGTAGGCCATTTAGAACGGAGTTGAGGAAAAACTTTTTCACCCAGAGAGTGGTGGATATATGGAATGCTCTGCCCCAGAAGGCTGTGGAGGCCAAGTCTCTGGATGCTTTCAAGAAAGAGCTGGATAGAGCTCTTAAAGATAGTGGAATCAAAGGTTATGGGGATAAGGCAGGAACTGGATACTGGTAGTGGATGATCAGCCATGATCACAGTGAATGGCAGTGCTGGCTCGGAGAGCCGAATGGCCTACTCCTGCACCTGTCTATTGTAGGTTTCCTCTTGTTAATCAGTTTGAAGTTCACTTAAATGTTTCTGCTATAAACCCAACTCAGTGAATTGTTCCTGCACACTGTTTATCACCAGGCTTTTGTTCACGCAACACGGACATCCCCGCTGACAGCAACAGGAGGTTACCTAGCAGCATTAAACTTGCCAACTCTATGTGTCAGAGAGCTTTTCCAATGCTTAGCTTGATATAAAATGTCCCTGCCTTGGTTTCAAGTCTCTGCACGTCTCACTCTGAATTACCTTTGTCCCCGACAATTCTTTGGAATCGAAGTCCTCCTGGCCTCTGGAGCTCGCTGGACTGACTGTTCTCCCGCTGACCGCCCTGCCTTCGGGTTCTGACATTTCTCATTCCCTCCCTCTCCTAAACCCATCAGTGCACCAACCTTCTGGTAGTATACCCCAACATCTACGTAGAAAGACCTAGATAGAGTCGATGCGCAGAGGATATTTTCTATCGCTGGACAGTCTAGGACAAGAGGGCAATATGGAATGAATGATGTCCTTTGAGAACAAAGGTGAAGAGGGCAATGAAAATGTGAGATTCATTGCTGCATATGGCCGTGAAGGTCAAGTTATTGAATATATTTAAAGCAGAGGTTAGTAGGTTCTTAATTAATAAGGGCTTCAGAGGGGAAAAGTCAGGAGAATGGGGTTGAGAGGGAAAATAAATCAACCATGATCGAATGGTGGAGCAGACACGATGGGCCAAATGGCTCAATTCTGCTCCTATGTCTTATGGTTTTGTCTCCTTCTGTAGCTGAATGTCCGATTTCTCACAGATATCCAGGATATTCTGCGAAGTTAGAGATGACACCTTTCCAAGTTACTGCTTTCTAATTCAATCATTTCCTGCAGCAAACACACCTAGAGACACAGCATGACTATGTTACCACCCACAGCTCTAATCTGCTAATTAAATTTGCCATTGACACTACATTGATTGGCCTAATCTCAAACAATAAAGAGATGGCCTACAGGGAGAAGTCATCTCTCTGACACAATGGTGTCAAGAAAACAACCTCTCCCTCAGTGTCGCTAAAACAAAGGAGCTGGTTGTGGATTACAGGAGGAATGGAGACGGGCTGACCCCTATTGACATCGATGGATCTGGGGTTGAGGGGGTGAGCAGCTTTAAATTCCTCGGCATCCATATCACCGAGTACCTCACATGGTCTGTACACACCAGCTGTGTGGTGAAAAAGGCACGATAGCACCTCTTTCACCTCAGGCGGTTGAGGAAGTTTGGTATGGTCCCCCAAATCCTAAGAACTTTCTACAATTGAGAGCATCCTGACTGGCTGCATCACTGCCTGGTATGGGAACTGAACCTCCCTTAACTGCAGGCTTCTGCAGAGAGTGATGCGAACAGCCCAGCATAACTGTAGTTGTGAGCTTCCCATGATTCAGGACATTTACAAAGGCAGGTCTGAGAAAAGGGCCCGAAGGATCATTGGGAACCCAAGTCACTGTCTATTCCAGCTGCTACTATCTGGGAAGCGGTACCGCAGCATAAAAGCCAGGACCAACAGGCATCAGGACAGCTTCTCCCACCAGGCCATCAGACTGATTAACTCACACTGATTTGAGTGTATTTCTGTTACATTGACTGTTCTATTTATTACAAATTATAACAAATTACTATGATTGTACATTGCACATTTAGACAGAGACGTAATGTAAAGATTTTTACTCCTCATGAATGTGAAGGATATAAGAAATAAAGTCAATTCAATTCAATAGGCCGCAGAGCAAAGACAAATCTGCTGTAGGAGATCAGTGGGTCAAGCAGCGTCTGTAGAGGCAGAGGGATGTTTCATACCGAAACCCTGCATCAGGAGAATAGTGTAGAGGGAGGTAACCAGTCACCTCTTTATACTGGCTATCTCTCCTGCAGCATGGGTGTCACAGTAGCATAGTGCTTCGTGTGATGCTACTGCAGCCCGGGCTGTTCTGGATTTCAGAGTTCAATTCTGGCACCATCTGTAAGGATTTTGTATGTTCTCCCCATGAACTGCATGGGTTTTCTCCAGGTGACACGGTTTCCTCCCACGGTCCAAAGACTTACCAGCAAGCAGGTTATTGGTCATTCTAAATTGTTCCGTGTTTAGGCTAGTGTTAAATAGGTGAGTTTCTGGGCAGTGTGGCTCGTTGGGTCAGAAGGGCCTGTTCTGCACTGTATCTCTAAATAAATAAAGATCAGCTCTGACGCATGGTTTCATCAACAGTCCTCCTTCTCCATGATGCTACCTGGCCCACTGAGCTCCCCCCAAACAGTTTGGTGTTTGCAACCACTCCTGATAATGTGCTGCACCTCATTACAGCTCTCAAAACACCTTCATGAACCCAGCATTAACCTTCATATGAATTAGTTCTTCCTGATTTTATTCCTGAATGTCTTGGCCAGAAAGTTTGAATTGTACCTCTTGGCCCAGATTCCCCTACGAAAGGAAACTGTTTCCCAGTTCTGCCTGTGAAAGTGTATATTGTTTAAAGAACATGACAGATGAAAGTGGGCTCTGAATAACTGAGCATCCAGAGTGATTTTCCTTTGAAGAATAAAACGAGGACAATAGTTTTTCAAAGTCTCTCTGAAGCTGCTTTTCACAGAACCCATCCACACCTGATACAGGCTGGGACACAGCCACTAACAGTATTAAGCAATTCATCAAACCCCTTGCAGTGCCGCCTCCCAAATTTTGATGAACAGAAATTCATGAAGTTATAAAAAAAACAATTTTTTTAAAAGAAAGGTGATTTATCCTGTGTCTGGAGGGCAGTATTTCTGGATTGCATTGCTCTAGACTTGATCGTGCAGGCTTTGAGGGCATCAGAGGGGAAATAACTGAGGATAGAGCCAGTACCAACAAGGACACTTTTTGGTACTACTTACACAGAAAAGCAACCGCCTAGATATGAACAAGAGTATTAGATTTCACAAGGTATTGAACAACCTGCCTGTCCTTTCCACGTAACCATACTAGACATGTGGTGTGAAGCCTGAAACACTCAGTGCTCAAACCAGCCCACTCCTTTTGGTTTCTGCCCCAAACCCAATTAGATCATAAGACCATAACACAGGAGCAGAATTAGGCCATCTGGCCCATCGAGTCTGCTCGGCCATTCAATCATGGCTGATCCTCTTTTTTTAATCCCCTCCTCAACCCCAGTTCCTGGCCTTCTCCCCGTAACCTTTGATGCCAAGTCCAGTCAAGAACCTGTCAATCTCTGCCTTAAATACACCCAATGACCTGGCCTCCACAGCTGCATGTGGCAACAAATTCCACAAATTCACCACCCTTTGGCTAAAGAAATTTCTCCACATCGCTGTTTTGAAAGGGTGACCCTCTATCCTGAGGCTGTGTCCTCTTGTCCTAGACTCCCCCACCATGGGAAACATCCTTTCCACATCTACTCTGTCTAATCTTTCTACATTCGAAAGGTTTCAATCAGATCCCCCCTCATCCTTCTGAATTCTAGAGAGTACAGATACAGAGCCATTAAAGGTTCCTCATATGATAACCCTTTCACTCCTGGGATCATCCTTATGAACCTCCTCTGGACCCTCTCCAATGCCAGCACATCTTTTCTAAGATGAGAGGCCCAAAACTGTTCACAATACTCAAGGTGATGCCTCACCAGTGCCTTATAAAGCCTCACATCCCTGCTCTTGTATTCTAGACCTCTTAAAATGAATGCTAACATGGCATTTGCCTTCCTCACCACCGACTCAACCTGCAAGCACAAGGACTCCCAAGTCCCTCCAAGTCCTTCTGCAGCTCAGATTCCTGGATTTTCTCCCCATTTAGAAAATAGTCCGCACACTTATTTCTACAACCAAAGCATATGACCATGCATTTTCCAACATTGTATTCCATTTCCCACTTTCTTGCCCATTCTCCTAATCTGTCTAAGTCCTTCTGCATCCTACCCGTTTCCTCAACACTACCTGCCCCTCCACCAATCTTCGTATCATCTGAAAACTTGGCAAAAAAGCCATCTATTCCATCATCTAAATCATTTATATACAGCATAAAAAGAAGTGGTCCCAACACCAACCCCTGGGGAACACCACTAGTCACTGACAGCCAACCAGACAAGGATCTTTTAATTCCCACTCGCTGTATCCTACCAATCAGCCAATGCTCTAACCATGTTAGTAACTTTCCTGTAATATCATGGGCTCTTAACTTGATAAGCAGCCTTGTGTGTGGCAATTTGTCAAAGACCTTCTGAAAGTCCAAATATACAACATCCACTGCATCCCCTTTATCAATCTTACTTGTAATCTCCTCTAAGAATTCCAACAGGGACATCAGGCAGGATTTTCCTTGAAGGAAACCATGCTGAATTTTTACCATCTTGTCCTGTGTCACCAAATACTCCATCACTTCATCCTAACAATTGACTCCAACATCTTCCCAACCACTGAGGTTCTGCTAACTGTGCGGCCTTGCATGGTCACAGTGATTAGATATGATGGGGTTAGTAGTTTTAGCCGGCAATGCAGTAGAAGGGACTCAGAGAAAGGCAAATGCTGCTCACCTAGCTCACAGCAGTTTGACTTCCCTGGCCATTCTAACTCAGTGAGAAGTTGTGCAGAGATCACAGCAGTGAGAGTTTAAGGGACATTCGAGGACTGACTATGCCTCTTATCATTTTGTACACCTCTACCGAGTCATGTCTCATCCTCCTCCACTCCAAACATAAAAGCCTTAGCTCGCTCTACCTATCCTCATAAGACGTGACCTCTAGTCCAGGCAGCATCCTGGTAAATCTCCTCTGCACCCTCTGGAAAGCTTCCATATTCTTTCTGTATTGAGGTGACCAGAATTGAACACAATATTCCAAGTCTGGTCTAACTAGCGTTTTAAGGAGCTGCAACATTACCTCATGGTTATTGAACTCAATCTCCTGACTATGAATGTGATCCCAAGATCCTTCTATTCCTCTACACTGCTAAGAATCCTGCTGTTAATCATATAACCTGCTTTCAAATTTGATTTTACAAAGTGTATCACTTCATATTTTTCTGGATTGAACTCCATCTGCCACTTCTCCGCCCATCTCAACATCCTGTCAATGTCCAGTTGTAACATACAACAACCTATTCACACCACCACCAACCTTCCTGTCATCTGCAGAAGAGCTGCTGATATATTGGTGACAAAATTGGTTGAAGTATGAATGTTGGCCAGGGTACTGCATTTTTTTGAGGAACACCACTGGCAGCTGAACAAGCAGATAGTTCAATGCCCAGCCCCACTTGCACCATCAGTGTTAGAACATGCATTATGGAACATTCAACAGCACAGTACAGGCCTTTCAGCCCACAGCCATGCCGAATTATGTTGACCTATGTACTCCAAGATCAATCTAACCCCTCCCCCCTACATAGCCTTCCATTTTTCGATTATCCATGTGCCTATATGCTCTTGGATAATGTTAATTTGAACTGAAGGTTCAGCTTCTGCTAGTTGATGACAATCAGTGATGAGAAACTGGACAGGAACAGCAGATCATGGGGATGGAGGAAGAGAGGGTTGAGGAGGGTTACCTGCTGTCCTGTTGTATCCTCACTCCTGAATGCAATCGACTCCAGCTCGTTACCTCTGCTGGTCAGGGCCCTCAGGCATGAGTCACGGGATTCAAACCTTTGCTCCAAGAAGTCGATGGCTCTCTTGGCTCTCTCCTGCAGAACTCTGGCATGGCTTGCAGCGTGGTAGTCTGCGTCCTGGCCTTTCGCCAGGCCATCCAGCTCATTAATCACTGAAACATTAAACAGCACACAGCGTCTGTCAATTCTACATCTAGTATTTGAAACGGCAGGAAATTATCCAAAACGTCATTATATTAACACTTCCACTGTGAGACTACACAGACACAGAGAAATCTTCCTAAAATATATATAAAACCACCCAACACAAGTGAGTGCAGAAACGCAGTGTCCGGTGAAATGGTTACTGAGCTCAGTACACCCAAGCATCGTTGTGCTTCACCAGAGGATGACAACAAGGTGCTGCCCTGGTACCACAGCATCCTGTCTGCTTAGCCCTTTGACTGAATTAATCCCTGTAATGGAAGATGCGCTGAGGTTCAAAAAACCAACCTGCCCATTGAATACAGGTGTGAAGGAGCAAAATAGAACAGGGTGACAAAGTAAGACACTGTTGAACTGACAGGCAACAACCCATTCCCCTTCACTCCTGTATCTGCACTAACTTTTCCTGATTTTTTTGCAAACTTACCCTCAGGTCCCACACCACCAGGATCAGGAACAGTTATTACCCTTCATTCATCAGGTTCTTGCACCAGGAAGGATAACTTTACTCATCACATCACTGAGTTGTTCCCACAACCTATGGACTTACTATCCACGACTCTTCATCTCATGTTCTCGATATTTATTGCTTACTTATTTATCATTATTATTTTGTACCTGCACAGTTTGTTGTCTTTTGCACACTGGCTGTTGGTCCATCTTGTTGTGTGCAGTCTTTCATTGTGTCTCTTTGTATTTAAAGTTAAAGGTTCAAAGTAAGTTTAAGTACATATGTCACCATATACAACCCGAAGATCATTTTCTTGCGGGCATACTCAATAAGTCCACAATAGAATAATAACCGTAGCAGAATCAATAAAACTGAGCGTTCAACCAGTGTGCAACAGAAAACAAACTTCACAAATACTAAGGAAATAATAATAATAAATTACTAAGCAATAAATACTGAGAACATGAGATGAAGAGTCCTTGAAAGTGAGTCCATAGAATGTGGGAACATTTCAATGATGGGGCAAGTGAAGTTGAGTGAAGTTATCCCCTTTGGTTGAAGAGCCTGTTGGTTGAGGGGTAATAACTGGTCCTGAACCTAATGGTGTGAGTCCTGAGGCTCCTGTACTTTCTTCTTGATGGCAGCAGCAAGCAAAAAACATGGCCTGGTGGTGAGGATCTCTGATGATGGATGCTGCTTTCCAGCCACAACACTTCATGTAGATGTACTCAAAGATGGGGAGGGCTTTACCTGTGGTGAACTGAGGCATATCCACTACTTTTTGTAGGATTTTCCATTCAAGGGCATTGGTGTTTCCATACCAGGCTGTGATGCAGCCAGTCAGTGTACTCTCCACCACACATCTATAGACATTTGTTAAAAGTTTTAGATGACATGCCAAATCTTCACCAACTCCTAAGGAAGAAGGGGCAGTGCTGTACTTTCTTTGTAATTGCACTTACAGTATGTGCTGGGGCCAGGTCAGGCCCTCTGAAATGATAACACTGAGGAGTTTAAAGTTGCTGAGCCTCTCCACCTCTGATGAGGAATGGCTCATGGACCTCCGGTTTCCTCTTCCTGAACTCAATAATCAGATCCTTGGTCTTGCTGACATTGAGTGAGAGGCTGTTGTTGTGGCACCCCTCAGCCAGATTTTCAATTTCCCTGCTGATTCTTCACCAGCTATGATCTGACCTATGACAGTGGTGTTGTCTGCAAACTGTGTGTGGCTAAGCACACACAGTAATAACTGTAAAGCAAGTAGAGCAGAGGGCTGAACACAACCAGTGCTGATAGAGATCGTGAGAGGAGATGTTGCTGTCAATCCAAACTGACTTACGGTCTCTAAATGAGGAAATCTAGGATCTAATTGCACAAGGAGGTATTAAGGCCAAGGTTTTGAAGCTTATTGATTAGTTTTTAAGAGGTGATGGTATTGAATGCCGAACTGATAAACAGCATCCTGATGTATGCATTTTGTTGTCCAGATGTTCCAGGGTTGAGTGATGAGCCAATGAGATGGCATCTGTAATGGTCCTGTTGCTCCAGTTGGCAAACTGAAGTGGATCTAAATCGCATCTCAGGCAGGATTTGATGTGTTTCATCACTAAGCTTTCAAAAGACTTCATCACTGTGGATGTAAGTAGTACTGGATGGTAGTTGTTGAGGCAGGTTACCACATTCTCCTTAGGCAATGGTCCAATTGAAGCCTGCTTGTAACAGGTGGGCACCACACGCTGCCCAAGTGAAGGGTTAAAGTTCGCTTTACCCAGCCAGATGATCAGCACAGGCCTTTAGTACTTGGCCAAAGTAAGTATCTTAGTACCTACTGTGAATGCCCGCAAAAATGAATCTCAGGTTAGTATATGGTACATATGACATATACGTACTTTGATAATAAATTTACTTGTAACTTTCTGGATTCCCATTGTCAGTAACAACACAAGTAGATACCATAGCACACAGAACAGTACAGTACAGGTCCTTCAGCCCACGATGAGCGCACACAGGATGATCAAGACACAAGGCATTATATCCATTGAAAAGGAATGACTGGCAGTTTGCCCACCCAGCCTACAGCCAATTCACATGCCTCCCGTCATTACAGGAGGGTGGTGGAAACAGGAGCGAGAATGATGCCAGAGGTGGAGAATGGCAATTTTTAGACAGCATGGAAGCAGTGGGAGCATTGTCTCTTCTGAGGCTGTTCTTGGGAGTAACCGTGACCCAAAGTGATCAGGCTCAACAGTCTGGGTGATGCAGGAATTCCCTCTACAACACCTAGGAGCAGAGGAAACATCACCTCTCCATCTACGGTCACAGCTGCTTTCTGATACCAGAAAAACAACAGTTATGCATAACCCTGCATCAATAAAACTGGTGTTCTGATGCAGCATACATCACCTTGACTACCTGTAGTACTTCCTCCAACACTCCTGTTACCTGGAATTCTAGTGCGGTCTGCAGAAACAAAACCACTACTTGTCAAAAGGGGAGATTCTCAGCTTGAAAAGCTTAGTTTACAGGAATTCCCAGCTTCACTCACAGCACCTGTTGTTTTCACAATACTGTGGGAAGATTGCAAACAGTCAATGTAAAGAAGAAATTTGTACTCATGCCAATCATCCTTGTCAGAAATCCTATGTATTCCCTCTGACATCTCCCCCTACACACACAGACACACGCTCAAACTTGGTTTCCAAATATATAATTACATTAAAAGACTGCTTCTAGTCAGTCAGGTGCAATTGATGTTGTTCCTGGCACTGATTTCTGTAGCACCCCACTTGTTACAGCTTGCCAAGCTAAAAATAACTTATTTATCTTTAATCTCAATTTTCAGTATCTCGGCTGATATATTTCCCTCAATACTACAAGACTTTATCTTTGCTATTCTACCTGCATATCATTTGGTAATCAAAATATATAACGTCAACTGACTTCCATCGTCTAGTTAACATCCTCAAACAATTTCACTTTCATAAACCTTGTTGACTTTGCCCAATCATATGGGAATTTTCCAGGTGTACACTCATCACTTCCTAAATAACAGATTCCAGCAGTTTCCCTCAATGTTTCTGGCTTCTGTCTCCCTCTGCTTTTGAAATAGCGGCAGACCATTTATGTTCTCCTATTTGCTCGGACTTTTCCAGAATATGGGGAACAGTGGGAGTTCACAAGTGCCTCTACTAACATTACAATCATCCCCTAAGGACCCTAAGATGCCCTTCATTTGGTCCAAGAGTCTTGCCAACTTTATGTCCACTTGTTTCTCCAATAATATCCTGAACACTATAGCACAATGCAGGCCTTTCAGCCCATGATGTTATGCTGACCTTTCAACTTTTTTCAAGATCGATCTAACTCCTCCTCCTTCAAAGCCCTCCATTTCTTTTATCATTCATGTGTCTGACTTTGAGTTTCTTAAATGTCCTTAATGTATTTGCCTCCACTACCACCCTTGGCAGGGCATTCCAAGCACCCACCACTCTCTGTGTAAAATACTTACCTCTAATACCCCCCCCCCCAATACTTTCCCTCAATCACCTTACAATTATGCCCTCTCATATTAACCAGTTCCCTGGGAAAAAGTCTCTGGCTGTCCACTGTCTGTGCCTCTTACCACCTTATACACCTTCATCAAGCAACCTCTGAAAACCATCTAATTTTCCCGCTATCTTTTGTCTTCTTATTTCAATAGTTTGGATGAGGATATGAAATGTAACACGTCCAAATTAGCTGACGATATAAAATTAGGTGGCAGTGTGGGCTGTGGGGAGATGTAGAGATGCTTTGGGTGATAAAAGCATATCAAGGGAATGCGCAAGGGCACGGCAGATGGAATATGGAGTTGAGGAATGTAGTGTCATCCACTTTGTCAGAAAAAAACAAAAATGGAGAGAGTGAAGGGTGTTGGTGTCCTTCTACATCAATCGCCACTGGCTTACATACATAGTCTGTCATACTTTAGTGCCAGAGGATTTCAAAAGCAGTGTAGAGGTACCTTTCTCTGATTAAATAGTGCTCTGCAGAGTCCACATCTGTGCACAAGTCCCGTCTCCTTACCCAAGTGAAATTTACAATACATGGACTGCTCTGATTCTGAGGATGACTGGTTACAACAGACCTGGCCAATAATCTCTTGATATAAGAAAAATGAGAGGGATCTGATTGAAATCCACAAAACTGTTACCCTCTTGATACAATAGAGAATAAGGTTTCCTCTGCTTGGGGCATCAGTACCAAGGGTTACAGCCTTAGAATAATGAGCTGGTCATTCAACACAGGGATGAGAAGAAATTTCTTCACAAAAGAATGGAAAAATGTAATTTCTATCCAAGAGGATTGAATTCTCTACCTAAGAAGTGTGTGGAGGTTTAGCTTCTGAGTATATTGAAGACTGCAACTGACAATATTTAAACCAAGGGATACAAGGTTGGTGCAGGAAACAGACATTGAGGTAACAGATCGGCCATGATGATAACTGAATGAAAAAGCAGGTACCTGACGTTGAATGGCTTACTCTTACTCCTATTTATACTTCAGTTTATGTATACGGCTCCACCTTAAAAACTGAAACAAAACATCATAGAAACAAAAAGTACTATGGAGAAAAGTAAAAGTGGCAGGCCGACAAATCCAGGGCAAGCATTAAAAAGGGCCACTTTTCAGCATAATTGTATAAGGGCAAAGAGAGTTGTAAAAGAGCGCCTGAAGGCTTTGTGTGTCAATGCAAGGAGCATTCATAATAAGGTGGATGAATTGAAAGTGCAGATTGTTATTAATGATTATGATATAGTTGGGATCACAGAGACATGGCTTCAGGGTGACCAGGGATGGGAGCTCAACATTCAGGGATATTCAATATTCAGGAGGGATAGACATGAAGGAAGGGGAGGTGGGGTGGCGTTGCTGGTTAAAGAAGAGATTAACGCAATAGAAAGGAAGGACATAAGCCGGGAAGATGTGGAATCGATATGGGTAGAGCTGCGTAACACTAAGACGCTGGTGGGAGTTGTGTACAGGCCACCTAACAGTAGTAGTGAGGTTGGAGATGGTATTAAACAGGAAATTAGAAATGTGTGCAATAAAGGAACAGCAGTTATAATGGGTGACTTCAATCTACATGTAGATTGGGTGAACCAAATTGGTAAAGGTGCTGAGGAAGAGGATTTCTTGGAATGTATGCGGGATGGTTTTTTGAACCAACATGTCAAGGAACCAACTAGAGAGCAGGCTATTCTAGACTGGGTTTTGAGCAATGAGAAAGGGTTAATTAGCAATCTTGTCGTGAGAGGCCCCTTGGGTAAGAGTGACCATAATATGGTGGAATTCTTCATTAAGATGGAGAGTGACATAGTTAATTCAGAAACAAAGGTTCTGAACTTAAAGAGGGGTAACTTTGAAGGTATGAGACGTGAATTAGCTAAGATAGACTGGCAAATGACACTTAAAGGATTGACGGTGGATATGCAATGGCAAGCATTTAAAGGTTGCATGGATGAACTACAACAATTGTTCATCCCAGTTTGGCAAAAGAATAAATCAAGGAAGATAGTGCACCCGTGGCTGACAAGAGAAATTAGGGATAGTATCAATTCCAAAGAAGAAGCATACAAATTAGCCAGAGAAAGTGGCTCACCTGAGGACTGGGAGAAATTCAGAGTTCAGCAGAGGAGGACAAAGGGCTTAATTAGGAAGGGGAAAAAAGATTATGAGAGAAAACTGGCAGGAAACATAAAAACTGACTGTAAAAGCTTTTATAGATATGTAAAAAGGAAAAGACTGGTAAAGACAAATGTAGGTCCCCTGCAGACAGAAACAGGTGAATTGATTATGGGGAGCAAGGACATGGCAGACCAATTGAATAATTACTTTGGTTCTGTCTTCACTAAGGAGGACATAAATAATCTTCCAGAAATAGTAGGGGACAGAGGGTCCAGTGAGATGGAGGAACTGAGCGGAATACATGTTAATAGGGAAGTGGTGTTAGGTAAATTGAAGGGATTGAAGGCAGATAAATCCCCAGGGCCAGATGGTCTGCATCCCAGGGTGCTTAAGGAAGTAGCCCAAGAAATAGTGGATGCATTAGTGATAATTTTTCAAAACTCATTAGATTCTGGACTAGTTCCTGAGGATTGGAGGGTGGCTAATGTAACTCCACTTTTTAAAAAAGGAGGGAGAGAGAAACCGGGGAATTATAGACCGGTTAGCCTAACGTCGGTGGTGGGGAAACTGCTGGAGTCTGACGAATCTCATAGAATTTTTTGAGGATCTAACTAGTAGAGTGGATAGGGGAGAACCAGTGGATGTGGTATATTTGGATTTTCAGAAGGCTTTTGACAAGGTCCCGCACAGGAGATTAGTGTGCAAACTTAAAGCACACGGTATTGGGGGTAAGGTATTGGTGTGGGTGGAGAATTGGTTAGCAGACAGGAAGCAAAGAGTGGGAATAAACGGGACCTTTTCAGAATGGCAGGCAGTGACTAGTGGGGTACCGCAAGGCTCAGTGCTGGGACCCCAGTTGTTTACAATATATATTAATGACTTGGATGAGGGAATTAAATGCAGCATCTCCAAGCTTGCGGATGACACGAAGCTGGGTGGCAGTGCTAGCTGTGAGGAGGATGCTAAGAGGATGCAGGGTGACTTGGATAGGTTGGGTGAGTGGGCAAATTCATGGCAGATGCAATTTAATGTGGGTAAATGTGAAGTTATCCACTTTGGTGGCAAAAATAGGAAAACAGAAATATTATCTGAATGGTGGCCGATTAGGAAAAGGGGAGGTGCAACGAGACCTGGGTGTCATTATACACCAGTCATTGAAAGTGGGCATGCAGGTACAGCAGGCGGTGAAAAAGGCGAATGGTATGCTGGCATTTATAGCGAGAGGATTCGAGTACAGGAGCAGGGAGGTACTACTGCAGTTGTACAAGGCCTTGGTGAGACCACACCTGGAGTATTGTGTGCAGTTTTGGTCCCCTAATCTGAGGAAAGACATCCTTGCCATAGAGGGAGTACAAAGAAGGTTCACCAGATTGATTCCTGGGTTGGCAGGACTTTCATATGAAGAAAGACTGGATGAACTGGGCTTGTACTCGTTGGAATTTAGAAGATTGAGGGGGGATCTGATTGAAACGTATAAGATCCTAAAGGGATTGGACAGGCTAGATGCAGGAAGATTGTTCCCGATGTTGGGGAAGTCCAGAACAAGGGGCCACAGTTTGAGGATAGAGGGGAAGCCTTTTAGGACCGAGATTAGGAAAAACTTCTTCACACAGAGAGTGGTGAATCTGTGGAATTCTCTGCCACAGGAAACAGTTGAGGCCAGTTCATTGGCTATATTTAAGAGGGAGTTAGATATGGCCCTTGTGGCTACGGGGGTCAGGGGGTATGGAGGGAAGGCTGGGGCGGGGTTCTGAGTTGGATGATCAGCCATGATCATAATAAATGGCGGTGCAGGCTCGAAGGGCCGAATGGCCTACTCCTGCACCTATTTTCTATGTTTCTATCATAAACTCAATGTTGAAAGTAAATTTATTATCAAAGTACGTATTTGTCACCATATATTATTTTGAGATTTTTTTTGTTATTCTTTAAAAAGCTTGACCTTTATATTATTCTCCAATATTAATTTCCCAACTCTACTTTCCCTGCTCTGTTCCTGTGCTGTACAACTCTATGACTCTAATATATAGATGTGGAAATTCCAATTAGTTAGTATTCCTAAAAAGTCTCAGTAACTTGCTTTCAACTCATTTTCTTCCTTTATCAACCTTCACCCACCATTTTAATATTTTTCCAATCCTCAGGGCCATCACAAAATTCTCCTCCAATCTAGTTCTACATCTCTAACCTCCACAATGACTATTACATCTACTTGTACCATGTGGGAAAAGTCACATTCAGATAAAGAGCGTTTAACTTTGTCTTTATACAACCAGTCCCTACTTTGCCTCTCTTTGTTTCTCCATTTCATTCATATCTGGTCATTATAACAACCCATACAATTACCATCTAGATAGGGCACCATGTCAGTGTAGCGGTTAGTGTAACACTATTACAGCTCGGTGTGTTCCAGAGTTCAGAGTACAAGTCTGTAAGGAGTTTGTATGTTCTCTCCGTGAACTGTGTGGGTTTTTTTCCGCAGTCCGGTTACTAGGCATTTTAAATTGTCCTTTAATTAGCTAGTGTGACACAGTCCAGTTACTGGTCATTTTAAATTGTCGTTTAAATCAGCTAGTGTGACATTGGTAGGCTGTTGGACAATGTGGCCTTTTCCATACTGTTTCTCTAAATACTGTATATAAAATAACTTTTTAAACTTTCTAATACCCCTTCAATTGAATCCACCCCTTCAATGGCGAAGGTACGAGCTTTAGAGAGGATGTAAAAGAAGATGTTTTCACCCAGAGGGTGGATGGAACCTGAAACACACTGCCTGGCAGGCCAGCAATGTGGACGGGTGGCGAAGGATATCCGTGAATGTGTGGCTGTCACAGGTCACTGGGTCCTGGGATCAATGACCTTATGAGCTGAAGGCATGAGGGCTGGTTAGTCAGTGAGCTCAGAGTTCAAGGTCCTGTTAATTGGCTAGTCTGGGGGTTCATTACCATAGGCTGAAGCCCAAAGATCGACCAGAAGTCTGGAAATCAAAGCCCAATGGCCAAAGCCTGGAGCCTGGAGACTGGAGGCCTTTCCTGGAGTGGGAGGGTTGTCCATGTGTGTAGGAGAGAGCATCAAGGCTTGTTCTGCTGTTGTTTTTTTGCTTGTTGTATTCTGTTCAGTTTTATTGAACATGGTGGACGTGCTATCTTGGTGCCAGAATGTGTGGGACACTTGCACACTGCCCCCAACACATCCTTCGGTGTGCTGGTTGTTACTGGCCTACTTCTGCCCTTATGCCTTTTGGTCTTAACAGAAATGTCACATTTCACTGCAAGTTTCCATGTACAGATGATAAATAAATCTGAATCTACTCTAATCTAAAGAATGTGGAGGCATTAGTATGAGTACTGGTATTGGTAAAGTGAGATAAGCTTGTGTTATGATAGTACAGACAAGGGTGGGCCAAAGGGGCCGTTTTGTGCTGTTTGACAGTCCAGGCGTCCTCACTGAATAATACTGTATAATTATTAGTGAGTGTTCAAGATGGCAAACAAGCTCAGTGCACTCCTCGAGGGAACAATTTAACTATCCAGATTCTGTGATATGGTACAATTTGATCATTAATCGCTGGTGTACCATGAGGGAAAATTAAAACACCTCCCCCATCAATTTGATTTGGGTGTGTGTTTAAGGTTTAAATGCAGCAGATGGGGAGACAGATCCTGTTGCACTGCCCTGATTGAATCCATTTCACTGCTTGTGGTTATAGTTTTCTTGTTACTAATTTGAAACAGGTGAACAATTTGTTAAAAGTCTGATCTAAAGAGTTAGGGCAAAGGCAGTACTTTACAGAAATGGCACATTGTTTGTAGGGAGTTAGACTGGCCTTTGTCAATGTCAGATTAGAGCCAGATCAAACTCGAATACTGAGCAGGTAAATGTATCACACTCAGATGTATCCACTATTGGTCAAAATCCAGCACCATCATCCAGTGGGCACCTCATGTTCCAAGGCAGATTCATATCAGCCAAGTCTTTTCCAAAAATGGGAATGGGATTCCATCTTCAGGGGTATCCCTGGATGCAGAATGTGGTGTTTACAACATACAGTACTCTCAGATTTTATTGAAAAGGAGGTACAATTCAGCTGCTGAGGAATTATCTCCAAATGCTCTCCTTAAAGACGAGCAGCTAACATGACAACTGATAGAGAAGATAGTCATAATAAACACAAGAGGTTCTGCAGATGCTAGAAATCCAGAGTAACACACATAAAATACTGGAGAAACTCAGCAAGTCAGGCAGCATCTATGGAGAGGAACATTCTGGCCAAGACCCTGCTTTAGCATTGGGATGGCTTTGTTAAAGGAGGAGGTGGGGGAAGGGAGGATGGTTCAGATGAAGCATTTACTATTAACAGTTAAGCTTTTCATGCAAACTCCAACCCAATATACAATACAAAAATGCTAATTTCTCCTTGGTCATAGAGACTAACATTTCCCAGTTTCATGGCTTGCACATGTCATGGTCATTTTTGTAAATGAATCACAGACAGACAGCTTGTGAGAGTAGTAAGTGATTAGGGAGTACAGTGACCTTTTTTAACAAATATTTAGCCTACTCCTGGCTATGGTGAATGGAAAGGAAATTAGTTAAGACTGAGTGCAGAGACAGAGAGGGAAAAGGGTAGTTATTGTAGACTGGAGAAGGTTAGAATGTGGTGTTTACAAGATATATAAATTGCTTAGAGATGGAAACAGCATATTCAATTGTACAACCTGTAGGTAGCGACTGGGACGAGTGGCAGGTGATGACTGGGATGGTCAGGAAGGTTGTAGTGCAAGTGAACCAGCTTCAGCTGAATTTCAGGAAAATGAGCAATGACACTATGGATTATGAGTTGATAGGACATGCAGAAATAATACATTCACCTTGGAACACAGGATAGTGAATAGATCACTAAGATGAATATCACATTCATTTTAGAAAGTAGCATGGTGAACAGATCTCTAGAATCATTACTGCTAGTTAACAGAGGGATTGAAAGGTAATGGGATTCTTAAGTGTAGAATTCAAGTGGAACAAAGTTTTGATAAATAATTAACATTGCACTTAGTGAGGTTAGAATCTTCCAACTATAAGGACATTGATGTATTATACAGCAAAAAGGTTTGTGAGGATACTAGCAGAAGATTGGAGGTGTCAGGAAAGGCTGAGTACTCGGTTTTTTTCTCATTTGAAGAGATAACTGACAGGTAACCTGACTGACATCCTGTAGCTGGCAGGGCAGGTGCAATACCTAAACATGAAATTGAATAAGGAACTAAGGAAACAATTAGCCTGCTACCACAAGCAATAGGTTCAGTCTAGATGCTTTTGAAAAGGACAGGTCCATGAGGGAGATACGTTGAAAGGCGTAGATGAGGAAGTGGGCTGGGAGCAGTTCATGGAACGCAAACACCAGCACAGATAACATGAACTATTTTTTCTGTTTAAATAATTTAGCAAGGTAATTCTATGAGATTAAATTATATAGCTCCTGTCTCAAAGATCAAAGGTCAGCTTCATTTGCAACGCTTGGAATGTTGTATTCAGTTCATTATAGAAAGGATGTGGAAGCTTTAGAGAGAGTGCAGAGGAGCTCTAGCAGGATTGGAAAACATATCTTACGAGGAAAGGTTGAATGAGCTTGGGTTTTCTCTTTGGGAGGAGGAGGATGAGATGTGACGTGTTAGAGGTGTATAAGATGTTAAGAGGCATAGGTCAAGTGGATAGCCAAAGACATTCTCCAAGGGCAGAAATGACTAATATGTAGGGGGCAAAATTTTAAGGTGATTGGAGGCAAGTATAGGGGGGATGTCAGATATGGTTTTTTTTATAGAAAGAGTGGTGGGTGCATGACATGATCTGCCAGGGGTAGTGGTAGAGTCAGATACCATCATTCCAAATAAACTGATTCCTAAACTCCGGAACCTGGGCCTTAGCACTCAGATCTGCAGCTGGATCTTCAACTTCCTCACAGACAGGACCCAGGCTGTAAAAATAGGGGACATGCTCTCCTCTACAATCACTCTGAGCACCGGTGCCCCACAAGGCTGTGTACTCAGCCCCCTGCTGTACTCACTGTAACCCATGATTGTGTAGCCAAGTTTCCATCAAACTCAATATATAACTTTGCTGATGACACAACAATTGTAGGCCGTATCTCGGGTAATGATGAGTTTGAGTACAGAGAGGACATTAAGAACCTGGTGGCATGGTGCGAAGACAATAACCTATCCCTCAACGTCAGCAAGACGAGGGAATTGGTTGTTGACTTCAGAAGGAGTAGCGGACCGCACAACGCAATTTACATCGGTGGTGCGCAAGTGGAACAGGTCAAAAGCTTTAAGTTCCTCGGGGTCAATATCACAAATGACCTGACTTGGTCCAACCAAGCAGAGTTCACTGCCAAGAAGGCCCACCAGCGCCTTTACTTCCTGAGAAAACTAAAGAAATTTTCCTGTCCCCTAAAACCCTCACTAATTTTTATAGGTGCACCATAGAAAGCATTCTTCCAGGGTGCGTCACAACCTGGTATGGAAGTTGTCCTGTCCAAGACCGAAAGAAGCTGCAGAAGATCGTGAACATGGTGCAGCACATCACACAAACCAATCTTCAATCCATGGACTCACTTTACACCACACGCTGTCGGAGCAGTGCTGCCAGGATAATCAAGGACATGACCCACCCAGCCAACACAGTTTTCGTCCCTCTTCCCTCCAGGAGACGGCTCAGGAGCTTGAAGACTCATACGGCCAGATTTGGGAACAGCTTCTTTCCAATTGCGATAAGACTGCTGAAAGGATCCTGACCTGGATCTGGGCCATACCCTCCAAATATCTGGACCTGCCTCTCGGTTTTTTTTCACTTTCCATTTTTCTATTTTCTATTTATGATTTATAATTTAAATTGTTAATATTTACTAATTTTTACTATTTTTAATATTTAATATTTGTAATCCAGGGAGCAGGAAGTGAAGAATCAAATATCGCTGTGATGATTGTACGTTCTAGTACCAATTCTTTGGCGACAATAAAGTATAAAGTATACACTAGGGGCATTTAAGAACCTCTTAGAGAGGCACATGGATGATAGAAAAATTGAGGGTTATGCGGGAGGCAAGGGTTAAATTAATCTTAGAATTGGTTAAAAGGTCGGCACAACATTGTGGGCCAATTGCCTGTACTGTGCTGTACTGTTCAAAGTTCTCAACAAAAGAGATTCTGAGGAGGCTAGAAAATCCAGAGTAACACATGAAGTGCTACCGGAACTCAGCAAATCAGGTAGCATGTGTGAAGAGGAATAAACAGTTGATGTTTATGTGTGCGTTGCTCTGTTCTATGTTCTAAAGGTAAGAGAGTAGAAAAAAGTTTTCAGATAGTGAAGGTGAGTCGAAATCAAGAAATACAGATTAAATCATAGAGAGACACAAGAATAGAATAAAACATTTACAGAATTACTGCCTGGTGTGTGGGTCCAAATTATTATCCTTAGAACAAACACATGAAACACTCTGACTGAATTACTGGTTCATGGAAACATAGAAAAAACTTGATTTGTGACAGATCACGGTGGTTATTACTGCAGCATAGGGACAGACTGTCAGAGTTAGAAACGTAAAAGCAGTTGGTCCTGTCGCTGCTCAGCCGATCAGGCAGCATCTCTGGAGAGAAACAGAGCTAACGTTCCAGGCCACAGGGAATGTAAACAAAAGGAGCCCTTTAACCAGTGGAGAGGGAGGGTGCAGATGGGAACTTCATAACGGCGGGGGGCCTGAGAACCAGGAGGTACAGGGGCACCTGCTCACATCCATGGATGTTCGGTAAACATCGCTGATCAGTGTGGAGAAGCATCAACAGATGGAGACGGACCAGGACAAAAGGAGAAACTAAAAGCTGCAGAGCAGAGCAGCTGGTGTGCTCCACGTTCTGTAATGTGGTCTCCTTTACCTTGGAGAAACCAAACTACTTTGCAGAACATCTTTGTTTTGCCCAACAGGGTGATCTGAGCTTCCACACAAAATGTGAGGAACTCAGCAAGCCAGGCAGCATCCTTGGAAAAGAGTAGTCAACGTTTTGGGCCGAAACCCTTCAGCAGGACTGGAGGAAAAAAAACTGAGGTGTAAATTTAAAAGGTGGGGAGAGGTGAGAGAAGAAACACCAGGTGACAGGTGAAACTTGGAGGGGGAGGGATGAAGTAAAGAGCTGGTAAGTTGATTGGTAAAAAAGACAGAAGGCCATGGAAAAAGAAAAAAGGGGGAGGAACACCAGAAGGAGGCGATGGCCAAGCAAGGAGATAAGGTGAGAGAGAGAAAAGTGTGTGTTGCTCTGGATTTTGAGCATCTGCAGAATCTTGCGTGTTTATAATGTCCTGGTGAACCTCTTCTGCACCCTCTCCAAAGCCTCCATATTGTTCCTCTAGTGTGGCAACACTGTCCAGAACTCTGCTGACTTCTGTGTCATCTGCAGACTTGCTTATCAGCCTACATACAAGTCTTAGACACCCAAGTTCTATATATTACTGTCCTAAGACTTTTGCACAGTACTGTAGTAATTTTATTTATTGCATTGTACTGCTGCCGCAAAAAAAACCCAACAGATTTTATGACGTGTTTGTGATAATAAACCAGAATCTGATATGGATCTCTATTGTGGACTCAGAGTGGGAAGGAGGTAAGGAGAGGGGAGTCATGGTTAGGAAAAGGCAAGGGAGTGGGGAGTGTATGGGAAGCACCAGAGAGACACCCAATTGTTTGGAATCAAATCACCTTGCCTGGTGTCTCAGGGCTGGGTGTGTCTGCACCCTTGCCACCCACCATCCAACACTCCTCTACCACCTGTCCCACACCTCTCCCACAGCGCCACACCTTCACCATGCACATTATCCTTTGCTCCCACCAGGTAAAGTATTCACCCTCCCCCCTGCCCCCGTAAGTTTTCATGTTTTATTGTTTCATTGAATTAGGACAATTATACAGTTAAGGAGTTGGTGTAGGAGGGAGGGCATAAGGTTTTTGGATCATTGGGCTGTCTTCCTGGGAAGGTGGGACCTGTACTGAAAAGACAATTTGCATCTGAACAGGAAGGAGACTAATATCCTGGTGGGAAGGCTTGCTAATGCTGCACAGTGGGGTTTAAAGTAGAGTTGCAGGGCGATGGGAAAAGGTTGAGCACGGTTGAGCATACATTTCAATGGAAGTACAGTGCCTATAAAAAGTATTCACACCACCCCCTTGGATGTTTTCATGCTTTATTGTTTCGGAACATTGAATCACAGTGGATTTAACTTGGCTTTTTTTGGACACTGATCAACGGAAAATGACTCTTTTGTGTCAAGTGAAAACAAATCCTTACAAAGTGATCTAAATTAATTACAAATATAAAACATTGAACAATTGAATGCATAAGTATTCACCCCCTTTAATATGACACAAGAGATCATCCCTGGTGCAGCCAATTGGTTTTAGAATTCACATAATTAGTTAAATAGAGATCACTGTGTGTAGTCAAGGTGTTTCAATTGATTGTAGTAAAAATACACCTGTATCTGGAAGGTCCAATTGCTGGTGTGTCAGATTCCTGGCAAAAACTACACCACAAGGACAAAAGAACACTCCAAGCAACTCCGCAAAAGGTTATTGAAAAGCACAAGTCAGGAGATGGATACAAGACAATTTCCCAGTCACTGAATATCCCTTGGAGAACAATTAAGTCAATCATCAAGAAATGGAAAGAATATGGCACAGCTGTAAATCTGCCTAGAGCAAGCTGTCCTCAAAAACTGAGTGACCTGTAAGAAGAGGACTAATGAGAGAGGCCATCAAGAGACCTGTGACAACTCTGGAAGAGTTACAACCTACAGTAGCTGAGATGGGAGAGACTGCACTTATAACTGTTGCCCAGGTGCTTCACCAGTCACAGCTTTATGGGAGAGTGGCAAAGAGAAAGCCACGATTGAAAAAAAAACTCAGATGAATTCTCGACCAGTTTGCCAGAAGGCATATGGATAACTCTGAAGCCAGCTGGAAGAAAATTCTATAGTCTAATAAAACCAAGATTGAGCCTTTTGGCCATCAGACTAAACGCTATGTTTGGCATAAGCCAAACACTGCACATCATCATAAACAACCATCTCAACCACGGAAGCATGGTGGTGGCTACATCATGCTGTGGGATACTTCACTGCAGCAGACCCTGGAAGCCTTGTGAAGGTAGGTTAAATGCAAAATCTTGGAGGAAAACCTGATGCTGTCTGCAAGAGAACTGCAACTTCAGCAAGACAACTGTTTTCAGCAAGCCAATGACCCCAAGCATAAAGCCAAAGCTACACAGGAAAGGCTTTAAAACAACAAAGCTGATGTCTTGGTGTGGCCAAATCGGTCTAGACCTCAATCCAACTGAGAGTTTGTAGCCAGACCTGAAAAGGGCTGTTCACTCACGATCCCCAGGTAATCCGACAGAGCTTGAGCAGTTTTGTAAAGAAGAATAGAGACCTATCCACACAGACTCAAGGCTGTAATTGCTGCCAAAGGTGCACCTACTGAATATGGACTTGAAGGGGGTGAATACTTATGCAATCAACTATTTTATATTTTATATTTGTAATTAATTTGTATCACTTTGTAGAGATCTGTTTTCACTTCTGACACGAAAGAGTCTTCTTCTGTTGATCAGTATCAAAAAAAAGCCAAATTAAATTCACTGTGATTCAATGGATTCAATGTTGTAAAACAATAAAACATGAAAACTTCCAAGGGGGATGAATACTTTTCATAGGCGCTTTTAAAAAATATATATCGCACAGACTACTAGCCAGAGAAACACCCCTCCACTAGTACCCTCTGTCTTCTACGAGCAAGCTGATCCTGTACCAAATTACTAACTCACCGTGGATATCATGTGACTTGCTCTTGCAGACAAGCTCATCATAAAATCACCATCCATTACGCCTGAGCTGATGACACAGCTACGAGCTTACTTCTGAATACAGAGATAATTACTAACAAAAAATACATTGCATCACATTGCTGGTTGCAGACACTTGCTTTTGCAAATTGACCACTGCATTTCTTACAATATCAGTTCAAAAAATACTCCATACTCCTAAATCTGGGACTCAACACCTCACTTTGCAACTGGATCCGTGACTTCCTGACCAACAGACCACAATCAGTAAGGATAGGCAGCTACACGGTTATTCTAAACTCTGCATCCTCAGCACCCTTGCACACTCACAACTGCGTGGCCAGGTTCTGCTCTAACTGCATCTGCACATCTGCAGATCATACTGCCGTAGTGGGTGTTATCTTAAATAACGATGAGTCAGAGTACAGGAAGGAGGGAGAGAGCTCAGTGACATGGTGTCAGCAAAACAGAAGAGCTGGTCATTGACTCGGGAAGGAGCGTCGTGCACATGTCTCTATCTACATCAACCGTGTTGAGACTGAGAGGTTCAGGTTCTGAGGTGTGAACATCACCAATGATAACCTGTCCTGGGCCAGTCACTCTGATGCCATGTACAAAAAAACTCACCAGCACCTCTACTTCCTCAAGCTACAGAAATCTGGCATGTCACCTTTCACCCTCACCAACTTCTATCAATGCATCACAAAAAGCATCCTACCTGGATGCGTCACAGCTTGGTATGGCGACTGCTCTACCCACGACAGCAAGAAACTGCAGAGAGATGTGATACAGCTCTGCATGTCACAGAAAACAGCATTCCCTCCCTGGACTCTGTCTACACTCAGTAAAGTTGCCAATATTATCAAAGATTCACCCATCCCAAACATTCTCTCTTTTGTCCCCTCCCACTAGGCTGAAGATACAAAAGCCTGAAAGCACGAGTCACCAGGATTAAGAACAGCCCCCATCCCATTGTAATAGAACATTACAGCACAGTACAGGCCCTTCAGCCTATGATGTTGTACCTTCTCCAACATCAATCTAACTGTTCCCTCCCTCTTAGCCCTGTATTTTTCCTGCACCTACGTATGTACCTATCTAAGAGGCTCTTAAATGTCTCTAATGTATCTGCCCCTACCACCCCTCTGGCAGTGCATTCCAAGCAGCCACCCTTATAAGACAGTTGAAAGGTTTCCTTGAGGACTCGTGACCTCACAGTGTACCTCGTTATAACCCTGCACTGCACTCTCTCTGTACTGTAATACCTTATTCTGCATTCTGTTAATACTTTACCTTGTTCTACCCCGATGTAATGAATTGATCTGTATGGACAGTATGCAAGACATGTACCTTGGTACAATTTTCCAGTGAGTTGGAATACGTGGTGGGACATGTTCCACAAATACAAGCTTGCCATTTTGTTTCTCCACTGGCCACTTGGACTACGCTGTGGAATCTTGAGGGTTACACATGCACTGCAGCCGGCTGTGTTCCGACTCATTTACCATTGCTATCAGGTCGACTGCTACTAGAAACCCTTTCCAAAACGTCAACACAAAATTCAAGTAAGACAAATCAGCGAGGAAGAAACACAAGAGTAAATAGGGCTGATGGATCATAGTTTGGACATGTAGGATTAAGAGAGAGTTTCTCTCCACTGTATCGGTTCCTCTACTATAAATCAGATGAACAACAAGCAGACATTGAAGCTTTCAAGCCTTCACATAGTTCCTGTATTCAGTTTCATACTCTCGCTGAAGGAAGTTCATCTTTTAATACTGGTTTGCCTCTGAAAACAATTAATGAATCAAGATAGATTCCTGATACTTTTTGAGCATTTTAAAGACAAACTGAGATCAGACTTAACACAAATTGACAGCATTGAACTCACTTCAAGAATTTCTGGCGTGCAGCAAGTAAAATTCTGGCAAAGGCATTCTCAACAAATTCTACACGGCTAGATCAAAAGAATACATAGGAAGAAGGTAATTTGGAGTGAAGCCCTGTGCCATAATCACCGATGGTTTTGCCTTGCCAGTGCTTTGGAGCTGTCTGAGTACACTTCTCTCTCAGCACCTCTTTTACATTGGCCCTCATACACTGACAAACATATTATTTTGTTTTCACTCAAATATGCTCAAGGGATGTCAAACAATTTCTAAAAAGGAAACAACAATGTTAACCAAAAATTGAAGATTAAAGTTAACAGGCAAGGAAAACACACGTCCAATATTTCCCAGCAGAATCCAGAATACCTAATTACCTGAACCAGTTAAATACAGTGACAGAGAAGATATCTCCTTATTAGATCACTATTCGAGAGTAGCAAGTTAGCTGGTATGCAAGGGCCACTGCAAATGGTCAGAAAAAGCTGCAGAAAGTTGCAAACTCAACCAGCAACCATCATGGGCACCAGCCTCCCCAGCATCAAAGACACCTTCAAAAGGAGATGCCTCATAAAGGTGGCATCTATCGTTAAAGACCTCCATCATCCAGGACATGCCCCCTTCTCATTATTTCCATCAAGGAGGTGGTACAGGAGCCTAAAGACACACTCAATGATTCAGGAACAGCTTCTTCCCCTCTAAAGGAACAATGAACCCACAAACAATACCTCACTATGTTTTTTTCTCCTCTCTTTTTGCACTACCTATTTTTTTACTGTAATTTATAATACTTTTATTACGTATTGCAAAATACTGCTGCTGCAAAACAACATTTTAATTTCTAACACGGACATGTTCAGCACAGCTTTGTGGGCCGAAGGGCCTGTAGTGTGCTGTCTGTTTCCTATGTTCTATGTTCTGCCAGTGATATTAAACCAGTTTCTGAACCATCTACCAGTTCCTGGCTCAGTCTAACTGCATCTCTGCCTGGGCCCTTCAGCCTCTCCAGGACTGCCTAATGCTTTTCAAACTCCAGCGACTCCCTGAGGCACTCTCAATGTTTTGGACATTACATAAACCCCCAAGAAACCTTGTTTGCCTTTTTCAGTGGTGCTCTACTTCCAAGTTAACTCTGGGAGTTGACATTCTGAAGAGGAACACAAGACTGAGAGTTCTGTAAAAAGCCGGGCTCGTCACTGAAATCCAACAGCTGCTCTTCTCTGGGAAGCCCCACCTGCCTCACTCTAATCACAGATTCACTGGGACTGGGTGGTGCAGACAGGCCTTTCATCTCTGGGGCTTGCTTTTTGAATCACGCCCAGACAGATGGACAAAAGGCCTCCCTCTTTCGAAGTGGCAGAGTAGGTGGAAGGGCCTGACCTTCTTTGAATCGTGGGCTCAGAAACATTCTCAGGAGAGAGGAGAGTGGTACATGGTGTACTGACATGGAACTTGAATCTAAGGGCAGCCAGACAGCTGGTTTGTAGACCACCTTCACTTTCCCGACTGTGAGCTGCACAATTCATTCTTCCATTTCTGTGTAATTTGGGAGGTTATTTCAGCACAGCAACTCATCCCAGCCCGCCACTACTTTTTCCTATAGCCTACTCTCTTCATGTTCCCATCAACTTGCTGCCCTCCCTCCCCTTGCTCAAGGGGCAATTTACAACAGCTAATTAACCTACCATTTTGCATGTCTGAGATGTGGGAGGAAACCAGAGGAAACCCATATGGTCATGGAAACAAAATGTATGCCCCCCCCAAACACAAACACACACACACATGCACACACACGCACACACAGACTCACATGTGCGCATACACACACACATATGCACTCACGTGCATATTCACACACATATGCAGTCACGCGCACACTCACAAACGCGCGCACGCAGTGTCAGAGGTCAGGACTGAACTGGAGTCAGTCACTAGAGCTGTGTGAGAGCGGCTCAACCTGCTGCACCACTGTGCTGTATTTTGTCACCAGACCATTCGAGCAGAGTTAGGGCATTTGGCACTTTGAGTATGCTCTGTCATTCCATCGTGGCTGATATATTAACCCTCTCAACCCCACTCTCCTGCCTTCCACACAACCTTTTTGACACCATGACTAATGATCCATGGGCACTTTGTAAATGAAAGAGAGATCCTCAAGAAATCTGGAACACACTGTGCTTGGAAAGAAATGAAACACACCAGCTCCAGGTGGCCTGCCCTGGGACTGAAGTCCATTGTGTATGGGATGGGGTTATGTTGCTGTTGCTGCTTGTATATTGCCTGGGTGTTCTGCTGAACACTCTATGTTAGCACTGGAATGTGTGGCGACATTTGTGGGCTGCCCCCAGGAGATGGGGAGGGGAGGGAACTGAACCTGATCTTCCGATCCCTGGTGCTATAAAGCATTACTCTAGTCACTCGACTATCCTGCTGTTATGCTCTGTGGTTCAGTGGGCAGAACGGTCAGTCGCTGGTGTGTGCGTGTACGTGTACCCTGAGGTGACTCTCTGCCTTGGACCTATATGTGCAGCTGCCACATATGGTTTGGGCTTGCGAGAGACTTCATACACCATGGCGACTTCTGATGACACGCAGCTCCCAGAGACAAGCATCGATTGAGGGAGGTTCTGGGGGGTGGGGAGGAGGGAGGGAGGGTGGGAGAGAGAGAGAGAGAATAGGAAAGAGGGAGAGAGAGTAGGAAAGAGAGGGAGAAAATAGGAAAGGGAGGGAGAGAGTAGGAAAGAGAGGGAGAAAATAGGAAAGGGAGGGAGAGAGTAGGAAAGGGAGGGAGAGAGTAGGAAAGGGAGGGAGAGAGTAGGAAAGGGAGGGAGAATGGGTGAGAGGGAGAGAATGGGAAAGACGGAGCGAGAGGAAGGATGACAGCAAGGGAGGGGGGAGAGAGAGAGGGTGAGAGGGAGGGTGTGTGTGGGTGAGAAAGAGAGAATGGGAAAGAGAGAGGGAGAGAGGGTGTGTGAGAGGGAGAGTAGGAAAAGAGGGGGGAGAGGGAGAAGGGGAGGGAGAGAGAGTGGGTGGGAGGGAGGGTGTGTGGGAGAGAGTAGGAAAAGAGAGGGAGACGGAGAAGGGGAGGGAGAGGGGGTGTGTGTAGAAAGAGAGAGGGAGCGAAAGACAGGGAGCGGAAGAGAGGGAGAGGAAGGAGCAGAGGGAGGTTGAGAAGGGGAAGAGCATAAAAGTGAGGGAGAGAGAAAGGGAAAAGAAAGAGGGGGAAGGGAAAGTGTGGAAGAGAGGGAGGGTGCAAAGGGAGCAATACAGAGCCATTGGAAGAGAGCCAGAGTAAAAGCAAACAGTGCAATTTGTATAGAAACTATAAAGACGATATAGAAATCTCTGTCTCCCTTCGACAAGGAGGTGTTAATGTCTCCTCCATCCTTGAGATGTGAATCTCCCCATCAGAATCTCCCATGCTCCTTGTTATTTCCTGGAGCTCTCTGGATCCAATCCACCAATCTGTATGCAACAAATCTAGCACAGCCCACTTCTGTCCTGATGACACATGGTAGATAATCCTACACCTTTTATCTAGGGTGCATTCAGCGCTGGTCTGATCACTACATTGCTTACAGAAGACGGGTCTACAGCCCAGATCCCTCCCATCTCCAAGCAAGATCACTCAATTGGCAATACTTTCTGCAGCGCGGCTGCATTCAAACCAGTTCCACTTTGCTTTAATTAAAATTATTCCATTCTGAGACCTGCATGTGGTGTGCCAAATTTTTGTGAATGGCACTGCTGACTGCACCAGTGACAACCTATTACTCAGACCACACAGGCTGCTTTGTGCACCCTTACAACATAAAATTAGAGCTGAGTTTTGTGGTCAGGACTTGATTGTTTTGGCACAAGCACATAGTGGTTGCTGCCATCTACCCTGGAACTGAAACGAGTGCTGGGGACATTAGCCCATTCAGATTCCCTGTAAACACACACAAAATTGAGGATTCGTTTACACGATTCACCTCAAGGACTATTTCAAGCAGGGTACTGTTCAAGTCCATGTAAGATGTGGGTGTTTAAAACACATATAGGCAGACCCACTGCAAATGCTCTGATACTCTCTGTGAACCAGGAAGAGGCAGAGGAAAAGGGGAACCTGAGGCTGCTCCGCAGCTTATTCTGAAGCCAACTGTCATGGACTGCTGACAGCAAAGACTGAGAGGTTTTTTTTCTTTCGTAGTTCCAAATATGAGTTAAGACAAGATGCCCATATGACCCCCATCCCGACTTTATGAGTACGCTGGGGAAGCTGAAGGTCCAATATCTGCAAATTCATGAGTCCACTTGTGGTCACTGATGGCCTGTCCTAGGGTTCAAAGTACGAAGTAAATTTATTTTCCAAGTACATAAAATGAAAGACTGCACCCAATAGGGTGGACAAACAACCAATATGTAAAAGACAACAGATTGTGCAAATCACTTGGTCAGTTTTATACACACACACACACACACACACACACACAACTGAGAGCTCTGGACCACAGCTGGACAAATGATCAGATCAATACAACTAATTAATGGGGAGTAAGAGTGACGTCACCCCTGTTTGAAATGCAAGCATGGGGAATTTACTACCTTCTAGTACCACACTGACAGGCTATCAATCACAGAGTTATACAGCAGGGTACCAGCTCCTTGCTGACCAAGATTCATTTACCTGCATTCAGTCCATGCTGCACTGGAACCTTCCCCGTATATCGAAATGTCTTTTAAACACTGCCACTGCACCCACCTCTGGCAACTCCTGCTGGCAGCTTGCCCACACATCTCAGTTACAAGTTCCGGTACCCCAAAGGAAGGCTACCTACTCCAGAACTCCATGCTCCTTTTCACTCATTTAAGAACCCACAAGGCAGTCAACTGTCCATTTACACCCACTCCAGAACACAGGGAAGTGAACTGTGGCCTTCACTCATTCTAGAACTCTACACAAAGTTAACCTACTTCTTCAGCAATTTTAGAATCCTATGGAAAGGTAACTACCCCTATCCCTATTCCAGAATCACTTCGCCCCTTCACCCATTCTAGAACCCCACAAAGAGGAAACTGCCAATTTGCACATTCCAGAACATCACAAGAGGTTAACTGCACTCTCACTCATTCTACAAACCCAACAGAGAGGTAAATACCCCTTTACTCATTCTAGAACTCCAGAGATATTAACTGCCCCTTCTCCCATTCTAGAACCCCATAAAGATGTTAACTGCCCCGTCACGCATTTTAGTAACCCACAGATAATAATGGGATCTTCCATCAATCTGGAAACCCCCAAGAGATGTTAACTGCCCTTCACCTATTCTAGAACACCACAGAGAAGGGAACTACCTCCTTTCACAGATAATGAAGGATAACACAGTAAAAGGTGTGAGAAACAATGCAACTCCCAAATCAGAGGATTGAATGATCTTTGGACAGAGAAAAATGAGAACTGAAGTAAAGCCAATGTTGGCAGCAGGTTCTGCGTCTCTGAGCACTATGCGTTGGAAGAAGTATTGATGAAGAATTAAAATGAACTTGTTGCAAATCTGTGACTGTGATCTTCAGTTAATTTAGATAAATTAAATTGCCAGAGATAACCTCCAGGGTGAGAACGTGGATGCATTCAAGACTGTTCCCTGAGGTCCTGACTGTTTTAGATTGGCTCATGTAAAATGCTGGGTGGCATCTCTACCAAAGAAGATGTAAGGAGCTCCTTCCCTCCGCTAGACTGCAGGTTATCCCTGGGCAAGGTGTAGCATCTGCTTAGACCCCTGATGACGATCACATGAAGCCATGGAAACAGGTGGTGGATGGTTGTATGAGCAGCTGGTGCACACCATGTTTGCTGTTGTGTGCTGGGGCAGCAGGTTGAGGGTAGCAGACACCAACAGAATCAACAAACTCATTCGTAAGGCCAGTGATGTTGTGGGCATGGAACTGGACTCTCTCACGGTGGTGTCTGAAAAGAGGATGCTGTCCAAGTTGCATGCCATCTTGGTCAATGTCTCCCATCCACTACATAATGTACTGGTTGGGCACAGGAGTACATTCAGCCAGAGACTCATTCCACCGAGATGCAACACAGAGCGTCACAGGAAGTCATTCCTGCCTGTGGCCATCAAACTTTACAACTCCCCCCTTGGAGGGTCAGACACCCTGAGCCGATAGGCTGGTCCTGGACTTATTTCCTGGCATAATCTACATATTACTATTTAACTATTTATGGTTTTATTACTATTTATTATTTATGGTGCAACTGTAACGAAAACCAATTTCCCTCGGGATCAATAAAGTATGACTATGACTATGAAGTCCTGGTTATGCGACCACTGGAGCCAGACAATCTCTGAAGAGTATTGATAATGGCTGGGGTCGCCCATTTTGTAAAGACACTGCCCAGAAGGCAATGGCAAACCACTTCTGTAGAAGAATTTGCCAAGAACAATGATGGTCATGGAAAAACCATGATCGCCCACATAATACGACATGAGTGTATTACATAACGAACAAACATGTAGAATGAAAAGAGTAGAATTAATAATCCTGGTCATCTAGGTGAAGGGATTGGCATATGGTAGAATTTCACATCATGAGACTGATAAACTTGGGTCTGAAACAAAGGTACTAAACCAAAGGAAAGGCATTTATAAAGATCTAAGTTCTCTAAAGTGATTTTGGAAATTAGTTTACAAGTGGAATGTAGATAAGCAGATACTTAAATAATTGTCAACTGATACTACCACTGAGAAAGAAAGTCTGATTGGGAAAGGAAGTCATTTGTGGTGATCTGAAGTTATCAAGCATGGTATTAGGGAGAAATTAAAGACTTAAATTGTAGCACTAGCCTAAGGATAGAGAGGATGTAAAAAGAGCAAAAGATGGCTAAAAATTTAAAAACACAGGGAGGTAGAACATAGAATATAAGTATGCACCAGTAACGAACATGAAGACAGATTGCAAGGGTTTCTATATTTAGAAAGGGGACACAGAGAATGTAAATGCTGGTCCCTTAGAAACCAAAGCAAGGGAATTAATTATGGGAATTAAGGAAATTGTGAGACACTATACAAATATTTTGCATCTATTTTCTTGGTAGATGACAAGAATACCAAAAATAGCCAGAAACAATGGGGAAAGTAGGGGAGAGGAATTTAATTTCCCCAGTCACCTTTACAAAAAAAGTACACGGTAAGCTTGTGGGACAAAGATTGACAAATTTCCTGAACCCAATGGCTTTGAGCTTTGGGTTCCAAAGAAAGTGGCCACTAAGAAAGTTGGTGCATTTGTTGTGACCTGCCAAAACTTCTAATTGTGGAAAGGCTTCAGTTCATTAGAAAACCACAAATGCAACAATATGATTCAAAATAGAGTGAGGAAATATAAGCAAATATTGGCCAGTTGGTCTAATATTTATCGTCAGCAAAATGGTGGATGCCAATATTACAGCAGCAATAGAAATAAGCAGCAGAAAACTAAGAACATGTACTCAGAGGCCAGTTTTATTAGGCACAGAAGGGTCCTCATAAAGTGGCCATTGACTGCATTGTCAGAAGTGGAGGGCTAGTTAATTGGAAGAAAATAAAGTCAGGGAAATTGGGTTATTTTCAGTTTAGCAAACTCTATCTAGTGAGGAACTACAGGGAATAATGCTGGGGTCTTAGCTATTTATCATTTATATTAATGAGTCAGTTGATGAGGTCATCCTCCTTCACCTGGATCCACCCATCACCTGCCAGCCCCTGTCTCTATCTCCCCTCCCCACCATCTCCTCACCTGGATCCACCCATCACCTGCCAGCCCCTGTCTCTACCTACCCCCAAACCTCCTCTCCTGGATCCACCTATCAGCTGCCAGGCCCTTGTCTCTACCTCCCCCCTCATCTCCTCACATGGATCCACTTATCACTTGCCAACCTGCCTTATTCCTTTCTACTGTTTATCTCCCCTCTATACTCTCAGTTGTGATGCAGGGCCTTACCTGTCTGAGAAGTCAATTCTCCCTCTGCATCCATAGGCGCTGTCTGACCTGCTGAGTTCTGCTAGTGTTTTTTTTGCTCCAGGTAACAACATCTGCAGTCTTTCTTGTGTCATGGGCATTACAGATTAGATTACATTGGCTTTATTTGTCACATGTATATCGAACATTGAAGTATACAGTGAAATGTGCTGTATGCATCACCGACTAACATAGTCCAAGGATGTGCTGGGGGCAGCCTGCAAGTGTCACTATGCTTCTGGCGCCAGTCTGGCGGGAGGAGAAGATGGCGGCGCGGCCTCTCCAGTGAAATGATATCTTATTTGTTAAATAGGGGCCGTGTAGAATTCTGATTTGCTGGAGACAGACGTGAGAAGCACGGAGGAACATCTGGAGAAACTTAAGAAATGCCGGGTTCACTGCCGCTGCTACTGTGCGATCAAGAATCTCCGGAGGGTAGGCCCCAAATCCTCAGCTTTGCCTGTTGCTGGCAGCTGGGGCTGGGGTCGAAGCGATCGGCAAAGATGGTGCTCGGTGCTCAGTGTCGGAGGCTTGAAGTTTTCGGATGACTCAGAGTCGGACTGTGGTCGGGTGCTTCCAGGATGCTGCATCGGCAAGTTTGCGGCGCTGGAAGCTCATGGCAGGAAGAGCTTTTTCCTTCTACCGTCTGCGTGAGATCATGGGACTTTTGAGAGACTTTGAACTTTTTTTACCGTGCCCATGGCCTGTTCTTCATCAAGTTACGGTATTGTTGCACTATATAATTATGTGGTTTTTGTCAGTTTTTCAGTCTTGGTCTGTCCTGTGTTTCTGTGATATCACACCGGAGGAACATTATATCATTTCTTAATGCATGCAATACTAAATGACAATAAAAGAGAACTGCGTGTCCTCATAATCTAATCTAATCTAAAAAAGCATTGTCCACAACTTGCTAACTCTAACTGGTATATCTTTGGAATGGTGGAGGAAACCAGAGCACCCAGAGAAAACACATGTGGCCATATGGAGAACATGCATTCTCCTTACAGACAGCACTGGGAATTAAAGCCCGATCACTGGCGCTGTAATAGTGTTGCACAAACTGCTACACCACCATGCCAGCCGTTGTACATCCAGGACTGGTAATTATACAACGACATGGAACAGTAAGTCATGAAGGAGTACGCAGAAACTACAAAGAGAAATATAGAGAGAACTCAGTGCATCTATCACAGGTAAAGCCATCCCCACCATGCTCTCTTCTCGCTGTTGCCATCGGGAAGAAGGTAGAGGAGCCTTAGGACTCACACCACCAGGTTCAGGGAGAGTTATTACCCCTCAATATCAGGTTCTTGAACGAAAGGATATAATGCCACTCAGCTTCACTTGCCCCATCACTGAAATGTTCCCACAACCCATGGACTCACTTTCAAGGACTCTTCATCTCATGTTCTCACTAGTTATTGCATATTTATTTATTACTATTATTTCTTCTTTTTGTACAGTTTGTTGTCTTCTGCAGTCTGATCGAACGCCCTACTTGGGCAGTCTTTCATCAATTCTATTATGGTTATTGTTCAAACACCAGGAAATCTACAGATGCTGCAAATTCAAGCAACACACACAAAAATGCTTTCCGCAGGGATTGCTTCCTACACGACTCCCTTGTCCATTCGTCCCCCCCATCCCTTCCCACCGATCTCCTTCCCGGTACTTATCCTTGTAAGCGGAACAAGTGCTACACATGCCCTTACACCTCCTCCCTCACTACCATTCAGGGCCCCAGACAGTCCCTCCAGGTGAGGCGACACTTCACCTGTGAGTCGGCTGGGGTGATATACTGCGTCCGGTGCTCCCAATGCAGCCTTCTATATATTGGCGAGACCCGACGCAGGCTGAGAGACGGTTTTGCTGAACACCTGCACTCTGCCCTCCAGAGAAAGCAGGATCTCCCAGTGGCCACACATTTTAATTCCACATCCCATTCCCATTCTGACATGTCTATCCACGGCCTCCTCTACTGTAAAGATGAAGCCACACTCAGGTTGGAGGAACAACACCTTGTATTCCGTCTGGGTAGCCTCCAACCTGATGGTATGCACATTGACTTCTCAAACTTCCGCTAATGCCCCACCTCCCCTTCGTACCCCATCCCTTATTTATTTATTTTTTACCTCTCTCTCTTTTCTCCCTCTGTCCCTCTCACTATAACTCCTTGCCCATCCTCTGGGCTCCCCCCGCCCGCCACTTTCTTTCTCCTGAGGCCTCACATCCCAAGATCCTCTCCCTTCTCCAGCCTCGTATCCCTTTTGCCAATCAACTTTCCAGCTCTTAGCTCCATCCCTCCCCCTCCTGTCTTCTCCTATCATTTCGGATCTCCCCCTCCCACTTTCAAATCTCTTACTATCTCTTCTTTCAGTTAGTCCTGACAAAGGGTCTCGGCCTGAAACGTCAACTGTACCTCTCCCTAGAGATGCTGCCTGGCCTGCTGCGTTCACCAGCATTTTTTGTGATGGTTATTATGGAGTATGTCCACAAGAAAACGAACCTCCGTTTTGTATATGGTGACATATATGTACTTTGAGAATAAATTGACTTTGTACTTTGAAAATAAAGGCAGAAATAACACATAGCTTGGAAGGGTAATGAAGTGAGGGTGTATTGCAAGGGGAGAGCAGTGGAAGGGAAGGAAAGTGGGACCCACACAGAGCAGAGTATACTGTGCACCTCTCCGTCTTTAAGCACGGGTATACCTACAATGGAGTGTTGTGCTATTAGACGTATGAGTATCATAGACTCATGAAGCAATACAGTACAGATACAGGTCAATTGGCCCAACCAGTCCAAGCCAACCATGGTGTCCACCCAGCTCGTCCCAATTTTCTGCATTTCGCCCATATCCCTCAAAGTCCCGCCCCTCCATGTACCTCTTCAATAATGCTGCTGTATCTGCCTTAACCATTTCCTCTGACAGCTCGTTCCACACTCATCACCCTTTGTGTGAAAAAAAATTGTCCCTCAGGTCCTTTTTAAATCTTTCCCCTCTCACCCAAAAGCTATGCCCCCTAGTATTAGACTCGTCTACCCTGGTGAAATTTTGAGGGTACAGGATCTTTATGTTCCTGTTAGGTTGAAAGGAAAGGTTAAAAGTTTGAGAGAGCCATGGTTTTCAAGGGATATTGGAAACTTGGTTCGGAAAAAGAGAGGGATCTACAATAAGTACAGGCAGCTTGGAGTAAATGAGGTGCTCGAGGAATATAAAGAATGTAAAAAGAATCTTAAGAAAGAAATCAGAAAAGCTAAAAGAAGATATGAGGTTGCCTTGGCAAGTAAGGTGAAAATAAATCCCAAGGGTTTCTACCGTTATATAAATAGCAAAAGGATACTGAGGGATAAAATTGGTCCCTTAGAGAATTAGAATCAGATGTGTAGAGCCAAAAGAGATGGGGGAGATTCTTAACAATTTCTTTTCTTCGGTATTCATTAAGGGGAAAGATATTGAATTGTGTAAGATGAGGGAAACGGGTAGGGTAGTTATGGAAACTATGATGATTAAAGAAGTAGTAGTACTGGAGCTTTTAAGGAATATAAAAGTGGATAAGTCTCCGGGTCCTGACAGGATATTCCCTGGGACATTGAGGGAAGTTAGTGTGGAAATAGCAGGGGCTCTGACAGAAATATTTCAAATGTCATTAGAAACCGGGATGGTGCCGGAGGATTGACGTATTGCTCATGTTGTTCCATTGTTTAAAAAGGGTTCTAAGAGTATACCTAGCAATTATCGGCCTGTGAGTTTGACGTCAGTGGTGGGTAAATTGATGGAAAGTATTCTTAGAGATGGTATATATAATTATCTGGATAGACAGGGTCTGATTAGGAACAGTCAACATGGATTTGTGCGTGGAAGGTCATGTTTGACAAACCTTATTCAATTTTTTGATGAGGTTACTAGGAAAGTTGACGAGGGTAAAGCGGTGGATGTTGTCTATATGGACCAGTAAGGCCTTTAACAAGGTTTCACACGGAAGGTTAGTTAGGAAGGTTCAATTGTTAGGCATTAATATCGAAGTAGTGAAATGGATTCAGCAGTGGCTGGATGAGAGACGCCAGAGAGTAGTAGTGGATAACTGTGTGTCAGATTGGAGGACGGTATCTAGTGGTGTGCCTCAGGGATCTGTACTGGGTCCAATGTTGTTTGTCATATATATTAATGATCTGGATGATAGGGTGGTAAATTGGATGAGTAAGTATGCAGATGATACTAAGATAGGTGGAGTTGTGGATAATGAAGTAGGTTTTCAAAGTTTGCAGAGAGAGTTAGGCCAGTTAGAAGAGTGGGCTGAAAGATGGCAGATGGAGTTTAATGCTGATAAATGTGAGGTGCTACACTTTGGCAGGACTAATCAAAATAGGACATACATGGTAAACGGTAGGGCATTGAAGAATGCAGTAGAACGGAGGGATCTAGGAATAATGGTGCATAGTTCCCTGAAGGTGGAATCTCACATGGATAGGGTGGTGAAGAAAGCTTTTGGTATGCTGGCCTTTATTAATCAGAGCATTGAGTATGGGAGTTGGGATGTAATGTTTGAAATTGTATAAGGCATTGGTAAGGCCAAATTTGGAATATTGTGTACAGTTCCGGTCACCGAATTATAGGAAAGATGTCAATAAAATTGAGAGAGTACAGAGGAGATTTACTAGAGTGTTGCCTGGGTTTCATCTCCTTAAGTTACAGAGAAAGGTTGAACAAGTTGGGTCTTTATCTTTGGAGCATAGAAGGTTGAGGGGGGACTTGATAGAGGTATTTAAAATTATGAGGGGGAGACATAGAGTTGACATGGATAGGCTTTTCCATTGAGAGTGAGGGGGTTTCAAACAAGATGAGTTGAGAGTTAAAGGGCAAAAGTTTAGGGGTAACATGAGGGGAACTTCTTTACTCAGAGAGTGGTAGCTGTGTGGAACGAGCTTCCAGCAGAAGTGGTTGAGGCAGGTTCGATGTTGTCATTTAAAGTTAAATTGGACAGCTATATGGACAGGAAAGGAATGGAGGGTTATGGCCTGAGTGCAGGTCAGTGGGACTAGGTGAGAGTAAGAGTTCGGCACAGACTAGAAGGGCCGAGATGGCCTGTTTCCGTGCTGTAATTGTTATATGGTTATATGGTTAAAGGACTAGCATAGTCAACCTTTCCCTGTAACTCAGGCCCTATAGTCCTGAAAGCATCCTTGTAAACCTTTTCTGCATTCTCTCCAGTTTAATTATATCTTTCCTACAATTGCGTCACAAAAATGTACACAGTCCTCCAAGTGTGGCCTCACCAACAATTTATGGATCTGCAATGAAACATCCCAACTCCTGCATTCAATGCCCCAACTGAGAAGGCTAGCATACTAAACACCTTTTCTGCCACCCTGTCTATCTGTGACACTGCTTCCAACAAAATCTGCACTTGTATTCTTAAATCCCACTGTTCCATTAAACTTCCTAGTGCCCCAATATTCCTCGTATAATTCCTATACTAGTTTGATTTTCCAAAATAAATCTCTTCAACTTTTATGAACTGAAATCCATTTGTCAATCCTTGGCCCACTTCCCTAAGTGATCAAGATTCCTGTAATCTACTAAATCATTCCTCACGATCAATACCACCTTGTAATTTCATGTCATCCACAAATAAGACCATAAGACATAGGAGCAGAATTAGGCCATCTGGCCCATCGAGTCTGCTCCGCCATTCAATCATAGCTGATCTTTTTTTTCCCTCCTCCTCCATCCCAGTTCCTGGTCTTCTCCCCGTAATGCTTGATGCCATGTCCAATCAAGAACCTATCAATCTCTGCCTTAAATACACCCAATGGCCTGGCCTCCGTAGCTGCACGTGGCAACACATTCCACAAATTCACTGCCCTCTGGCTAAAGATATCTCTTTGCATCTCTGTTTTGAAAGGGCGCCCCTTTATTCTGAGGCTGTGCCCTCTTGTCCTAGACTCTCCCACCATGGGAAACATCCTTTCCACACCTACTCTGTCTTGGCCTATCAACATTCAAAAGGTTTCAATGAGATCCCCTCCTCATCCTTCTGAATTCCAGCGAGTACAGACACAGAACCATCAAACTTTCCTTATATGATAATCCTTTCACACCTGGAATTATCCTTGGGAACCTCCTCTGGACCCTCTCCAATGCCAGCACATCTTTTCTAAGATGAGGGGCCCAAAATTGTTCACAATACTCAAGGTGAGGCCTCACCAGTGCCTTATAAAGCCTCAGCATCACATCCTTGCTCTTGTATTTTTTTTTATTATTAATTTTTTATCTTGTATTCTAAACCTCTTGAAATGAATGCTAACATGTCATTTGCCTTCCTCACCATTGATTCGACCTACAAGTTAACCTTCAGGGTGTTCTGCACAAGGTGTCCTTTTGCATCCCAGATTCCTGGATTTTCTCCACATTTAGAAAACAGTCTGCACATTTATTTCTACTACCAAAAAAAGTGCATGACCATGCATTTTCCAACGCTGTATTTCATTTCCCACTTTCTACCCCATTCTCCGAATCTGTCTAAGTCCTTCTGCATTCTATCTGTTTCCTCAACCCTACCTGCCCCTCCGCCAATTTTCATATCATCTGCAAACTTGGCAACAAAGCCATCTATTCCATCATCTGAATCATTTATATACAGCATAAAAAGAAGTGGTCCCAACACTGGCCCTAGTGGAACACCACTAGTCACTGGCAGCTAACCAGAAAAGGATCCTTTTATTCCCACTCGCTGCCTCCTACCAATCAGCCAATGCTCTAACCATGTTACTAACTTTCCTGTAATACATGGGCTCTTAACTTGGTAAGCAGCTTCATGTGTGGCACCTTGTCATAGACCTACTGAAAGTCCAGATATACAACATCTACCGCATCCCCTTTATCTATCCTACTTATAATCTCCTCAAAGAACTCCAACAGGTTTGTCAGGTAGGTTTTTCCCTGAAGGAAACCACGCTGACTTTGTACTATCTTGTCCTGTGTCACCAAGCACTCCATCACCTCATCCTTAACAATTGACTCTAACATCTTCCCAACCACTGAGGTCAGGCTAACTGGTCTATAATTTCCTTTCTGCTGCCTTCCTCCTTTCTTAAAGAATGGAGTGGCATTTGCAATTTTCCAGCCTTCTGGCACCATGGCAGAGTCCAACGATTTTTGAAAGATCATTTCTAATACCATCATAACCTCTAACGCTACCTCTTTCAGAACCCTAGGGTGCCGTTCATCTGGTCCGGGTGACTTAGAAACATAGAAACATACAGCACAATACAGGCCCTTCGGCCCACAAAGCTGTGCCGAACATGTCCTTACCTTAGAACTACCTAGGCTTTACCCATAGCCCTCTATTTTTCTAAGCTCCATGTAGCCATCCAGGAGTCTCTTCAAAGACCCTATCGTTTCCACCTCCACCACCGCCGCCGGCAGCCCATTCCACGCACTCACCACTCTCTGTGTAAAAAAATTACCCCTGACATCTCCTCTGTACCTACTTCCAAGCACCTTAAGACTATGCCCTCTCATGCTAGCCATTTCAGCCCTGGGGAGAAACCTCTGACTATCCACACGACCAATGCCTCTCATTATCTTGTCCACCTCTATCAAGTCACCTCTCATCCTCCGTCGCTCCAAGGAGAAAAGGCTGAGTTCACTCAACTTATTCTCATAAGGCATGCTCCCCAATGCAGGCAACATCCTTGTAAATCTCCTCTGCACCCTTTCTATGGTTGCCACGTCCTTCCTATACTGAGGCAACCAGAACTGAGCACAATACTCCAAGTGGGGTCTGACCAGGGTCCTATATTGCTGCAACATTACCTCTCGTCTCTTAAACTCAATCCCACTCAATCAAGGCTGCACCACGGATCTTGTACCCTACCATCCTTTCCATGTCTCATCGGAATGTACCTACTCAGAACCCCACGCAAATATCCCCTGAACATTTGCCACATTTCTTTGGCATGTTTCCCTGAGAACATCTGTTTCCAATTTATGCTTCCAAGTTTCTGCCTGATAGCCTCATAGTTCCCTTTACTCCAATTAAACATTTCCCTAATTTGTCTGTTCCTATCTCTCTCCAATGCTGTGGTAAAGGAGATAGAATTGTGATCACAATCTCCAAAATACTCTCCCACTAAGAGACCTAACACCTGACCAGGTTCATTTCCCAATAGCAGATCAAGTACAGCCTCTCCTCTTGAGAGCTTACCCACATATTGCGTCAAGAAACCTTCCTGAACACACCTAACAAAATCTACCCCATCTAAACCCCTTGCTCTAGGGAAATGACAATCAATATTTGGGAAATTAAAATCTCCCAGCACAACAACCCTGTTATTATTACTCCTTTCGAGAATCTGTCTCCCTATCTGCTCCTTGATGTCCCTGTTACTATTGGGTGGTCTATAAAAAACACCCAGTAGGGTTATTGACCCTTACTATTCCTAACTTTCACCCAGAGAGACTACGTAGACAACCCAATAGTAACTTCCGCTTTTTCTGCAGCCGTGACACTATCTCTGATCAACAGTGTCATGCCCCCCCCCCCCCTTGGCCTCCCTCCCTATTGTTTCTGAAACATCTAAAGCCTGGCACTTGAAGTAGCCATTCCTGCCCCTGCACTATCCAAGTCTCTATAATGGCCACCACATCATAGCTCCAAGTACTGATCCACGCTCTAAGCTCATCCGCTTCATTCATGATACTCCTCACATTAAAATAGACACATCTCGAACCATCGGACTGAGTGCATCCCTTCTCTATCACCTGCTATTCTCCTTTTCGCACTGTCTCCAAACTTTCTCTATTTGTGAGCCAACCTCCCTTTCCTCTGTCACTTCAGTTTGTTTCCCACCCCCCAGCAATTCTAGTTTAAACTCTCCCCAATAGCCTTAGCAAACCTTCCCGCCAGGACGGTGGTCCCCCTCGGATTCAAGTTCAACCCGTCCTTTTTGTACAGGTTACACCTGGCCCAGAAGAGTCAGAATCCCTGCCCCCTGCTCCAATCCCTCAGCCACGCTTTTATCCTCCACCTCATTCTGTTCCTATACTCACTGTCACATGGCACAGGCAGAAATCCCAAGATGACTATCTTTGAGGTCATGCTTCTCAACTTCTTTCCTAACTCCCTGTAGTCTTTTTTCAGTACCTCTTCCCTTTTCCTACCTATGTTGTTGGTACCAATATGTACCATGACCTCTGGCTGTTTTCCTTCCTACTTCAAGATATCGTGGACTCGATCAGAAACATCCCCGGTCCCTGGCACCTGGGAGGCAAACTACCATAAGCATTTCTTTCCTGTGTCCACAGAATCGCCTTTCTGACCCCCTAACTATATAGTCCCCGATCACTCCTGCCATCCTCTTCCTTTCCCTACCCATCTGAGCCACAGGGCCAGACTCTGTGCCAGAGGCACGACCACTGTTGCTTCCCCCCCAACAGTACTCAAGCAGGAATACTTATTGTTAAGGGAGACAGCCACTGGGGTACTCTCTAGTGCCTGTTTCTTGCCCTTCCCTCTCCTGACTGTTACCCACTTCGCTGTCTCCTGTGGTCCCGGGGTGACTACCTGCCTATAGCTCCTCTCTATCACCTCCTCACTCTCCCTGACCAGACGAAGGTCATTGAGCTGCAGTTCCAGTTCCCTAACGTGGTCTCTATGGAGCTGCAGCTCAACGCATCTGGTGCAGGTGTGGTCGTCCAGGAGGCTGGGAGTCTCTAGGACTTCCCACATCTGACACCGAGCACAGAAAACTGGCCTCATACACATACTCTGTCTTTATTTTAAACAGATAACCTACCAGGTCTTGACTCCTTATTGCTTAAGCCCCGTTGAGCCAAAGCCTTCCTACTCTGTCACCCACTACTCCATCGCCCGCTCTGTAAATCTGTCTTCCTTTTAAACTCTTCCCGCTGTTCTGACTGGCCAACCTCCACGCGTTTGCGCAGTCGTGCCCTGTTCAAACTGCCAAAGAAACATATCTTATATACCTTTAGATCTTTTGGCTTTTTGAGCACCTTCTCTCTTGTAATAGTAACTGCACCCACTTCTCTTCCTACACACACTACAACATCAGGCATATTGCTTGTGTCTTCCACAGTGAAGACTGATGCAAAATACTCATTTAGTTCATCAGCCATCTTCATGTCCCCCGTTATTATTTCTCCTCCCTCATTTTCTAGCGGTCCTATGTCCACTCTCATTTCTCTTTTATTTTTAACATACTTGAAAAAACTTTTACTATACACTTTGATATTATTTGCTAGCTTGCTTTCAAATTTCATCTTTTCCCTTCTAATGGTTTTTTAAGTTGCTCTCTGCAGGTTTTAAAAAACTTCCCAATCCTCTCTCTTCCCAATAAATTTTGCTTTGTTGTATGCCCTTTCTTTTGCTTTATACTTATCCTTAATGCAGTCTAATAACTTAAAGGTAAGTTCTTCCTAATTAATATAGCCACCCCTCTACTCCTGGTATTAAAAAATGAAAAATAGACTTGATCAAATCCACTCTGTTGCAGTTTTAGATGTTCTTTATCAATTAAATGTGTCTCCTGCAATAAGGCTATGTCCACCCTTTCCTTTTTAAGGTTTAGTAGGATTTTCTTTCTCTTGCTTGGTGAATGACCCCCTTAATGTTCCAAGTGCACAATTTTAATATATTACTGGTCATAACCCTTTATAACAATCATGTGATTCCGGAGGAGAAGAAACCCGACTTAAGGTCAGCTGAGCAGCAATAAGTAAATTAAAAAAACTCACAAAAAAAACAAAGCGCCAACAGCGCTGAACAAGAGGACTTACCCCACACTTAAAGGGGATATCTGAACCTTCTGCCCCACTGCCAATATGGCATTTAACATAGTCAAAAATGAAAACAGGGCATAATTTATCAATCCACCGATTTGTTACCGTCATATTTAAACTCCTTCAGGCTGGAGCAGCACCGCTAATTAAAACAAATAATGAAACTGTATTAATCAAAACAAACACGTTACCCATCCTATAAGATATCTTGCCATCGAGTAATGAAAGGGTAAAATAAAGCAACCATCAAGCATGTTATCATCCATAACCAGGGCTACACAATATTCTGTATACATTCTTTAGCCCAACGTGTCCACAGAAGTTTTAGCTATGCCAGGAGAATCAAATATCTTGGTGGTCCCATTGTAAGTGATTTTTAGCACCGCTGGGTATAGAAGAAAGCACTGGATTCCGGATTCTCTCAGCCGCTTCTTTACCTGGTCGAGTTCCTTGCGCTTCAGAAAAACAGCTGCCAAAAAATCTTGAAAATCATAAGCCTGGATCCCTCATCTATTAAAGCCTGGGCATCAGTCCCGTGGCATCTCAAAGCCTTCATCTCTCTTTGCTTATCACTGAAATTATGGAACTGCACAAGGACGTTGGCCTAGGCCCGGTTTTGGTGCCAGCATACGGTGAGCTCTTTCCACTTTAATGTGTCCAGCCTTGGTTTCCAAATCAAGGAAATTAGGCAGCCAGCCCTCAAAAAACTTCGCCGGTTGGCTGCCTTCTGTATCTTCAGGTAGACCGATGACTCATATGTTCTTTCTTCTACCTGTTCTCAAGATCATTGATATGGTCAGACAGGCTTTGAACTTGCTTTTCTAGCGCTCGGATGCAGCTTTGGGGCTGATCAGTTACAATTTCTACCACGGAGACTCGTCCCTCAGCCTCGGTCGTTCTTGTATCAAGATTTTTAAGCTCCAATGTGTGGTTCTGGAGTGTTAGAGAGAGTGGACCCAGCTTCTCGTCCATCATTTTGGATATGTTCTCCGTAACTTCCTGAATTACTTGACGAAAAGCAGGGTCCAACGTGTTAGCATAGCTAGCAGTAGCTAGCTCCTCAGCCCCAGGCGAGCGCTCTGTGCAGTCCATCCTGGCCGCTTTTTTAGTGCTTTTCGATGGCATGGTGTTGAAGCAGCTCAAAAAAAAACACTCATTAATGTTCATGTCATTAAATCTGACACTTGAGCATTTTTAAAAAAGTTGAAACAGATAGGTTTATAGGCAAAATTATCAGCGTTGCGGTGCTGAGCTCAGCAAAGCAGACTTTTCACTGCGCCGCCATCTTGAAATCTCTGCCATATGTCAATATCCTCTTTCTTAATAGCTACATGCTCAAGCTTTTCAGTCTGCTGTAAGTCATCCCTACAATCGCCAAGATCCTTTTCCGTAATGAATACTGAAGCAAAGTATTCATTAAGTACCTTAGCTATCTCCTCCAGTTCCATACACACTTTTCCACTGTCACAGTTGATTGGTCCTATTCTCTCACGTCTTATCCTCTTGCTCTTCACACTACATGCATTTAGACACAACCCCTTGAGTACCGTATTTGCTATCCTTCCTGATTCTGCATCCCTAATGATTTGATATTCAGCCTGTAGGACTATCACCTGCCTGCCCTTCCTGACAGTCTGACTGAATGCTATCTTTACTTTTTTACCATCCATCCTATCCTGAGTCCCTTCACTCCGGTTCCCATCCACCTGCCAAATTAGTTTAAACCTTCTCCAGCAGTTCTAACAAAACTGCCCACAAGAATATTGGTCCCCCTCGGGTTCAGGTACAACCTGTCACTTTTGAACAGGTCATACCTCCCCCAGAAGAGATCCCAATGATCCAAGAACCTGAAGCCCTACCCCCTGTACCAGCTTTTCAGCCACGCATTTATCTGCCAAACTATCCTGTTTCTACCCTCTCTGGCGCGTGGCACCGCAGCAATTCAGAAATTACAACCCAGGAGGTCCTACTTCTCAGCTTTCTACCTAGCTGTCTAAATCCTCGTTTCAAGACCTCATTGCTTTTCCTTCCTATGTCATTGGTCCTTACTCTCCTGTACAAGCCAAAGATCATCCAGTTGCTGCGCCAGATCCCTAACACAGTCTTCAAGGAGATGCAGCCCAATGCACTTCACGCAGGTGCAGTTCCCTAGGAGACTCTGGGTCTCCCAAGACTCCAACATCTGTCAAGAAGAACACACCACAGCCATTTAAATGGTACAGTAAGAGAGGGAAAAAAGATAAAAAGGAAACCTAAACAGACGCTTTGCACAGAGTTGACACCTCTTCCAAGCTGAAGCCTCCTTCGAGCCAAAGCCTGTCACTTCTACTCTCGCCACTGGCCTACTCCTGACAGTGGCCACTCCACTTAAACCTTCTGTTCTTTTATTAGTTCGTAGAGCTCTGATGACACTGCTGATAGGCCCCGTACAATGGACAACACCCCCGATGCTCTCTTTTTAAATCATCATCGCCAACCTGCGAGAAACACCTCTTCTTCATAGAGTTCTGTTGATGCCGCTGATCAGCCCCGTAAAATTTACTGATCACGCTTTGTGCATTCACATCTGAATCATTTGTATAAATAATGAATAATGAGGGTTCAAACATGATCCCTGCAGCACAACACTAGTATTTGGCCTCCATTCTGAGCAGCGGGTCCCAATCTTTTTGCTATTGACCCCTACCATTAACCGAGGGGCTTGTGGGCCCCTGGTTGCGAACCCCTGATTCCAAGGTACAACATTCAACAATCACCCCTGCTTGCTACCTCTGAGATCAGGACACAGATTGACCAGGTTAGAGTTAGAAATAGACAAGTGGTTGGCTCTAAATTCTGGGCTGTTTTACAGTCTGGGGTTTGAGTGTTGTTCTTGTGGCTTGTGTTATAGGCTCAGATGTTTAGAGATGCATTTCCACCCGGTGCTGGTTTGCATTTATTTCCACTCTCCTGAACTCTCACATCACTGGGGAGTGATACCATCAACAGTGACCAGGGATTCGAATTTGTTTGGTTTCTGAAGACTCTCTCTCTCTCTCACATTCCTAGTAGTTTACTGTGGCATGTACTTTAAAGGAGACCCTTAAAAAGAAAATACCAGATGTAACCTGGTGCAGCGACTCAACTAAAGGCTCAACTCATCAATTTACTGCATTTAGTACTTCTGCTAGACCACTCCCCCAACCACACACACACACACACACACACAATACACAACTCGGACCAGAGGGCAGGAAGGAATATGTTTACCAATAAGAGGGACCACGATGATGTACAGTCTACTATCCAACAGCTTGGCCAGGCCAGGGAGGTGATCAATAAATCCATTGGTGTCTGGCACAAGAAACACAGGTGTTATCTCAATCTCGATCTGCCTCTTCAAAGTCTGATCTTCTAACAGGGCCTGTTGAAGAAAGAAAGGAAAATACGAAACACATGAGAATGATCTCTCATCTAAACATTGGATTTGCTGCAGGGTATGTGAGGTGAAGGTGTGGGGACTGGAGGGATGTGTAAGTAGTGGATAGAGCTCAGGCCATCATGGGTAGAGTCCTTCCCCTTAATGAGCACAACTACACAATACACTGTCACAGGAAAGTAACATCCATCATCAGGGACCCCCACCACCCAGGTCATGCTCACTTCTCACTGCTACCATCAGGAAGAATCAGAATCCAGTTTATTATCACCAGCATGTGATGTGAAATTTGTTAACTTAGCAGCAGCAGTTCAATGCAATACATAATCTAGCAGAGAGAAAAAAATAATAAACAAGTAAATCAATTACATATATTGAATAGATTTGAAAAAAGTGCAAAAACAGAAATACTGTATATAAAAAAGTGAGGGAGTGTCTAAAGATTCAATGTCCATTTAGGAATCGGATGGCAGAGGGAAAGAAGCTGTTCCTGAATCACTGAGTGTGTGTCTTCAGGCTTCTGTACCTCCTTCCTGATGGTAACAGCACCGTGCCCCGGTGCTGAAGGTCCTTAATAATGGACGTCACCTTTCTGAGACACCGCTCCCTAAAGCCATCTTGGGTACTTTGTAGGCTAGTGCCCAAGATGGAGCTGACTAGATTTACAACCTTCTGCAGTTTCTTTCGGTCCTGTGCAGTAGCCCCTCCATACCAGACAGTGATACAGCCTGTCAGAATGCTCTGCACGGTACAACTATAGAAGTTTTTCAGTGTATTTGTTGACATGCCAAATCTCTTCAAACTCCTAATAAAGTATAGCCGCTGTTTTGCCTTCTTTATAACTACTTCGATATGTTAGGACCAGGTTAGATCCTCAGAGATTTTGACACCCAGGAACTTGGAGCTGCTCACCCTCTCCACTTCTGATCCCTCTATGAGGATTGGTATGTGTTCCTTCGTCTTGCACTTCCTGAAGTCCACAATCAGCTCTTTCGCCTTACTGACGTTGAGTGCAAGGTTGTTGCTGTGGCACCACTCCACTAGTTGGCATATCTCACTCCTGTATGCCCTCTCGTCACCACCTGAGATTCCACCAACAATGGTTGTATCGTCAGCAAATTTATAGATGGTATTTGAGCTATGCCTAGCCACACAGCACCACCCCGAGGTGCGCCAGTGTTGATCGTTAGCGAGGAGGATATGTTATCACCAATCCGCACAGATTGTGGTCTTCCGGTTAGGAAGTCGAGGATCCAACTGCAGAGGGAGGTACAGAGACCCAGGTTCCGCAACTTCTCAATCAGGATTGTGGGAATGATGGTATTAAATGCTGAGCTATAGTCGATGAACAGCATCCTGACATAGGTGATGTGTTGTCTAGATGGTCTAAAGCCGTGTGGAGAGTCATTGAGATTGTGTCTGCCATTGACCTGTTGTGGCAATAGGCAAATTGCAATGGGTCCAGGTCCTTGCTGAGGCAGCAGTTCAGTATAGTCATGACCAACCTCTCAAAGCATTTCATCACTGTCGATGTGAGTGCTACCGGGCTATAGTCATTAAGGCAGATCACATTATTCTTCTTAGGCACTGGTATAATTGTTGCCTTTTTGAAGTAAGTGGGAACTTCCGCCCGTAGCAGTGAGAGGTTGAAAATGTCCTTGAATACTCCTGCTAGTTGGTTGGCACAGGTTTTCAGAGCCTTACCAGGTACTCTATTGGGACCTTCTGCCTTGTGAGGGTTCACTCTCTTTAAAGATAGCCTAATATCAGCCTCTGAGACACAGATCACTGGGTCATCAGGTGCAGCAGGGATCTTCACAGCTGTAGTTATATCCTCCCTTTCAAAGTGTGCATAGAAGGTGTTGAGTTCATCTGGTAGTGAAGCATCGCTGCCATTCATGCTATTGGGTTTTGCTTTGTAGGAAGTAATGTCTTGCAGACCCTGCCAGAGTTACCGTACATCCAATGTTGCCTCCAACCTCATTCGATATTGTTTCTTCGCCCTTGAAATAGTCCTCCACAAATCATACCTGGTTTTCTGGTACAGGCCTGGGTTGCCAGACTTGAATGCCACAGATCTAGCCTTCAGCAGACGATGTACCTCCTGGTTCATCCACGGCTTTTGGTTTGGGAATGTACAGTAAGGTACAGAAGCCTCAGGACTCACACCACCAGGTTCAGGAACTGTTACTACCTGTCAACCATCAGACTCTTCAACCAGTGGGGATAACTACATTCAACTTCACTTGCCCTATCATTGGAATATTCCCTTACAACACGCTGGAGGAACTCAGCTGTTTGGGCAGGATCCGTGGAAACAATGAGCCAATGTTTTGGGTCGGTTCCAGCCCGAAACATTGACTCATCGTTTCCACGGATGCTGCCTGAACTGCTGAGTTCCTCCAGCGTGTTGTAAGTGTTGCTTTGACCCCAGCATCTGCAGAGTATTTTGTGCTATTGAAATATTCCCACAACTTATAGACTCACTTTCGAGGACTCTTCATCTCACATTCTCAATATTTATTGCTTGCTTGCTTGCTTGTTTATTTATTTATTTATTTCTGTATTTGCAGAGTTTGTTGTCTTATTGAGACATATAAGATTATTAAGGGATTGGACACGCTAGAGGCAGGAAACATGTTCCCGATGTTGGGGGAGTCCAGAACCAGAGGCCACAGTTTAAGAATAAGGGGTAGACCATTTAGAATGGAGTTGAGGAAAAACTTATTCACACAGAGGGTTGTGGATCTGTGGAATGCTCTGCCTCAGAAGGCAGTGGAGGCCAATTCTCTGGATTCTTTCAAGAAAGAGTTAGATAGAGCTCTTAAAGATAGTGGAGTTAAGGGATATGGGGAGAAGGCAGGAACAGGGTACTGATTGTGGATGATCAGCCATGATCACAGTGAATGGTGGTGCTGGCTCAAAGGGCTGAATGGCCTACTCCTGCACCTATTGTCTATTGTCTCTTGCACACTGGTTGAACTACCAATTTGGTGCCATGTTTCTTTGATTCTATTACGGATTAATTTGAGTATGCCTGCAAGAAAATGGATCCAGTGTTGTATATGGTGACATATATGTACTTAAATTTACTTTAAACTTTGAAGTAGCCACTGCAAGAAGTAATGTACATATGAAAGATAGTGTCAGAGATTATTGACAACATTACTGTGGACAATTACCAGGGATACATAAAAACATAGAAAACCTACAACACAATACAGGCCCCTTGGCCCACAATGCTGTACATAGAGGTTCAGTGTCAGTCCACAGGAGGCTGGCTCCATCAATGGTCTGAGCTGTTCCATTCGATATTTCTAAACTAACAGTCAAACCATTCACTGGGCTTTGGCCAATGCAGCCTCCCGCACTGTGCCCAGACAAGAATTCCCTCAATCCTGGGCCCAGATTGGGAAAACTCAAGTACTATCTCCATCCTGGATGCAGAGCTGGAGTCTGGATGCCAACTCAATGCAAGGGCACAACCTCCTTGTTCAGATGGCACAGTAGTGTCGCTGTTAGTCTATTACTTTACAGCAGCCAGCTGTAAGACGGGGTTTGATTATTGCCCTGCTGTCTGTAAGGATTTTGTACATTCTCCCCATGACTGTGTGGTTCCCTCTGAATATGATAGTTTCCTTCCACAATCCAAAACTTAGAGTTAGGGAATTGTGGGCATGCTATGTTGGTGCTGGTCGCGTGGTGACACATACTGAATGATTTGCTTTGAGGCAAAATGACACACTTCACTGTGTTGTTCACATTGACAGATGAAGGCCAACATACTAAAGACCTTTTCCACTACCCTACCTAATTGTGACGCTGCTTTCAAACAACTGTGCACTGTTCCATTAGTGACCGACCATTCACTATACAAGTCCTTTGCTGGTTTGGATGAACACGTGACAAATAAAATTAATCTTTATCCTTATCCTGTTGGCCATCCCAACACTGTCAGAGTTGCGGTGCTCACAGCCAGTGCCATATCTTCTCCATGAAGGGAAACTCCCACTGTCCTGGCAGCTCTGCTCCTTTCTTATCCCTGCCACTGCTCGGCCCACAGACACACATTTTACTCCATTACCCTCGCGTGTGATTTTCAACCAGTGAAGCAGGACGTGTTTCCATTTAGACTGTACCAGAGGTTTTGGTAATAATCTGTGAACAAAGAGCAAATATCCAGAGGCACAACAGCTGCGGGGATAATCAGTTATCCCTCAGTGCCAGCAACTGCCCAGTCAGCTGAATAGCTGGAAAATGTCTGAGTGCTGAAGATTTACCTCATGGAACAAAGCAGATCTGCTGCAGAACACAGCGAATGATATAATCATCACGAGGCCCCGCACTAACCTCCATCTCTGTTTCCAACTCGTCCACTGCCATACACTCTCTACTTTGCAGATGTTCATTATAGAGTCATAGAGCACGACAGCGCTGTAAGTGGCTCTTTGGCCCATCTAGTCCATACAGTGTTATTCTGCCTTGTCCTATCGACCCACACCTGGTCTGTAGCCCTCCAAACCCTTCCTAATCCACGTACTTATCCCGACATCCCATCCTGCAAAAACTCATTTCAGGGAGGTAGCACCATCAATTTGCGGGAGACTCCCTGAACTTCCGGGAGAGGTGGGACGTCTGCAATAGAGTAGCTCCTTAGCAGCTGGCCAGCTAGTTTAAATAACGTTAGTTATGCTAATGAACAAATGACACCTGTTAAACTCACCTCAACATGTCTTGTACAGTCTTAACCCACCATGGGCAATAGAAAAGTCACTGTTGCAAATAGTGCAGCGAGCAACACTGTCATTATTTTTGACCCCTATTAGGCAGGGGTACACTTTAGGGAGGTCTGGGGTGACATACGTTTTATTTTTTCTTCTTTTGGAACACTGCCATGGTGCGCTCGCTCTCTTGCACTCTCTCTCTCATGGTCGCTCTCTCGCTCGCTCTCAAAAAATTGATTTCCAGGATATTGTACATAATTTGCGGGCATCAGGGAACCACTATTAATATGCAGGAGACTCCCGGAACTTCCGAGAGAGGTGGGATGTCTGCTTATCCAAATTTCTCTGAAATGTTAAAATCAAGTCCACATCTACCACTTCTGCTGGCAGCTTGTTCCATACCCTCACTGAAGAATTTTCCATCAGGTTTCCCTTAAATATTTCACCTTTCACCCTTAACCTATGGCCTCTAGTTCTAGGCTCACCCAACTTCAGTGAAAAAAGCCTGCCTGCGTTTAGCCGATCTATACCCCTCATCATTTTGCATACCGCTATCAAATCTCCCTCATTCTCCCATGCTCTAGGTTGCAGGGGTTCCCAAGCTTTTTTATGCCATGGACCAATACCATTAAGCAAGGGGTCTGTGCATCCCTGGATAGGAACCCCTGCTCTAGGAATTAAAGTCCTAACGTATTCAACCTTTCCCTATAACATTTGTGATAAGTTACCTAAATTACCTCTTGATAATTTGTGTTCACATGGTACAACTCAAAATTTCACAAATTCAACGTCTCTGTCTCCCTTTATAATTCTCTATTTATTAAAAAACCCAGGTGTGCACTTTCACCCACCAACCTGGCTTGTCTGTCACAACTTACCATCATACATTTCAGAATCAGAATCTGATTTATTATCACAAACATCTGTTGTGAAATACATTGTTTTGTGGCAGCAGTACAGTGTAAGACTTAAAAAATTACTGTAAGTTGCAATAAGAAATATATATTTAAAAATAAGTAGTGCAAAAAGAGAGCAAATAGTGAGGTAGTGATATGGTTCATGGTCTATTTAGAAATCTGATGGCAGAGGGGAAGAGGCTTTTCCTGAAATGTGCTTCTAGAAGTGTAGGTCTTCAGGCTCCTGTACCTTTTCCTTGTAAAAATGGCACTGTGGGATGGAACTTGTATATCCCAGTGTGTTCTTGACCATAGTTCCACAGATGGTCTGCTGGTGGTAGTTGGTCAGAGAATTCTTCAAGCTGGTCTCCACCCTTGGTAACAATTAACTTCCCAACAACACACCACAGAGCGTAGTGGTTGGGGCAATCACCGATCAGAGTTCAATTCCCGTCATTGTCTCTAAGGAGTTTGTACGTTCTCTCTGTGACCATGTGGATCTCCTCCACTTTTCCCCACACTCCAAAGACATATGGGTTAGGGCTAGTAAGTTGTGGGCGTGCTACGCCGGTGCCGAGAATGCAGTGACACTTGCACCCAGCTCCATCTTGGATAGAGTTGGCCATTGATGCAAAACAATGCATTTCATTGTAAGTTTCGATATTTTAATGTTTAACCATGACAAATAAAGCTAATCTTTAAAACAACATGTCATATTGAAGATAACAATGTAGATACACGTTCTGTACATCTGCCCTTTCCCCTTACGAGAGGTCAATAAAACTAGAGGACAAAGGTTTAGGAAAAGGGCCACTGTACAGGATTGGAAAAAGCTGCAGAAGGTTGCAAGTTCAGAGGTTCCACCATGGGCACCAGCCTCCCCAGCATCCAGAACACTGCTGTTGCCTCAAAAAAGCAGCATCCGTCATTGAGGACCCCCACACCCAAGACAAGCCCTCTTCTCACTGCACAATCAGGGATGAGGTACAGGAGCCTGAAGACACACACTCGATGTGTCAGGAACAGCTTCTTCCCCGCCATTAGATTTCTGAATGGACATTAAACCCAAGAACACTGCCTCATCATTTTTCCCTCTTTTTCTGCATGAATTATTTATTTTTTATATATTTACAGAATGTAATTTAGAGATTTTTATTATGTATTGCAATGAACTGCTGCTGCAAAACAATAAATTACATGACATATGTCAGTGATATTATGCTTGATTCTCACTCTGATTTAACCCAGAAATCAGCAAGTAGCTGAAACACACTGTCCAAGAAAACAGAGTAAGCAGAGTCATTGAGAGCAAGTATAAGGTCTTAAGACGAATACGTAATTCACTAATTGACTATGTGTTGGGGGGCGGGATTAGGAGGGATAGAAAAGGTGGGACAATTAGTGAATTTCATTATGTATGAATGTGGCTCTATGATATTTTGTCTCTGTGGAGTGTGACCTTATGGTTCTGCAGACACAGAGAAAACTTAACTAATCATTACCTCAGCACACTCACATATGTGTTTGAATTAACATGCTATTGACAGAAAAAAAATGTAACAGAAGAGAGGAGGCATGATCAAGGTAACTTGGACATTAACACTTTTCCCAAGGAGAGTTGGTACCTTTTGAGCTACCATCAGGGACCAGACCCTGGGGAGAGTTGGTACATCAGGGACTGGACCCCAGGGAGAGTTGGTATGTCAGCGACTGTATCCCAGGGAGACTCAGGTCATCAGGGACCAAACCCTGGGGAGAGTCAGTACATCAAGCACTGGACCCCGGGGAGAGTCAATCTCTCAGGGACTGGACCCTGGGGAGAGTTGGTACATCAGGGACCAGACCCCGGGGAGAGTTGGTACATCAGAAACTGGACCCTGGGGAGAGGGTAACAAAAAACTGCAAGGGTTAAAATCAAAACATTATGGGAATCATATATAGGTCTCCAAATAGCAACCGAGACGTGGGGTTGAGATTGCAAAGGGAGCTGAAAGAAGCATGTAATAAGTGTAATGACACAATTGTAACAGGGGACTTCAATGTGCAAGGGGATTGGGAAAATCAGGTTGGTGTCGGATCACAAGACAGTGAGTCTGTTGAATGCCTACGAGATGGCTTTTTAGAGCAGCTTGTACTTGAGTCTACTTGGGGAAAGACTATCTTAGATTGGGTGTTGTTTAATAACCCAGACCTTATTTGGGAGCTTAATGTAAAGGTACTGTTAAGGAGGCAGTGATCATATTATGATTGAATTCATACTGCAATTTGAGAGGGAGAAGCATAACTCACATGTATCAGTATCACAATGGAATAAAGAGAATTACAGAGGCATGAGAGAGGAGCTTGCCCAGATGGATTGGAGGAGGATACTGGTGGGGATGACGGCAGAGTAGAGATGGCTGAAGTTTCTGGGAATAGTTCACAAGGCACAGGATAGATATGTCCCACAGAAGAAGTATTTCTCAAATGGCAGGGGTAGACAACCATGGCTGACAAGGGAAGTTAAGGACTGCATAATAGCCAAGGAAAGGGGATATTAGGTAGCAAAAGTGAGTGGGAAGTTGGATGATTGGGAAGCTCTTAAAATCCAACAAAAGGCAACTAAAAAAATCTATAAGAAGGGAAAAGGTGAAATGAGGACAAACTAGCCAACAATATAAAATAGGATACTAAAAGTTTTTTCAGTTATATAAAGAGTAAAAGGGAGGTGAGAGTTCATATCGGACCACTGGAAAATGATGCTGGTGAGGTAGTAATGGGGGACAAAGAAATGGCACATGAACTTAATGAGTACTCTGCATCAATCTTCACTGTGGAAGACACTAGCAGTGTGACAGATACCTGTGAGTGTCAGGGAGCAGGATTAAGAGCCATTGCTATTACAAAGGAAAAACTGCTAGGCAAACTGAAAGATTGGACTACATCCTAGAGTCCTGAGAGAGGTTGCTAAAGAGATAATGGATGCATTGGTCATGATCTTTCAAGAATCGTTTGACTCCGGCATGGTCCCGGAGGACTGGACCATGTCACGCCACTCTTTAAGAAGGGAGGAAGGCAAAAGAAAGGAAATTATAGGCCAGTTAGCCTAACCTCAGTGGCTGGGAAAGTCCTGGAGTCTGTAATTAAGGATGAGGTTAAAGTTTATTATTAAAGGGGGCCTTTTCTGGATGGCTACCAGTGAGTTGTGGTGTTCCTTAGGGGTCAGTATTGGGACTGCTACCTCTCACATTGTTTGTCAATGATTTAGACAATGGAACTGATGGCTTTGTGGCAAAGTCTGTGAATGACATGAAGGTAGGTGGAGAGGTAGCTAATGCTGAGGAAGGAATGAGATTTGAGCAGGACTTAGACAAATTGGAAGAATGGGCAAAAAAGTGGCAGTGGAAGACAGTGTTGGGAAATGTACAATAATGCATTTTGGTAAAAGGAACAACAGTGCACACTATTATCTAAATGGGGAGAAGGTTCAAATGGGGAGTTGCCGAGGGACTTAGGAAGAACCTTGTGCAAGACTCCCAGAAGGTTAATTTACAGGATGAGTCTATGGTAAAAAAGGCAAATGCAATGTTGGCATTCATTTCAAGGGGAATAGAATATAAAAGCGATGAGATAATGCTGAGCCTTTATAAGACAGTAGTCAGGCCACACAGAGTATTGTCAAGAGCTTTGGGGCCCATATCTCGGAAAGGATGTGCTGACATTGGAGAGGGTCCAGAGGAGGTTCGCAAAGATGATCCCTGGAATGAAGGGATTAACATATGAAGGGTGTTTGACAGCTTTGGGCCTGTACTCACTGGAATTTAGAACAACGCATGGGGATCTCATTGAAACTTACTGAATGCTGAAAGGACTAGATAGGGTGGATGTTTCCTACGGTGGGGGTATCCAGAACTACAGGGAACAGCCTCCAAACTGTGGGGCGACCTTTTAAAACAGAGGTAAGGAGGAATTTGTTTATCCAGGGAGTAGTGAATCTGTGGAACTCTGCCACATACTGTGGTGGAGGCCAAGTCCACGTATATATTTAAGGAGGAAGTTGATAGTTTCCTAATCGGTCAAGGCATCAAAGGGTTTAGCAAGAAGGCAGGTGTATGGGGTTGAGTGGGATCTGGGATCAGTCATGATGGAATGGCAGAGCAGACTCGATGGGCTGAATAGCCTAATTCTGCTCCTACATCTTAGGGTCTTATCAGGGACTGTACCTCGGGGACAAGTACCATTGGGTATTGGCAACTGCAGGAAGCAGCAAACAATATTACAAAAAAAATGTAACCTTTGGCTGGCATCTCATTCAGGGCATCAACACTGCCCAAACATCATTATTAGTAGTCATCTGTACCATCAAAATAGCATCTTTAAGGACAATCAGTTTCTTTAGTTTAGAGTCATGAAGTAATCTTGTGACTGTGTGCAACCATTAAAGTTAGATTAGTGTTATTTCTATAATTTAATTTTTGTCATTCATTTTGTAGCATAACGATTGGGAGTGGGTGTTTAGAGTCAGCTCATTTCTTTATAACTTGGCAGTCGGTATCAGGCAGCGCTTCAACAGAAGAACATGACTGCTTCAATGCCAGCAGCTCCTCTTCTCATTACTGCCGTCAGGGAGGAGGTTCAGGAGCCTGAAGACACACAGTCAATGTTTTAGGAACAACTTCTTCCCCTCCGCCATCAGATTTCTAAACAGTCCATGAACCCATGGACACTAATTCACTATTTTTGCTCTCTTTTTGCATTATCTATTTATTTTGTAAAATATATTATTACTGTATTTGTAGTAAAATGTACTGCACTGTACTGCTGCCACAAAACAACAAATTTCACTGCAAATAGTACGTCTGTGACAATAAATTTGATTGTTGTCATTCATGGACTGGGGAGGAAGCTGGTCCTAATTCTTTAAGTGTGAGTCTTAGGCAATGGGGTAGAGGGCACATCCTGGATGCCGAGGGTCCCTAATGATGGATGCCACTTTTTCCAGGCATTGCCCATTGAAGATGTTCTCAATGTGGGAAAGCTAGTGCCCATGATAGAGCAGGCAGAATCTACAACCCTCTGTAGCTTTCCCTGATCCTGTGCATTGCAGACTCCATACCAGATGGGATTCAACCAGTTAGAATGCTCTCCATGGTACATCTGTAGAAATTTGACAGTCAATCTCCGAATGAAATTTAGCTGCTGCCATGCCTTCTTTGTAATTGCATCAATATATTGGGCCCAGGACAGATCTTCAGAATATAGATCCCGTATAGATGTTTCTATCTGAAAGATCTACACTGAATGTTTGAAAGCTGCTTGCCTCTGTGTGACAAGCACCATATCCACAGGTTGGTAGTTCATTCTTATTTCATCTTTTATAACCTGACGTGCTGTTGAGCACTGCGACTTTCTGTTACTGTCTGAGCCACAACTACACCCAACACATCTGTCTTATCTTTGTGCAAACTGCTGCTCGCAGGCGAGGACTTTCAGAATTATCCACTTTTTACAACACCTGATGCAAGAGTTTAAATGACCTGGACTCACTGACAAAAGTTGTTACAGACCCTCCAGCTTGATCAGCCTGCTTCATCCCTGTCTAGGGCTAGCTCTGGCTCACTGCTAGCTGACCTCTGGATCGTTCTGTACTGGGAGAGGAAGCCTTCCAGATAAGATAATAAACTGAAGCCATACTCATTGGTAGACAGACATATAACATTATTAAGGAGGAGCAGTAAAGTTCTCCCGGTAATTGAGATGTCTGACCCTCAGACAGCAACACCATAAGCTATGGGGACACAAGACGCTGGAATCTGGGTGCCTCCACCTATCTCCTCCCTACCTTTGTCACTATTTTAACTTTTTCATAAAACCTTAAGACACAGAAGCTGATTATGCCATTCAACCCATTGAGTCTTCTTCACCATTCAACCATGGCTGATTTATCTTCTCTCTCAGATCCATTCTCCTGCCATCTCCTGTAACCTTTGATGCCCTGATTAGTCAAGAACCTATCAACCTCCACGTTAAATATACCCAATGACTTGGCCTCTACAGCAGCCCGTGGTAATGGATTCCACAGATTCACCACCATCTGGTTAAAGCAATTCCTCCTCAACTATTGTAAATGGACGCCCTTGTATTCTGAGGCTGTGCCCTTCCCTCCTCCATCTGCCAGTGATGTTGCTGCATTTCGGTCTCCCTTTGGCAATAAACTTGACTCTGATCCTCCTTCTCACCTATCGCGTGCCATCCACCCCTACCCCTCATGTCTTTATACTGGCTATCTACCCTCCAACTTTCAGTCCAGGTGAAAATGTCCTCCGTCCTTTTCCTTCTGCAGCTGTCACTGTAAGCAGTAAATTAGTGACCTTTTTCATTCTGGGACATACAATTTGCAGAAGAACTTATACAGCTTCCTTATTGAAACACTGTTTACAGGGCCGGCTGGTGGCACAACGACATTGGCGCCAGACCCGGGAGCGGAGGTTCCCGGGTTCGAAACTAGTCGAGTCTGCCCCCGAGTACGTTTTCCATCCGTGCTGGATTGAGTGTCAAGACCGCAACTCGACCTCGTAAACCAAAGGGAAAATACTGCAAAAATGTCTGTGTGGGGAGTGGCACGCCACACAGTCTCTCTCGCTCTGCACCTTGGAAGAAGCCATGAAAAGTCCATCATCACGGCGGACGCACGCATGGACACGCAAACACGCACGCACAGATTCGTGCACACGCCGAGAAAAAAAGATAAACACTGATTACACTGAAGGTAATTCACTCTGAGATTGTCACAGGAAGTCCATTTCCACACTACCTCCTTGTCCTTTGATTCCTAACGATTTTTCATCCACTTGTTTATAAGCTCAGCATCGCCAGCTGGCTCTGGGCGTTGAGGTGCCCATCACTGAGGCAGTTGCGCCCAACTTACTTCTACCTTTAAGATTACATACACAGAATGCAGCATTCCCTGGCACTTAGCATTCATTGATGTCAATTTTTATGATTTCTGTGTTAATCTGTCAAACCAATAATCAGGTTTAATCCAACAAATATTTTACATAAAGGCATGAAGAAGCTAAGGATATAGGAAACAGGTGAAGTTAACTAACCATGGTTGAAAACATTACAGTCGCCCCTCCCGGTTTATGTCAACTTCCCCAGCTGTGCAGCTCTCATCACTGCTACCTACCTTTCAATCGACCTCAGCATTTGCCTTTTTATCTTCCAACTGTGTAAATATAAAAGTTTTTCTGGAAGTCCTGGATACTTTTTACTGTGTTAAAAGGCATTATGTACCCAGAGGAATCTAGGCTGCTTCTTTAGTCCAGCACTGTAACCCAGATGGAGGAGCTACCTTTAAAACACACTGCTGTCCGCTCTCACACAACATTCAAGAGCTATGATATCAAGGAGGGAAAAAAGGAGTCATCCCTGGGGTCCTAGCCAATCTTTATCCCTTAAACAATGCCAATTAAACTATTCTCTATCATACTGCTCATTGCGTCATTGCCCAACTTCACAACAGTAAATATATTTAAGAAGTACCTCACTGACAGTGAAACATCATTACAGTCACATGAAAAGAGATGAGGAAATGCAGGTCCAATTCATAAAGATAAAGGTTGCTGCTGTGGAGTTAAGGTGGGAATGATGAATCCTGCTTTTCCTGATCTACACAGTCACCTCTTGACTGGAGGTCACTCTCGGAAAGCATCGGTATGTTCTCAGGAAGCTCTCCCATAACTGGGATATCTTCAGAGATCGTACCCTGGGGAGAGTCAGTACATCAGTGACTATACCCGGGGAGACTCAGTACCTTCAGCAACCGGATCCTGGGGATAATCGATGATTTTAGGGACCAGACTCAGGGGAGAGTCAATACATCAGTGTCTATACATCAGGGAAAACCAGTACATCAAGGACTGTACCCTAGGGAGAGTCAGTACATCAGGGTCTGGACCCCAGGGAGAGGCAGTACATCAGGGACTGTACCCTAGGGAGAGGCAGTACATCAGGGACTGTACCCTGGGGAGAGTCAGTACGTCAGGGACTGTACCCTAGGGAGAGTCAGTACATCAGGGTTTGGACCCCAAGGAGAGGCGATACATCAGGGTCTGGACCCCAAGGAGAGGCAGTACATCAGGGACTGTACCCTGGGGACAGTCAGTACATCAGGGACTGTACCCTGGGGAGAGTCACTACATCAGGGACTGTACCCTGGGGAGAGTCAGTACGTCAGGGACTGTACCCTAGGGAGAGTCAATACATCAGGGTCTGGACCCCAAGGAGAGGCGATACATCAGGGTCTGGACCCCAAGGAGAGGCAGTACATCAGGGACTGTACCCTGGGGACAGTCAGTACATCAGGGACTGTACCCTGGGGAGAGTCAATACATCAGGGACTGTACCCTGGGGAGAGTCAGTACGTCAGGGACTGTACCCTAGGGAGAGTCAATACATCAGGGTCTGGACCCCAAGGAGAGGCAGTACATCAGGGACTGTACCCTGGGGACAGTCAGTACATCAGGGACTGTACCCTGGGAAGAGTTAGTGTATCAGGACAGCACTTGGGGAGAAATGGTGTCTTCAGGGATTGTACCTGGGTGATTGTACTCCAGCAGAAGTGGAGAAAAAATGAATCAAAATGAAATACTTTACCAAGGTTTAAACCAGCTGGGTGGAATTGTATTTTAGTTATACACATAACTGAGGAGCACAGGAAACTACCAACCGGGGCATGATGTCCAATTGTCATGTATTGTGCAACAATCTGTCAATTCTCAGGCAGGCCACTAGATGGAGTGCCACGTTGAAGGAAGGGGGTCGCTGTCAATGCTGGGGCAGGGGACACTCATTTCTGTCTGGGATCACTCTGGTTATACTTCCTGTCAGGGACATGCCGAGAAATGCAGCAACATGCAATCAGACCCATCGCAGCTGGTATGGGGTGGGGACAGGGTGCGACGAGGAAAGGCACAATATTGGAAAATAACTACCCATAACTTTCTTTACTTTAGGAACTCTAATGACATATTTGTGCCTGAAGGGAATTAGCTGACAAGCTGAGCTACCAGTTTACCCTATTAGAAACCAAGCAGTATTCGTTGGTGTGTCGAAGGAGGTGTGACCTCAAGGGGTCTTGACATAGACGTTGAGATGTTTTCACTTGTATAAGAGTCTTGAACAAGCAGACATATCTACTAAACATGACCATTCAGTTAAAACTGTGGTGTATAGAATTGTCTCCTCTCGGGGGTGGTGGGTCTCTGGAATTCTCAGCCCATGAGGGTGGAGGAGACCAGATCAACATAAATACTTAGGTGGAAGATCGGACCTGGGGAAAAGGCAGAGAAGTTGAAGCCAGCATAGTATGGTGGGGCAGGATAGAAGGGACAAGTGGCACACTCCTGTACCTCTTCACTTGTGTACATGTACGGCTCCTACAGAGGTGGCCAGAGTTTGCAGGAGACCCTCTTCAGTTTTTGTGTCATGTTCCTGTCCTGGGCTGCACTGTACCCCAGTGCTGCACCAGAAAATAGTGGTGTTAAAGGTTACGGGAGATGGCAGGTGAATGGGGTTTGAGATGGATAATAAATTAGCCATGATGGAATGGCACAGCAAGATAGATGGGCCGAATGGCTCTGTGGTACAGTTTGCTACGGTTGAACAATCGACATTCTCCTGGGATTCCACAATAAAACTGCAGTGAAGTAGGGATGTCACGAACTTCACCTCAAACATTTCCTTCCTGAGGTAATCAGAAACTGTCTCTCTCTTCAATACTTCCCAGAAGCTGCAATCTTGTTTAAATAAACCCTGTGAGTGAAGGGTGCAGTGTGTTTAAACCAGTCCTGCTTTTCATGGGTGACATTTATTCTTTGGGCGGGACTTTTAACCGTGTACGAATGTGAGAAAGATCCCATGTCAAAATCAAAGAGTAAAAGAACTGTTCAACTTATATACACTTTACAGAATGTGGGTGTAATTGGACACAATCTTGCCAACAGCATTTTGATCAGATATGAAAGACAAAGGAGAAGAGATTTGCAAGATGGGGAATGTTTAGGATTCAGATGTGAAGGGGGAGACCAGACAGAGTTATGAGAAGGGAAGTTGTGATCAGTTCTCCTCGTTGGTGAGATGGCACCAATTCAAGAAGTGGAGAGCCCTGGAAATCGTTCATCACACAGAGGGTGGTCAGAATGTGTAAATCTCTCTCACAAACCCAGTCAATATCAGAAAGACAGGAATGATCTGTGCTGGGAACATGTAGTTTCCAGACATCGAGAGCAGTTCTGCCAACAATAAGGCAGCATCTATAAATCATTATTAAATGAAATTAGCCATTGAAAAGGAATAACACTGGAATAAGGGAGGAGGGGATGGCAATCAGGAGTTGGAGTTGCACCTCCTTCTCTCAGGCTGTGAGAGTAAGGAACACCCTGCCACAACCGAAGTCTCATTACTAGGAAGGTGAACTGATTACTGTTTACCTGTGCCGCACTTGAGATGTATTGTAGACGAAGGGCCCAAATGTTGAGCATCCCTACCATCCATCCCTCAATCTCTTTGACCCATTGCCATCAGGAAGGAGATACAGGAGCTTCAGAAATAGGACTGTTAGACTGGGTAACAGCTTCTTCCCCTAGGCTACAGGATTAATGAATACCCTGCCACCACCGAGGTCTCATCCCTAGGACAGGGAGTTGTTTACTGTTAACTTGTGCAGTGCACCAGATACACTTTGAATTATATTTTATTAACTTATTTATGATAATATTTTGGTTACATGCTGTGTGGGTGCGCCGTGGTCTGGAGGAACGTTGTTTTGTTTGGTTGTAGTTAGATGACAACAAACTTGAACGACATTGTGCACCTACACTCTACTGTTCTGAATTGAGTTTTCCTTCTGAACCACCTCCATGTAGTTAAGTAGGAAATGGCTTATCTGGTCAGCAAACAAGGCTGTTCATGGTGACAATAATAAACCATTAATGATTTAAACATAGCATAGGAGCTGTACCTTTAAGTAGCCCATCACACCAAAAACGTTGTCAATTCCACCTCCATCAAACAATGGCCACAATTTTTGATTTCCCTCCCCCATTCCTAAAACAATAGCTTCAACTTTTCCACCCCCTGTCACCCACAACTAGGGTGATGGCCCTGTGTTGCAACCCCAACTCCTAGAAGCCCAATAAAGATCCATTGGGGTGAACTATAGAATTACAACTAAAATATTATGTTAATGTTGAAAAACTGTTGTTGATCAAACTGAAGTGATGCTTTTTGTTCTATTGAAGACTAATGATTTAAAGAAAGTTTAGTGTGAAAGTTACACACAAACATGAATTAATGGTAGGAGCATGTCTCCTTGTTATCATGGCTGACCTGCTGAGGTAGTAATTGGGGACAAAGAAATGGCAGATGAACTTAATAAGTACTTTGCTTCAGTCTTCACTGTGAAAGACGCCAGCTGTATGCCAGAGGTCCATGAGCATCAGGGAGCAGGAGTGAGTGCCATTGTTATTACAAAGGAAAAAGTGCTAGGCAAACTCAAAGGTCTTAAGGTGGATAAGTCACCTGGGCCAGATAGACTACATCCCAGAGTCCTGAGAGAGGTTACTGAAGAGATAACGGATGCACTGATCATGATCTTTCAAGAACCACTTGATTCTGGCAAGATCCCGGATGTTGGAAAATTGCAAATGTCACTCCACTCTTTAAGAAGAGAGGAAGACAAAAGAGAGGAAATTATTGGCCAATTAGCCCAACCTCAGTGGTTGAAGAAGTGTTGTTCATTATTAAGGACGAGGTTTCTGGGTACCTGGAGACTACTGATAAAATAAGTCAAAGTCAGCATGCTTTCTGTAAAGGGAAATCCTGCCTGACAAATCTGTTAGAATTCTTCGAGGAAGTTAACAAGCAGGATGAACAAAGAAGAGGCAATGGATGTCATTTACTTAGATTTTCAGAAGGCATTTGATAAAGTGCCTCACGTGAGACTGCTTAACAAGATAAAATCCTATGGTGTTACAGGATATATACTGGCATGGATACAGGAATGGCTGACAGGCAGGAGGCAGCAAGTGGGAATAAAGGGGGCTTTTTCTGGTTAGCTGCCAGTGACTAGTGGTGTTCTTCAGGAGTCAGTATTGGGACCGCTACTTTTTGCATTGTTTGTCAATAATTTAGATAATGGAATTGATGGCTTAGTGGCAAAGTTTGCAGATGATACTAAGATAGGTGGAGGGGTAGGTAGTGCTGAGGAAGCGAGAGGAGGTTCACAAGGATGATTCCTGGAATGAAGGGATTAACATATGAGAAATGTTTGACAGCTTTGGGCCTGAACTCAATGGAATTTAGAAGAATGTTCATTGAAAATGACCACACGAGGCTGCTTACCAAATTAAGAACCAATGGTATTACAGGAAAGTTACTAACATGGTTAGAGCATTGGCTGATTGGTAGGAGGCAGCGAGTGGGAATAAAAGGATCTTTTTCTGGTTGGCTGCCAGTGACTAGTGGTGTTCTACAGGAGTCGGTGTGGGACCGCTTCTTTTTATGCTGTATACAAATGATTTAGATGATGGAATAGATTACTTTGTTGCCAAGTTTACAGATGACATGAAGATTGGTGGAGGGGCAGGTAGTGTTGAGGAAACAGGTAGAATGGAGAAGGACTTAGGCAGATTAAGAGAATGTGTAAGAAATTGGCAAAGGAAATACAATGTTGAAAAATGCATAGTCATGCACTTTGGTAGAAGAAATAAATGTGCAGACTATTTTCTAAACAGGAATAAAATCCAAAAATCTGATATGCAAAGGGACTTGAGAGTCCTTGTGCAGAACACCCTGAAGGTTAACTTGCAGGAAGAGTTGGTGGTGAGGAAGGCAAATGCAATGTTAGCTTTCATTTCAAGAGGTCTAGAATACAAGAGCAGGGATGTGATGCTGAGGCTTTATAAGGCACTGATGAGGCCTCACCTTGAGTATTGTGAACAGTTTTTGGCTCCTCACCTAAGAAAAGATGTGCTGGCATTGGAGGGGGTCTAGAGGAGGTTCACAAGGATGATTCAGGGAATGAAAGGTTTATCGTACGAGGAACGGTTGATACCGCTGGGTCTGTACGCACTGGAATTCAGAAGGATGAGGGGAGATCTCATTGAAATCTTTTGAATGTTGAAAGGCCCAGACAGAGTAGATGTGGAAAGGATGTTTCCCATGGTGGGGGAGTTAAGGACAGGAGGGCACAGCCTTGGGATAGAGGGGCATCCATTTAAAACAGAGATGCAGAGAAACGTCCTTAGCCAGAGGATGGTGAATTTGTGGAATTTATTACCACAAGCAGCTGTGGAGGCCAGGTCGTTGGGGGTATCTAAGACAGAGATTGATACGTTCTTGATTGGACGTGGCATCAAAGGTTATGGGAAGAAGGCTGGGGAGTGGGGCTCAGGAGGGGAGAAAAGGATCAGCCATGATCAAATGGCAGAGCAGACTGGATTGGGTCTAATTCTACTTCTATGTCTTATGGTCTTTTTGTTGAAAGGACTAGGCAAGGTGGATGTGGAAAGGATGTTCTCTCTGGTGGGGGTATCCAGAACTGGAGGGCACAGCCTCAAAATTGAGGGGTGACCTTTTAGAACAGAAGTAAGGAGGAATCTTTTAGCCAAAGAGTGGTGAATCTGTGGAATGCTCTGCCACAGACTGCGCTGGAGGCCAATTCTGTGGGTATATTTAAAGCTGAAGTTGATAGATTCCTAATTGGTCAAAGCATCAAGGTATATTATGAGGGGGGCAAGTGTATGGGGTTGAATGGAATCCAGGATCAGCCGTGATGAAATGGCAGAGCGGACTTGATGGGATGAATGGCTCCTACGTCTTATGGACTGTTTCCTTAATGACCTTTTGGGGAAGAGAGTTGCAAAGAGCCATTACCTCTGGAGAAAATAAATGGGTGACCACTTCTATTTAAAGATCAACTCCTATTTGTAGACACTCCCCACATCTACCTTCTGAACTGTAGCAGGTACAAGCCACAAGTGCTTAACTTTTCCTTATAAGACAGCGTGCCCATTTCAAGTATTAGTAAAGACTTTCTGTATGTTTCTAATGTATTGATATTAATCCTCAAACACCTAACATTACTCCTTCCAGATGTAGCCCACCAAAGCCTGACGCAAAATCTCTGTACTTTGTATTTGGTTCTTCTCACAGTAAAGCAATAAAATCTACCAGCTTTTCTACATACATTCCGATGAAGGGTCTCACCTGAAATGTCATCTGTTTATTCCTTTCTATAGGTGCTGCCTGACCTGCTGAATTCCTCCAGCATTTTGTGTATGTTTTTTCTTGCATACGCGCTGTGCCTGCACACTGCACATAAATACCTTATCTCCAAGGTGTACAATCTCTTACATGCACCTTTGCATCTTTCTCTGTTTCTGTCAACATGGACAATCTGAGTTTCCCACAGCAAATACAATTTACCAGATCATTTCACACTCACCCAACCCATCTCAATCCCTCTTCAGCTTCATTATGCCCTCTTCACAACTGACTTTCTTACCAGTATCTTTATTGGCAAAGTTTGACACGTATTTTCAGAAGCTGATTGACAAACTACACAGTGCAACATTTCCAGTAAAACAATGTTGTGTCCTGCTGACTGCAGAAAGGAGATGATTAACGATCTCAAGCTCCAAACACTGCATTCTCCAGGACACATCAAGTGTAGAGCCATAGGCCCAGTGGACACCCAGAGAGCAGTAATGGCTCATACCAGGGAGTATTATTTTAAGATGATTGGAGAAAAGTATAGAGGTGGCTATAGACAACAGACAATAGATAACAGGTGCAGGAGTAGGCCATTCGGCCCTTCGAGCCAGCACCACCATTCACTGTGATCATGGCTGATCATCCACTATCAGTATCCAGTTCCTGCCTTATCCCCATAACCTTTGATTCCGCTATCTTTAAGTGCTCTATCCACCTCTTTTTTTTGTATGAGGTAGGTTTGTTCACACAGAGAGTGGTGAGTGTGTGGAATGTGCTGCCAGGGGTGGTGGTGGAGGCTGATACCGAGGGACAGTTAAAAGACTATTAGATAGGCACAGGGAAGATCGGAGAATGGAGGGATATGTGAGAGGGAAGGGTTAGATTGATCTCAGGGTAGGTTAAAGGGTCAGCACAACATTGTGGGCCAAAGAGCCTATATTGTGCTGTACTGTTCCTTGTTCCATGTATTATGCAGCATTACAGAATTTTTCTCCGAGACCCTTGTATTGCAACAGGGAACAAATTGCAAGTGGGAGTCTGAGCAGGGAAGCTTTCCAATACTAGGGTCATGATTTTGAAGACAGGACAGACACATCCTACAGCAGGGAAAGGGTTAAACTGCAGCCAGCAGTGGAAGTGACATGTAGCCTCCTGTCTGCCTATACCCATTTTCTCAGCTTCACCCCATCACAGTCTGGCAGCTGAGAGGCTGTTGTGCAGCTCGTCACGTCCCAATAGCAGCCTGCACCGTGTGGTGCACAGGACACAGGATGCACACAGCAAGGCCAAGGGGAAGGAGTGCCAAGTCGCACACAGCGGCCGGTGGAAGTGAACTCCAGCTTTCAACTGATTTATACCGAGCTGCAGGGTTCACAAGTCAGCGAGATTTATTTGTGTTTGTATATGAAGAGTCTGTAGAAGCTCCTCTTGGGGTTGTTCTGTGCTTTACTGGCAGGATGCCCATGCAGAAACCCTCCAGAGGTTATGGAGGGTGTCAGCTAAACTTGAAACTTCCTCCCCCCCTCTCTCTCTGTCTCACTGGAGCAGTGACCACCTGGTTTTTGATCCTATCAATGCAAGTCTCCAGGCCAGATGCAGGTCACAATTGCCATAGGAAAGGAAACACTGATGAGGAAAAGGGGGAGACTGTAACTACCACCCATTATTCTAAGCGTGGTCTCCCTGCCCCATCCTCTGGCTGCGTTATTCAGGGATTGACTTACTCACATCCTAAACTGGACGTGACCCTCTAATTCAATTCAAATCTCCACGAACTGAGTGCACTTCCCATCTACTCCTAGATCCAGCCATCTCTTCCTCTGCGCTGTGTATTTTTAGCAAAAGACAGAAAACAAAGAAGAATTTAATTGGAAATAACTTTCCCAGTCCGAAAACAACAACACTGTCACCTGGGCTTCACACATTGACCAAAGGCTGCAGAATAACACCCTGATTTCCCACACAGTCACCATGATAACTGTGATCTCTGTACAGGATTCAGGCAAAATCCTGCTGTCACCAGGATAACTGTGATCTCCGTACAGGACACAGGCAACATCCTACTGTCACCAGGATAACTGTGATCTCTGTATAGGACACAGGTAACATCCCACACAGTCACCAGGAGAACTGTGATCTCTGTACAGGACACAGGTAACGTCTCACACAGTCACCATGATAACTGTGATCTCTGTACAGGACACAGGTAACATCCTGCTGTCATCAGGATAACTGTGATCTCTGTATAGAACAGGTAACGTCCCACACAGTCACTTGGATAACTGTGATCTCTGTACAGGACACAGGTAACATCCTGCTGTCATCAGGATAACTGTGATCTCTGTATAGAACAGGTAACGTCCCACACCATCACTTGGATAACTGTGATCTCTGTACAGGACACAGGTAACGTCCCACACAGTCACCAGTTTAACTGTGATCTCTGTATAGAAATGCAGTGCAGGTAGACAATACACTGTAAGGGCAATAACGAGGTTGATTGCAAGATCAAGCTTTATCTTTATCGTACAAGGGGCTGTTCAAGTGTCTTGTAACAGCGGCGTGCAGGCTGGCTTTGAGCTTGGTGATATGTGCTCTCAAGCCTGATTGGGGGAGGGGTAGAATACCTTGGGTGAGCGAAGTCCTTGATCTTGCTGGCTGCTTCCCTGAAGCATTGTGGTGTAGGCAGAGCTTATGGTGGGGAGGCCAGCTTTTGTGATGGTTTTGGGCTGTGTTAGCCTAAATTAATGGTTTTATTACCTTTGACAAGGTCTCACATGGAAGGTTGGTCAAGAATGTTCAGTCGCTCGGCATTCAAGATGAGGTAGATTAGATTAGACATTGGCTTTGTGGAAGAAGCCAGAGTATAGTAGATGGGTGCCTCTCTGACTGGACTCGCTGCTGGTTTCTGTTGTAGTTTGTCATCTATGTGAACGATCTGGATGATAATGTGGTCAACTGAATCAGCAAATTTGTGGATGACAACATGATTGTGGGTGTACTGGACAGTGTGGAAGGTTATCAAAGCTTGCAGCGGGATCTGGACCAGCTGAAAAAAGGCAGATTGAATTTAATGCAGGTAAAAGTGAAATGCTGCACTTTGTGAAGACAAACCAAGACAGGACTGAGGAGTGCAGTGTACAGGGGGATCTGGGAATACAGATCTATAATTCATTGAAAGTGGCATCTCAGGTAGATAGGGTCATAAAGAAAGCTTTTGGCACATTGGCCTTCATAAATCAAAGCAATGAGTACAAAAGCTGGGATGTTATGTTGAAGTTGTACAAGACGTTGAAGAGGCTGAATTTGGTCCACTGTGTGCAGTTCTGGACACCAACCTGCAGGAAGATGTCAATAAGATTGAAAGAATACAGAAAAAAATTACAAGGGTGTTGCCAGGACTTGAAAACCTTAGTTACAGGGAAAGGTTGAATACGTTAAGACTTTATCTCCAGAACATAGGAAAATGAGGGGAGACTTGACAGAGGTATACAGAATTATGTTGGGTATAGATATGGTAAATGCAAGCAGGCTTTTTCCACTTAGGTTGGGTGAGACTAGAAGTAAAGGTCATGGGTTAAGAATGAAAGGTGAAATATTTAAGGGGAACATGAGGGGGAACTTCTTCAATCATAGGGTGGTGAGAGTGTGGACCGAGCTGCCAGCAGAAGTGGTGGATGTGGGTTTGATTGCAGCATTTAAGAGAAGTTTGGATAGGTACACGGATGGGAGGGGTATGGAGGGCGATGGTCCGGGTACAGGTTGATAGGACCAGGCAGATTAATAATTTGGCACAGAGTAGATGGGCCAAAGAGCCTGTTTTGGTACTGTAGTGTCCTATGACTCTGTTAATGCTAGGAAGGAGTTTATTTAACTCTACATTCTGGGTGAATGACAGCATGTGGAGTGTGTTCCTACCATCCAGCCTTGGCCTCCTTCTGGTCCAAGACTTCACTGTCCAGGGTGCAGCCAGCAATTGCCTGGCCTCTGGCTGTCACTGCCTAGTGGCTGGACTCCAAGGTAATGCAAGAGGTGAATCCAAGACAACTTGAGGTTTCAGAGATAAGGTACTGGCCTGGTAAACAGAGCCTTGGTGGTGACAAACCTGCCAATGTGGAGACTTTAGAGGAAGAATGGATGGTTGGCTGGTTACACATTGAGTGGAAAGAACTAGGCTCTCCCATCAGGTAGAAGATCACTGTACCTGTGACAATTTACCAATCTAAATCTCTGATTCGACAGGGAATGTTAGCCAGCAGCAGGGATACCTGAAGTGAAGATAAAAAATCCAATGATGATGTAACAACATCTGAGAAAATTATCAGTTAAGGAATTGCACCAAGGATCAGATCCTGGCACGGACATATGAGAGTGACAGGCAGCAGACAATTTAAAGAGGTCCACACACAAAATGCTGGGGAAACTCAACAGGTCAGGCAGTATCTATGGAGGGGAATAAGCAGTTGAGATTCTTTATCGGGACTGGAAAGGAAAGGGACAAAGGCTAGAATAAGAAATTGGCGGGGGGGGGAAGGAGCTCAAACTGTAGATGATAGGTTAGGGGGAAGGTGAGTGGGTGTATGGGTGAGGGGGACAAAGAAAGAAGCTGGGAGGTAATAGGTGGAAGAAGTAAAGGGCTGAAGAAGGAGGAATCTAATAGGAGAGGACAGTGGACCATGAGAGAAAGGCAAGGAATAGGGGCACCAGGGGAGGTGATGGGCAGGTGAGGAGAAGAAAAGGAGTGAGAAGGAATGGAAAAAGAGAGAAGGGGAGGGGGGGAATTACCAGAAGTTAGAGATATTGACTACCTGATGGCAGGAACTGCATTTAAAGTGGCATCAGGAGGAAGTGGCTTCCAGATGTGTCACCCTCAGCAAGACCAGGCTGAAACAGAAATGAACCAAGATGCTGGCAGTACTTCAGATCCGCCCCACCTCCCCATCATGGAAGGCAGCCTTCAGCCAACTTGGTCACTCTATGTCATAGGGTTGTAAACACTGGGTACATGAACAGCTGCTGGTCAGGTAACATCTCAACCGCACCATGGAAGAGCTATTCCCCAAAACCAGCTGCGCCTTGAGACACTCTGTAACAGTTACACCACTGCCATCCACCTGACAACGTGGACAATCGTTCACCCATTCTAACACCCCACATCTACTCAGCAATGAAATGAAGTGATGAAAGGCTTTGTAACTAGTACAATCAAGCAGCAACATTTCAATTTTACTCCTGTGTACAGAGTTTTATTTCCCTCAGTGTCTTCCCTCTCCAAATTTTCCTGCAGTTTTGCTGCTCATGTCCTATGGATGGACATCCTCCACCCTTGATCCACTAAGTCTCTTCAATCCTCAACCCTCAGCCCACTGGGTCAATTCTGCTGTCAACCCTCGATCCACTGGGTCTCTTCCATCCTCAATCCTCGATCCACTGGGTCTCTTCCATCCTCAATCCTCGATCCACTGGGTCACTTCCAACCCCAATCCTTCATCCACTAGATCTCTTCCATCATCAATCCTTGATCCACTGGGTCTCTTCTGTCCTCAATCCACTAGGTCTCTTCACAATTTCAGATCACAATCTCCCACAATCTTTAACGATATGTTCCCCAATATGCCCCCAGTACAGTAGTGGTTAGCACAGTGCTTTACAGTACTACTGATCTGGGTTCAATTCTCACTGCTGTCTGTAAGGAGTTTGTACTTTCTCCCGTGACCCTGTAGGATTCCTCTGTGTGCTCCAGTTTCCTTCCACAGTCCAAAGACCTACCAGTTGGTAAGTTAATAGGTCATTGTAAATTGTCCTGTGATTAAGCTAGGGTTAAATCAGGGGTTGCTGGGCAGCACAGCTTGAAGGTCTGGAAGGGCCAGTTCCGCATTGCATCTTAATAAATAAAAATGTCTTCTCTGTCTAGTTTACTCCACCTCTTCTATGCTTTTATTTATTAGTGTGGGTCCTTAAATGCCCCCTTGAGAAGTTGGTGGTACATCTATCAATGAACTGAAGGGGTTTCTGAAGCTTTGTGATGACAGAACCAAGGAGGAAATGCTGAGGGTTATTTGGCCAACACATCCTCCATCACCTTTCCCAATAAGCCCTTCTTTAATGTTCAGCTCAGCTACTGGGAATGTAACACTCCATCCAAAAGGGAACCAGTTATACAGCGAGACCGTTTTCTGGACAGTCATAGGTCTGTCCACTGATTCCACATGGCAGTACCCCAACCTTACCCAGCCTACGTCCATCATCACTTCATTGTACAAATACCCAGCCTGAACATTGCATTCAACTCAACATATAAGGTGTGGATGGAACCAAACTGAAGTAGAACCAATTAAAGATAACAAAATTGATCAACTTCTGCCAACCTAGGGAAGAAATGGAAACAAACTTAGTGAAGCAGACTAGGAAGGGCTGAACAGCCTAATTTTGATCCCATGTCTTATGGTCAAATTGCTGTAAACCAAAGACATTCTTTGAGCCAACCTCTTTGGAGATGGGTTCCCACGAATATACTCTTTCTTAAAATAGTAATCTAAACGGATTTCACAGAAGAGCTTATAAACACCAGTAACTTGTATTTATATAATATCATTAGCACTGCAAAACATCAAATACTTAAGCTAGCACCCGTACTTAAACCAGGACAGTTTTCATGCAATTCAGTGCCTGAAGTTAATGACAGAAGTGAGTCTGATTTTCAAACATTGCAGAGCATTGGGAAGGTGCAGGGCAATAGCAGAAGGCTGCAGAAAGTTCAGTGGGCTGAAGAAACATCCCTATTATTCCATGGTACTGAACAGGAGAATACCTCCCGACTCATCCTTAACATAGAATGGTAAACCCAGTAGCTTTGTGGCAAGCTAGTCCTGATAAAGGGTCTCGCCTGAATCTCTGACTGTTTATTCCCCTCGAAAGATGCTACCTGACCTGCTGAGTTCCTCCAACACTTTGTCGAAAGTTAATCCTAGCGAAGGATGTTGGCCCCAATCTTCGACTATTTATTCCCCTCCATAGATGCTGCCTGACTTGTTGTGCTCCTCCAACACTTTGTGTGTTAACTAAGCTTTGTGGAATCCGAGCTTAATTTCAGAGACCTTCAGTCACAAATTTGTCTAAATTTTGAATTGGTTTCCAAGGGTGTTGGAGAATTTTTTTAGGTCTCATACAATTGAATTGAAAAATAGATGCTAAGGAAAAACAACCATTGCATGATGTATGACACCAGTCTCAGTAATACTTCCTTAACCCTGAACTAGCAAACCTGTCAGAGAGTTAACAAGTCTTTCACTCAAAAAGGAATTTGCTACAGGACAGGATGGTTGTCTTTCACATCTAACATCATTGCCAGTGGCAAACGTACTCCCTGTTCCAAATTGTTCTACACTCCCACTCACTCATGGAATTGTACAATTTGGAAAAAGGCCATTTGGTTCATCATGTCTGTGCTCAGTCTTTTAAAAGGTTACCCAATTCGTGCTACTTCCCTCCCGGCTGCCCTATGACTTTCTCCTCCAGTATGTATACAATTCCTTTCCTTTGTCCTTTCAAAGCATGTTGGGCCACTTGTAAAATAAAGTGCCCCTGGATCTGAGGCTACTCTGATAAATAAGAAGTGCAAAAGGAGCAAAAATAAGTAGTGAGGATTCATCGGTTCAACGTCCATTAGGAAATACGATGGCAGGGGGAACAAGCTGTTCCTGAATGGTTGAGTGTGTGTCTTCAGGTTTCTGTACCTCCTCTCTGATGGTAGTAATGAGAGAGAAGAGGGCATGTCCTGAGTGATGGGGGCCCTTAATGATGGATACTGCCTTTCTGAGTTATTGCTCCTTGAAGATGTCCTGGATGTTGGGGAGGTTAGTGAGCTTACTGAATTTATAACTTTCTGTAGCTTATTTTGATCCTGTGCAGTGGCCCCTCCATATCAAATGGTGAATGCAACCAGTTAGTATGCTCTCCATGGTACATCTGTAGAAATTTGTGAGTGTCTTTCGTGACATACCAAATCTCCTCAAACTCTGAATGAAATATAGCCACTGTTGCGCCTCCTTTGCAGGATCTGTGAGTAGGGTGCAAAATGTTTCAGTGTAGAACATTAAATCACAGTGGAAGTGAAAGGGGCGAGTATGAAAACAGTTAAATGTTTAACTGGATGAGTGAGAGTGTGCAAGAGGCCCATGTGGAGATTAGACTGATGAACAATATTCCTGCTGTGGGCACTGGTGCTTAATGCTTGGGATGGGGAAGCTGAAATCACACCTGTTGTTCTCAGACTGAGATCAGAATGAATTTGGCTCTAAGGTGCAAAAGATGCCAGGGCGGAAGTAATTCTTTATAGAAACCATGTGAAATTCTTCCTAAACCAAGGCTGGGGTTGAAAGAGAATGTTGTGTTTCTGATTCCTGATAACTTCTGATAAAATTAACAGGTAGATAAGACCACAGGAGGAGAATTAGGCCATTCAGCCCATCGAGTCTGCTCTGCTATTCTATCATGGCTGATCCTGGATCCCACTCAACCCCATACACTTGCCTTCTCACCACATCCTCTGATACCCTGACCAATCTGGAAGAGATCAACTTCCGCCTTAAATAAAGCACGGACTTGGCCTCCACTGCAGTCTTTAGCAGTGCATTCCATAGACTTACTACTCTTTGACTGAAAAACATCCTGCTTACCTTTGTTCTAAAGGTCGCCCCTCAATTTTGAGGCTGTGCTCTCTAGTTCTGGACACCCCACTAGAGGAAACATCCTCTCCACAAAGACTGGGTGCAAACCGCCCTGTCTCTTCACATCCATCTTGCACCCCTAACAGAAGGCAACAAGGCAGGACAGAGGCTGACCTGGGCAATGGGGAGAGATACAAGCCACAGAGAATGGACAGTTTTAATTCAAGCCAAAGGGGCTGCAAGCAAGGCAGGTTTGACAAGACTGCCATATGCAGTGCAGTTAGTGTAGAGCAACATGATAAAACCAATTATCGCACCTTAGAATTACTCCTTTCTAATGCTTCATCCTGGAATGTGTACAGCAGGAACAGACCCAGACACAAACCAGACCAACAAATGGGAATGGGAGAAAACAACAAACGCTCATGCTGGAACCTGATATAAAAATGGAGAATGCTGGAGATGGGCAGGCAGTATCTGTGGAGGGGGCAGTGAGGGTTGGGGAGGGGGTGATGAGAGCAGTGGAGAGGGAGGGGGTGTTGAGGGTTGTGAGAGGAGTGGGGTGTTGAGGTTCATAGCTCTTTTCATTGGACTTGTTCATTTGTGCGATGTCCTGTGACTTAGGTGATCATGGTCTTTCCATGACCATGATTGTTCTTGGCAAGTTCTTTTACAGAAGTGATTTGCATTGCCTTCTTCTGGGCAATGTCTTTACAAGACAGTGACCCCAGCATTGTCACTACTCTTCAGCGACTGTCTGCCTGGTGTCAATGGTTGCATAACCAGGACTTGTGATGTTTCATTGGGAACCACCGTTATAACCAACAGCTGATTGTCCAGTGGCAGGCTGCCCGGGTGAACAAAAGCTCAGAAGGAGAAAGCTCTGATTTAGTCTGCAAGAGGTACGTGTGTACGTTATGAAGAAGTTTACCATTGTGGATGCAAGCAGAACTATTAGGGAATCAAGAACAGACAACATTATCACTTCATACCAGCTCATCTGATAGATTAAGCCTTTTTGTAATCAGCTAAGTGCCTGATTCACTGGGAAACCAATTCTCCTCTTTATTACCATCTGAAGTAAATTACTGCTAAATCCACAGGAGAGATCCATTTTGCCCAGTATAGAATGCAACGTATCATATCCATCAGGACAAACCACATTAGCACAAATCTAAAGAGCTTTGGTATTTCTTGGCAGTGGCTGACACACAGGCAGTAATGGCATCCAGAGACTGTAGGAGTTCGACCAGCTTCCAACCACAGAAATATACCACTGGGTCTCAGCAATGATCAACCGTACCCTGAGTCAACCTTCTTGCAAGGCCATACAATTATCCAATCCAAACTGGAGAACTGACTTTCATTCAGTCTTCAACTGCTGTTCTGTTACTTTGAGCCATATTAACCCAGAGACATTAATTCACCTGAAGGAAAGATGGGTGCCAGATTCCTTGGACTGGCTTAGTAGCCACTGGAAACTGCGATTAGGAAACTGTTTAGCAAGACTATGATGGCCCTACAGGAGGGTGAACTGGCAGAGGACTGGGAGGTGAAGAGTCATAGAGCCAGTACAGCACAGAAACAGACCTTTCAGCCCATCTAGTCTGTGCTGAACGGTTATTCTGGCTAGTCCCACCGAGCTGCACCTGCACCATACCCCTGCCACCCATGTATTTATCCTAACTTCTCTTCAATGTTGAAACTGAACCTGCACCCATCACTTGTGCTGGCAGCTTATTCCACACTCTCACCACCCTCTGAGGGAAGAAGTTCCCCCTCAGGTTTCCCTAAATATTTCACCTTTCACCCTTAACCTATGACCTCTAGTTCCAGTCTCATCCAACCTCAGTGGAAAAAGCCTGCTTGTATTTACCCCATCTATATCCCCCAAAATTTTGTATCTCTCTATCAAATCTCCCTCATTCTGCCACACTCCAGGGAATGAGGTTCTAATAAGTTCAACCGTTCCCTATTACTCAGGTTCTCAAGACCCAGCAACATCCTTGTAAATTTTCACTGCAATCATTTAATCTTCTTGTACGCAGCTGACCAGAACTGCACACAATACTCAAATTTGGCCTCATCAACGTCTTAGAGAACTTCAACATAACATCCCAACTTCTGTACCCAGTGCCCTGATTTATGAAGATCAATATGCCAAAAGCATTCTTTATGACACTATCTACCTAAAACGCTACTTTCAATGAATTATGGATCAGTATTCGCAGATCCCTGCTCTACCCCTCTCCTCAGTGCCCTACTGCTCACTGTGCAAGACCTATCCTGGTTTGTCCTCCCAAAGTGCAATGCCTCACACTTGTGTGCATTAAATTCCATTCATCATTTTTAGCTCATTTTCCTAGCAGGTCCTGACCATTCTTCAAGCTTTGGTAGTCTCCTTGCTGTCCACTACACCCCTAATCTTGGTGTCATCTGCAAATCTGCTGATCCAGTTAACCACATTATCACCCAGATCATTGATACAGATAACAAACAACAATGGACCCATCACCGATCCCTGCGGCACTCCACTAGTCACGGCCTCCAGTCAGAGAGACATCATCGACAGCCACTCTCTGACGTCTCCCAATAAGCCAATGCTAAATCCAATTCTGCTATCTCATCTTGAATGTCGAGCGACTGAACCTTGTTGACCAGCCTCCAATGTGGAACCGAAGGCTACTCCAGCAACAAGAAGAACAAAGCTCAGCTGGACAACTGAGGGAAAATGTTGCCAGAAGAAAAACAAGGCACAAAGAGGAGAAATGGGGTCAAAGGGAGAAGTGGGCAAGGAAGAGAGTGTAAAGCAAGATTTATCAAAGGAAAACTACGGTCTGGATAGCAGCCAATGCATACTGAGGCCAGAGAAAGGCAAACCTGTGTCAAGGAAAAACAAAGAAGTCTGCTCAACACTCCACATTTCCAGAAACCCACTGAGCACTGTCCTAAACATAGCTTCTGCAGATGCTGAAAATCTAAATTAACTCACACGAAATGCTGGAGGAACTCAGCAGGTCAGGCAGCATCTATGGAGAGGAATAAAGAGCTGACATTTCAGGCTGAGACCCTTCCTCAGGAGGTTCACATAATCTTCATGAAGGATCTTGGCCTGGAGCAGACATTGCTGGGATTCAAACCTTCAAGATTTTGTTCAACACACATCAAAGTTGCTGGTGAACACGGCAGGCCAGGCAGCATCTCTAGGAAGAGGTACAGTCGACGTTTCAGGCCGAGACCCTTCATCAGGACTAACTGAAGGAAGAGTTAGTAAGAGATTTGAAAGTGGGAGGGGGAGGGGGAGATCCAAAATGATAGGAGAAGACAGGAGGGGGAGGGATGGAGCCAAGAGCTGGACAGGTGATTGGCAAAAGGGATATGAGAGGATCATGGGACAGGAGGTCCAGGGAGAAAGATGGGGGGTGGGGTGGGGAGAGAAACCAGAGGATGGGCAAGGGGTATAGTGAGAGGGACAGAGGGAGAAAAAGGAGAGAGAGAGAAAGAATGTGTGTATAAAAATAAATAATGGATGGAGTACGAGGGGGAGGTGGGGCATTAGCGGAAGTTAGAGAAGTCAATGTTCATGCCATCAGGTTGGAGGCTACCCAGATGGAATATAAGGTGTTGTTCCTCCAACCTGAGTGTGGCTTCATCTTTACAGTAGAGGAGGCCGTGGACAGACATGTCAGAATGGGAATGGGATGTGGAATTAAAATGTGTGGCCACTGGGAGATCCTGCTTTCTCTGGCGGACAGAGCGTAGGTGTTCAGCGAAACGATCTCCCCGTCTGCGTCGGGTCTCGCCAATATATAGAAGGCCACATTGGGAGCACCGGACACAGTATATCACCCCAGCCAACTCACAGGTGAAGTGTCGCCTCACCTGGAAGGACTGTCTGGGGCCCTGAATGGTAGAGAGGGAGGAAGTGTAAAGGCATGTGTAGCACTTGTTCTGCTTATAAGGATAAGTGCCGGGAGGAAGATCGGTGGGGAGGGATGGGGGAAACGAATGGACAAGGGAGTCGTGTAGGGAGCGATCCCTGCGGAAAGCAGAGAGAGGGGGGAGGGAAAGATGTGCGTAGTGGTGGGATCGTTGGAGGTGGCGGAAGTTACGGAGAATTATATGTTAGACCCGGAGGCTGGTGGGGTGGCAGGAGGATGGAGTGAGAGTAGATGTGCGTGAAATGGGAGAGGTGTGTTTGAGAGCAGAGTTGATGGTGGAGGAAGGGAAGGCCCTTTCTTTAAAAAAAAGGACATCTCCGTCGTCCTGGAATGAAAAGCCTCATCCTGAGAGCAGATGCAATGGAGACGGAGGAATTGCGAGAAGGGGATGGCATTTTTGCAAGAGAAAGGGTGAGAAGAGGAATAGTCCAGATAGCTGTGAGAGTCAGTAGGCTTATAGTAGACATCAGTGGATAAGCTGGGTCCAGAGACAGAGACAGAAAGATCTAGAAAGCGGAGGGAGGTGTCGGAAATGGACCAGGTAAACTTGAGGGCAGGGTGAAAGTTGGAGGCAAAGTTAATGAAGTCAACGAGCTCAGCATGCGTGCAGGAAGCAGCGCCAATGCAGTCGTCGATGTAGCGAAGGAAAAGTGGGGGACAGATACCAGAATAGATTTGGAACATAGATTGTTCCACAAAGCCAACAAAAAGGCAGGCATAGCTAGGACCCATATGGTTGCCAATGGCTACACCTTTAGTTTGGAGGAAGTGGGAGGAGCCAAAGGAGAAATTATTAAGAGTAAGGACTAATTCTGCCAGACGGAGCAGAGTGGTGGTAGAGGGGAACTGGTTAGGTCTGGAATCCAAAAAGAAGCGGAGAGCTTTGAGACCTTCCTGATGGGGGATGGAAGTATATAGGGACTGGACATCCATGGTGAAAATAAAGCGGTGGGGGCCAGGGAACTTAAAATCATCGAAAAGTTTCACAGCGTGAGAAGTGTCACGAACATAGGTAGGAAGGGATTGAACGAGGGGGGATAAAACCGTGTCGAGGTATGCAGAACCGAGTTCGGTGGGGCAGGAGCAAGCTGAGACAATAGGTCTACCTGGACAAGCAGGTTTGTGGATCTTGGGTAGGAGGTAGAAACGGGAAGTGCGTGGTGTGGGAACTATAAGGTTGGTAGCAGTGAATGGGAGATCGCTCTGAGCGGATAAAGTTGGTGATGGTGTGGGAGACAATGGCCTGGTGCTCCTTAGTGGGGTCATGAACGAGGGGTAAATAAGAAGAGGTATCCGTGAGTTGTTACTGTGCCTTGGCAAGGTAGAGGTCAGTGCGCCAGACTATAACAGCACCCCACTTATCGGCAGGTTTAATAGTAAGGTTAGGATTAGTGCGGAGGGAGTGGAGAGCAGAGTGTTCGGAAGGAGTGAGGTCGGAATGGGGACAAGGTGCAGTGAAGTCGAGACAGTTGATATCCCATCGGCAGTTAGCAATAAAGAGATCCAGAGCAGGCAGAAGACCAGAGCGGGGTTTCCATGAAGAGGAGGAGGGTTGAAGATGGGAGAAGGGGTCATCGGTGGGGGTGGGAGAGTCCTTGCAGAAGAAGTAGGCTCGAAGACCGTGCCGGCAGAAGAACAATTCCGTCTCCGTCGCATCTACTCTCAGGATGAGTCTTTTCATTCCAGGATGAAGGAGATGTCCTCCTTTTTTAAAGAAAGGGGCTTCCCTCCCTCCAGCATCAACTCTGCTCTCAAACGCATCTCTCCCATTTCACGCACAACTGCTCTCATTCCATCCTTCCACCACCCCACTAGGAATAGGCTTCCCCTTGTCCTCACCTACCACACCACCAGCCTCTGGGTCCAACATATAATTCTCCATAACTTCCACCACCTCTAATGGGATCCCACCACTAAGCACAGCCTTCCCTCCCCCGCCCCTCTGCTTTCCACAGGGATCGCTCCCTATGGGACTCCCTTGTCCATTCGTCCCCCCCATCCCTCCCCCCTGTTCTCCCTCCTGGCACTTATCCTTGTAAGCGGAACAAGTGCTACACATGCCCTTACACTTCCTCCCTCACTACCACTCAGGGCCCCAGACAGTCCTTCCAGGTGAGACAACACTTCACCTGTGGGTTGGCTGGGGTGATATACTGCGTCCGGTGCTCTCGATGCGGCCTTCTATATATTGGCGAGACCCGACACAGACTGGGAGATCGTTTCGCAGAACACGTACACTCTATCCGCCAGAGAAAGCAGGATCTCCCAGTGGCCACACATTTTAATTCCACATCCCATTCCCATTCTGATTTGTCACACATTTTAGTTCCACATCCCATTCCGATATGTCTATACACGGCCTCCTCTACTGTAAAGATGAAGCCATACTCAGGTTGGAGGAACAACACCTTATATTCCGTCTGGATAGCCTCCAACCTGATGGCATAAACACTGACTTTTCTAACTTCCACTAATGCTCCACCTCCCCCTCATACCCCATCCGTTATTTATTTATATACACACATTCTTTTTCTCTCTCTCCTTTTTCTCCCTCTGTCCATCTCACTATACCCCTTGCCAATCCTCTGGGCTTCCCCTCCCTTCTTCTTTCTCCCTAGGCCTCCTGTCCCATGATCTTCTTATATCTCTTTTGCCAATCACCTGTCCAGCTCTTGGCTCCATCCGTCCCCCTCCTGTCTTCTCCTATCATTTTGGATCTCCCCCTCCCTCTCCCACTTTCAAATCTCTTACTAGCTCTTCTTTCAGTTAGTCCTGACGAAGGGTCTCGGCCCGAAACGTCAACTGTACCTCTTCCTATAGATGCTGCCTGGCCTGATGCGTTCACTAGCAACCTCTATGTGTGTTGCTTGAAATTCCAGCATCTGCAGCTTTCCTCGTGTTTAAGATTTTGTTCATCTCAGTGAGGATTATTAAGTAGTACTTCCTTGGTTGTTAAATAATTATAAATGTTTCAGATTATTTAGGATTATCTCCAGTTTATGTAACTGGGAGGCAACCAGAATCCATTCAGTGCATCTCTGTCTTTGATCTGATTTAGGTATGGTGGTCAATGAGACTGAGAGAGGCAATTTCCCAGACAGGTCTAAGAACAAGTGAAGGATCTGGATCAAATACCGAGCCTAACAGCTCATAGTGAAAATAGGCACAAAGGGTCCATATCAAAAGTACCCAGAATTTGGGTTAGCAGTATAAGTGAGCACTAATGCCTTGCATCTTAATTAGCATTTGAAATCCATTCACATTCCAAATACTCATCGTCATTATGTGCCATATCGTATAATGTGGACCATCGTGGTCTCATGACCATGACTGTTCCTGTCAAGTTCTTCTACAGAAGTGGTTTGCCATTGCTTTCTTCCAGGCAGTGTTTTTACAAGATGGGTGTCTCCCGGCCATTATCAATATTCTTCAGAGATTGTCTGCTGGCGTCAGGAGTTGCATAACCAGGACCTGTGATGTGCACCAGCTGCTCATACAACCATCCACCACCTGCTCCCATGGGTCCACGTGACCCTGATCGGAGGCTAAGCAGGTGCTACACCTTGCCTAAGGGTGACCTGCAGGCTAGCGGAGGGAAGGAGCTCCTTACACCTCCTTCGGTACAGATGTATCTCCACCTCACAACCCATCCCACTACTAAATAGATCAACTTCTTGTCATCATCATAATCTCATACTCAATGCACCTTTGTCTCTATTACATGACGAACTCTGAACATGTGTCATGAGACACATCCATGGTGTGTGCTTCATTCAAACAGTGACCATCTGCACAGAATTATATAGTATGTGGGCTTCAGCAATAAATCTAGGAGAAAGCAGTTATCAGCATCCAGTTCTAATGTCAGCAAACCTCGCATTTTTCCTGAGGACGTTCAGTAATCTCAAGGTCAGAATTCCTGAGGGATGGAGGGAAGGCTGGAATCTGACGGCAGAGGAGAGGAGGAGCAGCAGGATGAGACTGGAATCCCTGAAGGATGGTTGAACAGGCCAGAATTCCAAAAAAGCTACAGGGGGAGGCCTTTCAGCCCACAATGTTGTGCCAACCCTTTAACCTACTCCAAGACCAATCTAACCCTTCCCTCCGTCCCTCATGTACTGTATCTGCCTTTACCCCCACCCCAGATAGGGTGTTCCATGCACTCACCCCCTGTGTAAGGAAACCTACCTCTGACTTTCCTATACCCCTATACTTCCCTTCAATCATCTTAAAATTATGCTCCCTTGTATTAGACATTTCTGCTCTGGAAACAAGGCTGTTCACTCGATCTATGCCTTTCAACATAACACAAGAGATTCTGCAGATACTGGAAATCCTGAGCAAAACACACACAAAATGCCGGAGAACTCAGCAGGTCAGGCGGCATCTATGGAGGCACAATGTGAAGACTGAAAGAGAACAGGAAAGGCTGCTAGCGTACAGCAGGACATAGAGAACGTGGGGTGGAGGAGTGTAGATGGGAGCTGGAACATCTATCTGGTTCCACCTCTCACCCATCTTCCAGCCTCTATCTCACGCCATTACGTACTTGCAATTTGTTCTATCTCCTCTCAGTCCTAATGCAGGTCTCAACCCACAACACTGGCTTTCACCTTGTGTCTCCTGGGCTGGAGAGTCACTTCATGTATCTCTCCACCAACTTTCCAGGAAAGTGTTAATGAGCGGGGGTAGGGGCTGTGGTGCCTAATAAAGCCTAGGGCTCTCTTTGGAAATTGGGGTGTATAGGTAAGGCCTTGGGAATGGATCCTTGAGGGACCATGACCAACACAGGTACCAGATAAAAATCTGTCGCTCAGTTCTGGTTGCACTGTCCAGCATGGTACGAAAAAGATCCATTGGTGTCCAGAGGTAGTTCTGCAGGATCAGGGGCTTCAGTTTCAAAGGTGACTGGAACAGCAACAGGGGTTCTCCCCACAGCACAAGAGGCTGGGAAGAGATCAGATCTGATGAAGAGTCATGAGGGGACTTGGTAGTAAATAGAAAACAAAAAGTGTTTCCAGCAGTGGAAGGGAATTATTCTGGAGCAACTATTTTCTCGAAATCTAAATATCGGAGTTTACCAGTGTGATAATCTAACAAAGTACCAGTAACAACATCAGAAACACCCTATTTACTGAATTCAACAAAGTATTTTGAAGCTGTAGTCCCTGGTAAACACCAGGGACAGTCAGTCTAATATTACTGACACATTCAAGTTGAATCCTCAGTGGGAAGAGGGAAAGAAAGACTACATTTACATAGTACCACTTGGGCCCTGGTTGTAGGGTGCCCTGGGACAGCCTGTGTCTGAGCTACGGATTGTTGTTATGTATTAGGAGTGTGTGACTGATTGAGTGAGCCCAAGAGAGCACAGCATCCAACAGGCAGAAAGACTTGGCCCTGGAATCTGCCCCTCCTTGTATTGCGCCGAGCCAGACCGCCATCTCCAGAGTAACACGAGGTGGAAATGGCAGGTTCCAACAGCCCACCTCACCTAGGTATCTGTCTGGATCTCATCCCAGCCCTGTCAGCCTTCTTCACCCCCTCAGCCCTAAACTACAAATCGGCCTGGTTCTTGCTTTGTCAGGCTTCTCATTCGCTGCGCTGGCAACATCCTGTCATAAAAATTAATCCCGAAGTGTGAAGTAGTTACACTTGGTTTGTGGTTTCCTTTGTCAATAATCACACATCCCTGTACTATAAAACAGCAATGCTTGCAAATTATCCTATTGAGAACAGTGTAACTGGCACCTGAGAGAATGGACTCCTGGGTGACTGAGATTCCCTGTTGTCCAGGTAACAGAGGTTATTAAGACAAAACACACACACACAATGTTCCAAGCAATACTACCCAACATCCTGCAATATTCTTTCCACAACCTTTAAGGTTTGTAGCTCGATGATAAAGATATGCCTAAAATAAATCACGTTAAGGAAACGGCACAGGGCTTGGACGTAAGTAATGGCAGCAATACTTTAGCACTGAAAGAGTTAATTGAACTAAAACAGGGATCAGACATGCCAAAAATAAGAAATCAGTTCTAGCTAGTGCACAGGTTAACTGTCAGTGATCGATTTTAATACGAGCCGCTGGGTCCTAAGCAGAGAGCTAGTTGTAAAAATACATGAAATTAACTTTAACAAATGAGTCTTTGGGAGAGCTGTCTAAAAACACACTTTTTCTGAATGGATAAATCGAGAAGGAAACATCAGACTCTGTTGATATTAACATTTTAAAACATTTATCGTACTTTTAAAAGGTTAAGCTGGGTTTGGAAAAATAACTTGAGTCTGTTCAGGAGCAAAGCCAAAGCCTCGAGGGCACACATGTGCATTTTCCCAAAAGGGTCTTTGGTTTGCCTATTTTATAACCAGCCCTACATAGCACAAGAGTTTGAAGCATATGGCTAGACAGATGCTTCTGGCTCCAGTTCAAGGCTGACAGAAATGAAAGAAAAAAAAGATGGAAAGTTTTCTCCCCAGTGAAGAGCCTTGGGTACCTGGATCTTTTCCTGTCTGCGCTTCTGCTCAGCAAACTTTTTAGTCAGAGCTTGCTTTTTTGCTCTCAGCTCCTTTATATCATCTTCCCCTCCGCTGCCTTCAGCTTCAGTGTCCTGTCCCTCGTATTCTTCAATGATGACATCTTCTTCCTGTGCACAAATGGTTGGCAACAGAACTGAAGTGAGCAACGGTGAAAAATGAGATTGCTATTAACAAGATGCAGCAAGGCGCTGCCATCTTCAATATTCAGCCCCATACATTAAACTAAAGTTCAGCAACACACATTTCAGCTATGTCATATTCATGCCTGGGTGATTAATAATGCCTCTGCTGCCAAAAAACCTAGATAAACATGGATTACCAAGCAGGTCTGGTAGCTCTAGTAGACTCCAAATCCAGATTTCTCAAGTTAAATTCTAATATTTGAAAATACCAGGTCTACTGGAGAGCTTCCACAAGTCCTGCATCATGCTATTGGCAGAGTCCTGCCCCAGCAGATATTACCTCTGGCTGCAGAGGCAAACTGCATGATTGGGCAACCAACCAAAGATACAAATGACAGGCACCACCCTGCTAGAGGGAAGGAGGTCACATCTGCTCCACTGTTACCTCGACGCTTACTGGCACCAAGGGCTGAAAGGACTGATTCCAAGTATCTCACCTGGCTCTGTGCAACTCAGCTTGCCTGTGTGAAAAGCCAGCATTCTGCTGTCACACCCTCCACTTCATCAGTGGAAAAAGCAGTTTTGCTAAGGCTTCACACTGCCACACAGCTGAAAGTGATTCACTCCAGAGAATTCAGAGCACTGGTAGTGTCTGTGTGTTCTTTGCTGGCCAGGAAGGGAGGCCTCTGGCTCCCACTGCACATTGCAGCATGCAAGTTTCACAGCAGCAACTCATGGAATACTGATTTCATTGCTAGGTGTCAACAGTTTGGCCAGTGTTACAACCACAGGTGCTAGGTAGCAGACAGGGGTGCAGAGAGTACAGAAGGCCCACGCCACTTCAATAATTTTGAGGAAATTTGGTAGAAAAGTTGACAGAATAAAGAAATAGATTTACGACTTTAAGTGGCCACAGCCTTAGGACCACTTGTACTTTCCTGGGAATTTTCTGGCCATTTCTAACACTTTAAAAGGAGTGGCTTGTGATGTGATCAGGGTTCATGGGATGAGGGAGGTGTTTGAACAATGAGGGTTTTGTTAAAAAATCGGGGGCCACCAGGTTAGATCATGAGGACACTATGATTTCAATCAGGGATTGATCAGCTGACGGAATTTAAGTCATTCGTCACTACTGATTTAGGCTGCCACTATCCCACTATTAGCCCACAGTTTCAACTGAACTCACTGCTAACATTGATTCAGTGGTATAAAGCCCGTACAGACCAGGAAACAGAGAGCGACTGAGTCCAACAGCACCACCCACATACACCTGTCACTACTAGGCTCAGCATCTTGGAACATTGCTACCTTCTAGATTACAATGTTGGTTCAAAAGTACAATGAGCTGGGAATGAGGATTTCATGTGCAGGGTTTTTATTGTATGGACTAGGCTAGTGGGATTGAGCAACGTGTAGGTCACTAGTGACTGCTGCCCACTGCTAGGAGCCCAGGCTAACAGGACAACAGGTGAGGACAAGGGGCAGCACAGTAGCATAGCGGGAGGTTAGTATAATGCTTTACCACACCAGCTGTAAGATCGGGGTTCAATTGCCACCACAGTCTATAAGGAGCTTGTAGACCGCCCGGGTTTCCTCTCAGTGTTTCGGTTCCCCCCCAACCCCCCCCCACCCCCGCAGTCCAAAAAGACATGTGGGTTAGGCTTAGTGAATTCGAGGCACAGTGACACTTGCAGGCTACTCTTAGCACATTGCCAAATTTTGTTGGTTGTTTACACAAACAACATATTTCATTGTATATTTTGATGTGCATATGACAAATAAAGCTAATCTTTTAAAGGACAAGCTGTGATGTCCTCCACAGTTAGGAGCCTATGAATACTCACAAGCCTGGAAGCCATACCCAGCAACAGACTGCATTTTTAAATAAGAAAAGAAATAAAACAAAATATACTCTGGCAAGCTGAGGCAGCCAATAGTCTCTTTCCTCACAGTCAGAGAAAACAGGCACGGGGAGGGTGTGGCACCCAGTGGGATGAACCTAAACATAGAACATCCTTGGTAACTGCCAACCATTAGCCAAGCGCCAGCTGTGGCAGCAAGCAGCTGGTACTGTACCTTTGTGCCCACTATAAACTGTGGCATCTCAGCTTAATTAAACCAGAAGATGCAGCAGCAGAATTCACCCATTCGGTCCTTTGAGTCTGTTCTGCCACTCAGTCATTGCTCATTTATCTCTCAATTCCATTTTCCCATCTTCTCCCCATAACCCAAACCCGCTTACCAACTGAGAACCTGTATGTTAAACTTTTTTTCTTTAAATTGTAAAAATCCTTATGACTTGAATCAGATGTTGAGTATTTGCTGGCAAGCCAGTAACTGAAAGAATGCTCCCTTGGTAATGTGGTACATTCCAGTTTCCTCTTTGCCAATCGGTCAGATTGCTGGATCCAACACCTTCCTACTTTACCTTCAAGGCACTGACTCTGGCAGGGGCCCATCGTGCCTCTCTTCACGTCTGAGGAAGAGATGTCAGAAGCTCACTGTGAGAGACCTCAATAGCTGGCTTCTCTTCCAATGGCTCGTGCGGAGGGAAGTGAGGGACCTCTGCTTCACCTTTCTGGGGATAGGGAGACCAACCTCTAAGCCCAGAAACTGCTCCATTAGGAATGGGAAGGGCATGTTCAAAGTGCAGTGTTTTTGAGAGTGCCAGAAATGGTGGTTATGGTTATGGGTAGAAAAAGGAGAATGGGGTTGAGAAATAAATCAGCCATGATTGAATGGCAAAGCAGACTCAAGGGGCCGAATGGTTTATTCCTCTCTATCTTATGGTCTAATTAAGCTGAGGTGCCGCAGTTTGTAGCTGGCACAAAGAGGTTTCTCTGCAGGGGCTGTGGGCAGGGTGGTGAGCTACATCTATAGAGGTCTGAAGCAAGTAGCTTATTTGCAATGGAGTTGAAGTGGTTCACTGATACAGGTGGTTTTATTGTCTAGCTCACCGGTTATGGCAGCCCACGTTGAACCACAAGGTAAACAATGGGAAGGGAATGGGAGGTAAAGGAACGCCAACACTGAGGCCAAAGACTTCAGGCTGGAGGATGACCAATGCTGTGCAGCAAGGGCAGCAAGAGATATGGCACAAAGGTGGAGCTGAGGAGCAAGCAATGAAGAATAAAGATGTAGATTATTTTCTAAACAGAGCGCAAATTCAGAAGTCAGAGGTGCAAAAATATTTGGGAGTCCTCGTGCAGGATTTCCTAAAGGCTAACTTGCGGGTTGAGTTGACAGTAAGAAATGCAAATGCAATGTTAGCACTCATTTCCAGAGAACTAGAATATGAAAGCAAGGATTTAATGGTGAAATGTTATTTCACCATTACTGGACAGGCAACATTTGGAGTATTATGAGAAGTTAGGGCCCCATATCTAAGAAAGCTGGTACTGGAGCGGGTCCAGAGGATGTTCGTGTGAATGACACTGGGAATGAAAGGATTACTGTATGAGGAGCCTTTGATGGCTCTGGATCGGTATTCCCTGGACTTTAGAAGAATGGGGGGGGGGGGGGATCTCATCTAAATCTACCAAATATTGAAAGGCCAAGATAGAGTGCATGTAGAAAGAAGTTTCCAATATTGAGAGTGTCCAGGACCAGAGAACACAGACTCAGAGTAGAAGGACGTCCCTTTAGAATGGAGATGAGGATGAATTTATTTCACCAGAGAGTGATGAATCTGTGGGAATTCATTGCCATAGACTGCTGTGGAGGCTAAGTCATTGGGTATATTAAAAGCAGGGGTTCAAAGGTTCTTAATTAGTTAAGGTGTCAAAGGTTACAGGAAAAAGGCAGGAGAATGGGGTTGAGAGGAATAATAAATCATCCATAATAAATGGCAGAGTAGGATTGATGGGCCGAATGGCCTAATTCTGCTCTTATGTCTCATGAATAAGCTTAATGACTTTCTCTCATATATTCCTTCATAGTATCTCTTCAATATTTACATATTTCATCTTAGTGTAAAAACATTTACCCAAAAGGGGTGTGGGGCTTTGAGTGGGCATGCATGTGGTGGGAGGCACATGTCAGCAAGTGACAAGCAGTTTGATAATTGGTGATTAAAATTAAACAGCATGGCAGCTGCTCAACCAGGGGATGTCATCAAAAAGGCACAGGTTTGATGGGAATTTGGTTATGTACTCGGCTGTGGTAAAACCCACGAAACAGATGTCATTGTCCAATCTATGTGCAGGATATGTATACATTCACTAGACGGGCTGATTCAGAGTGAAAGAAGCACTTAGTGAACAAAGAATTGGAGACAGTGCAGCTTTAAGGGAGTATATATGAAAAAGCAGGAACACCAGCAAATTCCCTAATCATATCAGGATGTGGGCTGCTGTTCAATTTTCCACACAAACCAATGAGTTTGTCTCTTCCTGTATCAGTGCTCCAAGCAAGGCCCCCTGTGAAATCAGTGCCACAGCTATAAACTTTATCCTACTCCTGAACCTTGACCTTGCCGAGGTTAGCTCCATTAAATCATCCATTAAACAGTGAAATCGAAAACAGCATGTGGATCTCGTAGCAGCAGTGGAATTTCAGGAAATGGAATAAAAAAAATCCCTCTGGTGTGCTGTACCTGATCTTTCAGTTGTTTTCCCTGTTGGCCTCCATCTTCCTTTCCCAGGCTGTCTGGGATGGGTGCCACTGACACATATTTTCCACCCTTGAATGCCAGCAGAGGTTCTTCTTGGCCGCAAAGAGCTTCCAGGAAGTACTTTAGCACTGTGACCCTCTTGCAGTCAGCCGCTATTACCTAGTGTTTTGGGGGAGGAAACCAGAACATTAGCAGGGGGAAAAAAACCCACATTGTTGGTTGAGTGCCAGAAGGCTCATGAGAAACGTGTCAAACGGCATTGAGGCTACCAGGAGGACAGCTCAAGCTGAGTTGACGGCAGGATCAGAAGCCACAGGGATGGTCGCAAGCGGAACCAAAAGTACACAGCACAGGAGTCGCTACGTGCCACCGACATCACGAGAGGAACATAAAAAGACCAGCAGGGCGTTTGAAAGATGGTTTAAGTCACAAAAAAGAAACTAAAAGGATTTCCACAATAGCATCAACTTCCTCCTTTCTTTAATTTTAACTACCCATGATCATATTGCTCGTCAGCCTCTTGACACTGGCGTGACCTGTGACCACAAAACCAGAACCTCAGGCTTGACCTTAAGCTGGGGGTACAGCTTCAGGTCAGCAGAGTACTGACATAGATTCATGTCCGCTTCTACAAAGTGCAGACTGAAAACATAACATGATCCTTTTCAATTGTTGTTTTGCAATCAAGGGGACTTTTTTTCTCACAAAAGTATAAATTAAACACTTTTGCAATGTATGTGGAATGTATATTCCACTCAATGCACAATACTGAACAGATACAACTGCAGAAAGGGCTGCCCTAAAAGTGGGTAGCTTCTAAAGTCAAAATATAAAACTGTACTGTGAGTTACCAAAGAACACATACTAATGGTTAATAGATTACAAGGTTAGGGGTGAAACTCATCTTATTCGAACAGGAACCCTTCACCATCAGCAACCGATTGTGAGTATCACACTCAGCCCTGATACTGCCAGGGAGGGTATGTGGGAGCGTGGTACCCACCATACCATGGAAGAGACTGAACGGAGAGGGAAAAGGGACGGGGGCCGAGGTAGGGAGGAGGGTTGGGACTGGAGCTGTAAGTGGGAGGGAGAAGAGAGCCGGGTGGGGGGGAGAGAAAGGGTGGGGTGAGCAGTAGAAGCAGTGAGGGGGAGAAGAGAGATGGAGCAGTGAGAGTAAGAAGGGTGGGAGCAGTTCTGGGGAAGAGTGGAAAATTCTGTTGGGGGTGGGGTGCTTGGGTACAGTACAGGCCTTTCAGCCCATGATATTGTGCCGAACTTTTAACCTACTCCAAGATCAAGCTAACCCTTCCCTCTTACGTAGCCCTGCATTTTTCTATCATCCGTGTGCCTAGCTATGAGTCTCTTAAATGTCCCTAATGTATCTGCCTCTACCACCACCCCAGGCAATCACTGGCAATAGCTGGGGAACAGTGGCAGGGAGAAGAGTCATGGGGGGTGTTGTGTGGTAGAATGAGCTGGGGGGGGGGGTAAGGTGCAGGAGTAGGAAGAGGTAAAATACCAGCCACTTCCTTGGCAAGTCAGCTGGACTCTAGGGGTTTGATCTTGGTGCTTTCCCTCATGTTGGAGTCAGTGGGTTTGAGGAAGCTGGTAAGATACAGATGCAAATTCATCCTAACAAGAATGAGGTGACATATTTTGGAGTGGATGACCTAACTAAGAGTAGGACAATGGCCTAGTTATTCTCCTATGTCTCGTGGGTTAAAGAGCACGAATGGTAGGCCCTTAGGGGATACTGAGGAACGGAAGGGCATTGGTGTACATACAAGTCTACAGGTAGAATGGGTGATGAGTCAGGAGGCCTGGACAAACCAGAAGAATATTTTCACTGTAGAGTGGGTGGAATTGGGAATATACTGCCAGACAGTCTGGTCCTCTCACAATACTTCAGAATCAGGACTAAAATCACCAAGACAGAGTAACTTATGGACCGTGTGCTGGAAAATGGGATTAACATGAAACTGAACAGCCTGTTTCTCTACTGCAATACTCGATGAAGAAGAAAAAAATAAGCAACAAAAAGAGGAAAAATAAATATTAAATTAAGCAGGAATACAGCACGGATACAGGCCCTTTGGCCCAGCTCGACAATGCTGAACAGCCACCATAAGACCGCAAGACATAGGAGTAGAATTAGGCCATTCAGCCCATCGAGTCTGCTCCACAATTCAATCACGGCTGATTTATTATCCCTCTCAACCCCATTCTCCTGCCTCCTCCCACTAACCTTTGACATCCTGATTAATCAAAAACCTATCAACTTCCATTTTTGTGTATGTTGCTGAGGAAACAATACATGCTGTGCACTCCGTACCACGTTCCCCAGGAACCAACCCGCTTCCAAATCCTTTCAACTCCTCTCCAAGCTCCAACCCACTGTAAATTCAACTCTTCCCATTTCTTTGAAAAAACAGATCCCTTTTCTAAACTTCCAATAGTTAATTACATCTTTGGCTCCTCATCCCAGACCTTTACTGACTGAGAACAGCTCTCACCTATCGGCCGTCCTGATGATTTTAAAAATAAGATAATCGCTTGTAATCTACAATGTTCAAAGCACCCTAATTGTTCATATCCTTGTACACTGCACTTCTCTATCCATTGTGACCTTTAGATCCTCAAGTACAAACGCTCCATCTGGAATCCGTTCTTGCTATTTTAACTAATTTCCGTTATCTGTCAGATTGGTAAATGCATCCTTACTGAAATTCTCAGACACCTTAGACTGTGAACGATCAGGCTGCAATACCACCATTTGCTTGCTCGGAAACACTTTCAAACAAAGGTTAATTTTGACCCTCTTCAGTCCTGCCCAGTTGGACTCAGGTACCTTGATATCTTGGGGAAAGTATTGGTTTTATCTCTTGTAACGTTGGTCAACCTAGGTCAGAGTTCTCCACCAATATCCCTACCTTTATTTTTCCTAATACAAAGTATTCACTAAATATTTCAGCCTCTTTTTATTATTTTTAAGATCTCCAGATACTTTTACATTTAATGCCACTTCATTCATCCATATTATGGGTTGGCACAGTAGTATAGTGGTTAGCGCATTCGCTTAACAGCGTGGGCAATCATCAATAGGGGTTTGATTCCCGCCAGTGTCTGGAAGGAGATTGCACGTTCTTCCCATGACTGTGTGGGTTTCCTCTGGGTTCGCCAGCTTCTTTCCACATTCCAAAGATGGGTGGGGTTAGTAAATTGTGGGCATGCTACGTTGGTGCCGGAAGCAAGGCCACACTTGTGGACTGTCTCCTGCATATCATCGTACTGTGTTGGTTGTTGTGCAAAAGATGCACTTCACTATATGTTTCAATGACAAGTAAAGCCAATCTTTCATCTTTAGCTTTAGCATTATCCAGGTTAATGACAGCTTCCTGGTACGTAGTCACAATTTGTGATGGTGGGGGGGACTTCCATGTGGCTTTTTCAATCATAACATGTCTAGGAGAAGGAAAGAAGGCGCACAAATTTAAGTAAGTGAAAGATGGAAAATATTTTTTCAACCATTGTGTGGAGAGAGGGTGAGCTGGAGCTGACTGCATGACAGGGTGGTAAAGGCAGCAAGGCTCATCGCATTTAAATCATCTCTGGACGTGTACATGGAAAACTGTGACCCGGTCTCACCTATCAGCTGCCAGCTTGTACTCCTTCCCCTCTCCCCACCTTCTTCTGGCTTCTTCCCCCTTCCTTTCCAGTCCTAATTATTCCCCTCCACAGATGCTGCCTGAGCTGCTGAGTTCTTCCAGCATTTTGTGTGTGTTGATCAGCATCTGCAGAATCTCGTGTTGATAACCTGTGAGGTACCTGCTGCGATTAAGGGATTGGCTGGTCTCCTTAATTTTATTTTTGTCGAGTAAGGCATTGCTTTGTTACTGTTGCTCTCGCCAGCTGAAGTTTCATACCACACTGCTCTCTGGATCAGAATGAAATAAAATGATATATTCACCAAAATGCTTGCATTAAAGAGAGTGGAAAGCCCCAACAGGGAATGAGATGGCAGCAGTTAATAATGTTGCGTTTTTCCCTGGATCTTAGTGCGTCTGCCTTTGTCACTCTCCTCTCTGCTCAGTCAGGTATCCTGAGTTTCCATGGCAACACCTTTCTACGTTAACGTTGCAAGGAACAGAGTGTTTCTATCCAAGGGCAGCCCCTAGTGACATTAGCTTTATGACTGAAATGAGTTTGACGTCAGTGGGTGTGGCCTGAGATGTCTTCATTTCTCAGCAGCGTCATTTAACAAAACAGTTTCTATTTTTAAAACCGTGAAAGACGTCATTCATTAGAACCCAAGAGGCTCAAGTAGGTGAGCACAAAGAATATCAATATGGCAAGGAAGTATCTGCATGGGCAGATAAAAGGATTGACTTATTTTGGCTTCTCTTTCAAAAGAGAAAATTATAAAGGAGTAATGATCCAGAACACAGCAGGAAGCTGTGATTTTTAACTAAAACCTAGAGTTATGAAATTCACTGCCTGGAGCATCTCTGAAGCCCTTCCAGGGCAACACTCTATCAGAAAGCAGACGAGATCAACAATCATCGGGCTTGAGCTGAAAATTTCCATATGGCTCCAAACCACTAACCACACTCACACACTCTCCTTTGCCAAACACCTTCCCTCCAACAATAAACCTCATTAATATTAGTTCTCATTAAATACCTGAAAGTTAATTATTACACTTTGATACAGTAACTTATATTAGTAGTAGTAAATAGTATACTAATTATGCAAAGTTAACATTAATTTTGAGAGGACTAGAATATAAGAGCAAGGATGTAATGCTGAGGCTTTATAAGGCCTGACTGCACCTTGGAGTATTGTGAGCAGTTTTGGGTTCATTTTTTTTGGCGTGTGCGTACGTGCGTGTGCTTGTGTGATGTTGGCGGGACAATGTCTTTTTCATGCCTTTACAAGGCATGGAGCGAGAGAGAGACTGTGTGGCATGCCACTCCTCACACAGACACTTCCCTTTATTTTACGAGGTTGAGTTGCGATCTCGACACTCAACCCGGCACGGATGGAAAACGTACACGGGAGCGGACCCGGCTGGGTTCGAACTCGGGAACCTCCGTTCCAAAGTCTGGCGCTGATGTCATTGCGCCACCAGCGGGCCCCAGTTTTGGGTTCTTCATCTGAGCTGGCATTGGAGAGGGCCCAGAGAAGGTTGAACAGAACGATTCTAGGGATGAAAGGGATAAAGAATGGGGAGTGACTGATGGCTCTGGGCCTATACTCTTTGGAATTTAGAAGAATGAGGGGGATTTCATTGAAACTTATTGAATGTTGAAAGGCCTTGATAGAGTAGACGTGGAGAGGATGTTTCCTGCAGTGGGCAAGTGTAGGACCAGAGGGCACAGCCTCAGGATAGGGGGACGCCCACTTAGAACAGAAATGAGGAAGAATTTTTTTAGCCAGAGAATGGTGAATCTGAGGAATTCATTACCATGGCTGTGGAGGCCATGTCATTGAGCATACTTAAAGCAGAGGTTGATAGGTTCTTGACTAGTCAGGGCCACTCAAAGATAATGGAGAGAAGGCAGGAGAATAGGATAATAAATCAGCCATGATGAAGTGGCAGAGCAGACTTGATGGGCCAAATGGCCTAATCCTGCTCCTATAACCTTATTGTTTTGTGGTCTAATTTGCAAAGCTGATCTTTAAATTATAGTAATAAAAACAGAAAATCTTGGCAACATTTAGCAGGGCAGGCAGCAGCCATGGAAAAAGAAACAACCTAACAAAGACCCTTCATCAGAACTCAATTATAATTATAGTTGTGGATTTCAAAATACACCTTCAGTGCAAGGATAGCAAACAGCTCGTGAATAGACAGCTACGATGAAAGTTTTACAATCAATAACCATAAAATAATTCAGAGCAACACACACAAAATGCTGTTCCTCGGCAGGTCAAGCAGCATTTATAGAAAGGAATAAACGGTTGACGTTTTGGGTCATGACGTTTCATCAGGACCCTTCAGACCATCATTCCTCTCCACAGATGCTGCTAAGTTCCTCCATTATCTTATACACTGTCTTGTAAAAGTATTCAGCCCCTAATCCTTGATCACATAAATATTACAACCAGGGATTTTGACCAATTTAACTGGGAATTTTAATTTGTGAATCACTCGAGTTTTTTGGGCACAGAGCTTGGAAAAACGATACAACACACTTTTAACACCGTAAGTCAGCGAGTTGTTTGCTATGTCTCCCCTCTCGCTGTAAAACGGAAACACCTCTTTTACCCTTATTAGGGAGAGACAGATCCTGTGGTATGTTGAATTACTGGGTGAACAAGTAGAATTTGGGGTACTGCAAGTCTGTGTCTTTATCAATGCTTTGGTAGGTGGGGGGGGCACCAATACTTTTTTTGCTGGTGGGGGAGGGGGAATCATTGCTTTGCTACTGCGTACGTGTGGGAGGGGGAGCTGGAGGGGGGCTTTGAGGTTCAAACATTTAACTGTCATTTATTCTTTGGGGCACTCCTCTGTTTTTGTGGATGGTTGCGAAGAAAAAGAATTTCAGGATGTATATTGTATACACTTCTCTGACATTAAATGTATCTTTGAAACATGCTCCTTTTTCACAGTAGAGCCAAAAAATCAGGGAAAGTAGTAAAGCATGAAAAACTAAAAATTCAAAACCTGAAATGTCAGCAGTTCAAAAGTATTCATCCCCCTTTGTTCAGTACTTATTTGAACTACCTCTCTCAGCTACTACAGACAATAGTGTTTTTGGATAAGTTTCTATTAGCTTTGCATAGCATGATAGAGCAATATTTGCCCATTGCTCCTTGCAAAATTCTTCAAGCTGTACCAGGTTAGTTGTGGAGCAGTGGTGGACAACAATCTTGAGGTATTGCCGGAGATGTTCAATTGGGTTGTCAGGACTTCATCTCCGGTTGACTGGGCCACTCAATGACATCATATAACCATATAACAATCACAGCACAGAAACAGGCCATCTCGGCCCTTCTAGTCCATGTCAATTTTCTTCATTTGAAGCCAACTGCATGGTTGCTCTGGCTGTGTGCTTTGGGTTGTTGTCTTGCTGAAAGACAAACTTCCTCCCCAGATTAAGCTTTCTGGCAGAGGCTAGTAGGTTTTTATCCAGGATCTCTCTGTATTTATCATCATTCATCTTCCCATCAATCCTGACCAGGTTTCCAGTCCCTACGGCTGAAAAGCATCCCTATAGCATGATACCTCTACCATATTTTGTTGTAGGGATGGTATTACCTGGCTGATGTGCAGTATTAGATCTACGCTACACGTACCACTTAGTATTGAAGCCTAAAAGTTCCACTTTAGTCTCATCCAATCACAAGACCTTCTTCCACATCTTTACAATATCTTCTGGGTGACACTTTGCAAAATATTTACAGACAGGGATATGCTGTTTATTTAGCCAGCGTTTCTTCCTTGCCACTCTTCCATAAATAACCTTTTCGTGCAAGACTTTAGAGATTATGAACCCATCTAATTCATCTCCAATTGAATCCAGTGACTTCAGCAGCTCACTCAGAGTGACTGTTGGCATCACGGTAGCCTCTCTTACAAGTGCCATTCTTGGGGTAGTGACTAAGTTTAAAGATGCGGTCTGACCTAGGCAGAGTGGCTGTGGTTTCATATTTTTGCACTTTTTCACAAAGAACTCCATTGAGCACAGAGATATGTTCAGTTCCTTTGAGATGGTCTTGTACTCTACCCCAGATTTGTGCTTCACTATTATCATTTCCCTGACTTGTCTTGAATGCCCTTTTGTCTTCATTTTGGTTTGACTGTTGAAAGTCTGCCATACTGTTGGACCTTAGAGAGAAGAGGCTATTTATTCTTACAAATTCATTGAAAAAAGACGCACTTCCAATTTTCTACATTGATAAACTGGATGAGTTGGTAAGGTAATATATTGCACCTGAGGAAAGTTAGCATAGTAATTGCAAAGCTTTTTCAGTCTTACAATTTTGGTTTTTAATTTTTAGTAAACTGTTGAAAGGTTTTCGAATTTTTCTTTTCATTTGACATGATGCACAATGTTTTGTAGATTAGCTCAAAGAATCCTACTTCAAATATAGAAAACGACATAAAATGTGAAAATAGTTGTGGGGGCTGAATACATTTTCAAGGCACTGTATGTGTTGTTTACAATTACTAACTCCAGCTGTAACACCAAACTCTGGTCCTTAAATGCAAGTAACAACAACTTTCAAATCACAGCCCCTTGGGAGGCTAGGTTATCCAGATAAAGAACAGTACAGCACACGAACAGACCCTCCAGCTAGGTTCTACAGAACAAACGTCTTTTCCTCTGTAATTTGTTGCTTAGCACCCTTGTCATGGACAGCAGTCTCAATCCTTGTATTACAGACAGAACACTCTCCCCAGGTAGTTCTACTCATCTGTTCTGCAGTATTTTCCTTTAACTGCTTATATAAATCCCTTTTGAGATGACTGTATCACTTTTCCTATTCCTTTTAAGACCCACCTTCAAAATCTTTGGTGAATGACTCCTGTTATTATTTATTTAAAGATACAGTGGGAATCAGACCCTCCGGCCCTTCGAGCTGCGCCACCCAACAACCCAACAATTTAACCCTAATCTAATCACAGGACAATTTACAAAACCAATTAATCTACCAACTGGTTATGTATTTGAATTGTGGGAGTAAACCGGAGTAGCCGGAGGAAACCCATGCATTCCATAGGGAGGACATAGAGAAGGACAGAACTCCAAAGTGGTGCTCAAGTCATCCTTTATAAAAAAAAAACAGTTGCTCCTCTGAACTGTCCATAAAGTTTCTCTGATACAATTCAACCAAATCTTCTCTGACTTAGTCTGTTCTGGAAGAGGGAAGCCTAGAACTGGACAATACAATGAAGTGGTTATGTAGTTTCTAAGCCTATATATGCCATGCCCGTTTATAAAGCTGAAGGCCTCAATGGACTTTTGTTAAAACACAAGCTTAGTTTTCTTTGCTTCCCGTAAAGATAGGCAGCTCCCCAAGTTTCCTGCTCCTGCACCTCTTTATATTGCGACAGCCTCTTCTTAACAGTAAACATCATTTTACATCTCCACACAACACCCACCTACCCTGCTGATCACAGCCCACCAATCGTCTCCACGTACTTCACTGCGGTCAACATTGCATGTCACATCTCACACCATCACTCGCCAAACCTCCACCTCCTCTGTACCCCTCCTGCAAGCTGCCCCCCAGCCCTGCTGTATTTCTCACCCCACCAACCTCCTGTGCTGTCACAGTACTCTTCTCTGTTTCATACAGTGTGCCAGCCAGAAACTGCCTATTTCAGCACCAGTTCATCAAACTGAAATAAAACTGTAAATCAAAACACAAGAGTTCTGCAGGTGCTGGGATCTGAAATAAAATCAGAAAATGTTGGAACCACTCATCAATCCAGGCAGTGTCTGTGGATAGGGAACCAATTAATGGTTCAGCCTATAAATCCTTCATCAGAATTCAGAAAGAGAAAAATCAAGGTAATTTAGGTAACAAACAACTTCTATTTTTGCTCTCTTTTGGCACTATTTATTGTACTTCATAGTATATTTTACACTGTACACAATAGAACAAATTTCAAGATGTATGTCAATGATAATAAACGTGCCTCTGAGGTAAGGGAGGGAAAGGAATATATCTGATAGGGTGACACCATACTCTTTGTTGTAGCAGTTAGAATCAGATTCATTGCTTATTCTGTTATGTATAGTTATTTTATGTCTGCACTGTACTGCTGCCACAAAATGCCATATAAGATAGAAAATATCAACCCTGATTCTGACTCTCTGTCTGCGCAACGTGTTAACAATGGTAAGGCTGTGGGTACAGCCAGCAGGTCAGTCTGTACCAAGTAAAAACTGAGCCAAAACAAAGGAAGATGGAAAATGTCAATTCTAATAGAAAACAGCAAGATCCCTACAGTTGGAGAATTCAATATTGAGTTCTGCAGACTGCAACGTGCCCAGACAGAAGATGACATCTTAGAACACAGAACAGTACAGTACACACAGGCCATTCAGCACACAATTCTGTGCCAATCAGTAATTTAATGCATAATAAACTAATTCCTTCTGCCTACACAACATCCAACATCTAAAAGCTTCTTAAAAGCCTCTGTCCTATCTGCCTTCACCACCCCACCCCCCCAGCCACACACTGCAGGCACCCACCCTTCTCCGCCCTGCACAACCCTTTTAAACTTAGCCCCTCTCAGCTTAAATGCGTGGCCTCTATTATTAGACAGTTCACTTCTGGCGGTAAAAAAGAAACTCTGTCTATGTCAACCATAACCTTATAAACATCTGTCAGGTCTGTCCTCAGCCTTTGCCACTCCAGAGAAAACAATCAAGTTTGTCCAACTGCCCGTCATAGCTCATACCCTCTAATCCAGACAGCGTCCTGCCGAAGCTCTTCTGCACACTCTCCAAAGCCGCCCATCCTTTCTGTAATAGGGTGACTAGAGTTTATACAGACTGACCATTCACCGTACCCACGTGTGTAACAATTTTATACAGCTCCAAAAGATTGGACGTTAGCCTCCCCTGCTCCAGGACAAATCATCCTGGCCTATCCAATCTCTCCTTATAACTCAACCTCTCCAGTTCTGGTGACATCCCTGTTAATCTTTTCTTCACACTTTCCGGCTCAATGACATTCTTCCTATAGCTGCAGCAATGAAGTGTGGTCTCAGCAACATTGTCTTTCATTGTAACATGGTGTTCCAACTCTTGTATTCCATGCCCTAACCAATGAAAACAAAATACCTTCGTCACCATCCTCAATGAATGGCAGCGATGCTTCACTACCAGATGAACTCAATTGTCTTCTATGCACGCTTTGAAAGGAAGCATATAACTACAGCTGTGAAGATCCCTGCTGCGCCTGATGACCCTATGATCTCTGTCTCAGAGGCCGATGTTTGGCTGTCTTTACAGAGAGTGAACCCTCTCAAGGCGGAAGGTCCTAATGGAGTACCTGGTAAGGCTCTGAAAACCTGTACCAACCAACTAGTGGGAGTATTCAAGGACATTTTCAACCTTTCACTGCTATGGATGGAGGTTTCCACTTCTTTCAAAAAAGCAACAATTATACCAGTGCCTAAGAAGAATAACGTGAGCTGCCTTAATAACTATCATCTGGTAGCACTCACATCTACAGTGATGAAATTCTTTGAGAGGTTGGTCATGAACTCCTGCCTCAGCAAGGACCCGGACCCATGCAATTTGCCTAGCACCACAATAGGTCAATGGCAGACACAATCTCAATGGCTCTTCACACGGCTTTAGACCACCTGGACAACACAAACACCTATGTCAGTATGTTGTTCATCGACTATAACTCAGCATTTATTACCGCAATTCCCACAATTCTGATTGAGAAGTTACAGAACCGGGGCCTCTGTACCTCCCTGTGCAATTAAATCTTCAACTTCCTAACTGGAAGACCACAATCTGTGCAGACTGGTGATAACATCTCCTCCTCGCTGACGATCAACACTGGTGCACCTCAGGGATGAATGCTTAGCCTACTGCTCTACTCTCTATATTCCTATGACTATATGGCTAGGCACAGCTCAAATGGCATCTATAAATTTGCTAATGATACACCCATTGTTGGTAGAATCTCAGGTGGTGACGAGAGGACAAACAGGAGCAAGTTATGCCAACTAGCGGAGTTCTGTCACAGCAACAACCTGGCACTCAACATCAATAAGACAAAAGAGCTGATTATGAACTTCAGGAAAAGTAAGATGAAGGAACATATATCAATCCTCATAGAGGGATCAGAACTGGAGAGAGTGAGCAGTTTCAAGTTCCTGGGTGTCAAGATCTCTGAGGATCTAATCTGGTCCCAACATATCGATGCAGTTATAAAGAAGGCAAGACAGCGGCTATACTTCATTAGGAGCTTGAAGAAATTTGGTATGTCAACAAATACACTCAAAAACTTCTATAGATGTACTGTGGAGAGCACTTTGACAAGCTGTATCACTGTCTGGTGGTGGGGGGGGGGGGGGCGGGTGGTGTGGGTTGGCTACTGCACAGGACCAAAAGAAGCTGCAGAGGATTGTAAATTTTGTCCGCTCCATCTTGGGAACTAGCCTACAAAGTACCCAGGACATCTTCAAGGAGTGGTGTCTCAGAAAGGCAGCGTCCATTATCAAGGACCTCCAGCACCCAAGGCATGCCCCTTGTTCACTGCTACCATCAGGTAGGAGATACAAAAGCCTGAAGGCACACACTCAGCGATTCAGGAACAGCTTCTTCCCCTCTGCCATCAGATTCCTAAATGGACATTGAACCCTTGGACACTACCTCACTTTTTAAATATATATTATTTCTGTTTTTGCACAATTTTTAATCTATTCAATATACATACACTGTAATTGGTTTATTTATTTGTTATTATTATTTTATTTTGGTTTTTTCTTCCATATTATGTATTGCATTGAACTGCTGCTGCTAATTTAACAAATTTCATGACACATGCTGGTGATAATAAACCTGATTCTGATTCTATCTACCTATGCTACCACTCTTAGTGAACTATGCACCCTGGGTCTCTCTATTCTACAACACTCCCTGGGCCACTATGTACCCGTACCCCTGGGTCTCTCTGTTCTACAACACTCCCTGGGCCACTATGTACCCGTACCCCTGGGTCTCTCTGTTCTACAACACTCCCTGGGCCACTATGTACCCGTACCCCTGGGTCTCTCTGTTCTACAACACTCCCTGGGCCACAATGTACCCGTACCCCTGGGTCTCTCTGTTCTACAACGCTCCCTGGGCCACAATGTAGCCGTACCTCTGGGTCTCTCTGTTCTACAACACTCCCTGGGCCACAATGTACCCGTACCCCTGGGTCTCTCTGTTCTACAACACTCCCTGGGCCACAATGTAGCCGTACCTCTGGGTCTCTCTGTTCTACAACACTCCCTGGGCCACAATGTACCCGTACCCCTGGGTCTCTCTGTTCTACAATGCTCCCTGGGCCACTATGTACCTGTACCCCTGGGTCTCTCTGTCCTACAACACTCCCTGGGCCACTATGTACCCATACCCCCGGGTCTCTCTGTTCTACAACACTCCCTGGGCCACTATGTACCTGTACCCCTGGGTTTCTCTGTTCTACAACACTCACTGGGCCAATATGTACCTGTATCCCAGGAACGACTGTTCAGCTCCCTGGATTGTGAGGAGGGAAGAGGAGAAAGAACCCAAGCTGCACCTCTTGTGGCTGAATGGGAAGGTGCCATAAGACAGGGAGTGGTCGATAAGTTGGGCAAACAAACCAGGGAGACAAGGGGGAGTCATCCCTTGGATATTCTGAAAGGGAAGGGGAATGCACATCAGCAGGTGGAATCTTGCTGGAGTTGACAGAAATTGCAATGGTTGGTTTGGCGAATAAATTCTGTATCCTTAACCATTTGCCTCCCTACACGACTCCCTTGTCCATTCGTCCCCCCCATCCCTCCCCACTGACCTCCCTCCTGGCACTTATCCTTGTAAGCGGAACAAGTGCTACACATGCCCCTACACTTCTTCCCTCACTACCATTCAGGGCCCCAGACAGTCCTTCCAGGTGAGGCGACACTTCACCTGTGAGTCGGCTGGGGTGATATACTGCGTCCAGTGCTCCCGATGCGGCCTTCTATATATTGGCGAGACCCGACGCAGACTGGGAGGTCGTTTCGCTGAACACCTACGCTCTGTCCACCAGAGAAAGCAGGATCTCCCAGTGGCCACACATTTTAATTCCACATCCCATTCCCATTCTGACATGTCTATCCACGGCCTCCTCTACTGTCAAGATGAAGCCACACTCAGGTTGGAGGAACAACACCTTATATTCCGTCTGGGTAGCCTTCAACCTGATGGCATGAACATCGACTTCTCTAACTTCCGCTAATGCCCCACCTCCCCCTCGTACCCCATCCGTTATTTATTTGCATACACGCATTCTTTCTCTCTCTCTCCTTTTTCTCCTTCTGTCCCTCTGACTATACCCCTTACCCATCCTCTGGGTTCCTCCCCCCCCCCTTTCTTTCTCCCTGGACCTCCTGTCCCATGATCCTCTCATATCCCCTTTTGCCTATCACCTGTCCAGCTCTTAGCTCCATCCCTCCCCCTCCTGTCTTCTCCCATCATTTTGGATCTCCCCCTCCCCCTCCCACTTTCAAATCCCTTACTCACTCTTCCTTCAGTTAGTCCTGACGAAGGGTCTCGGCCTGAAATGTCGACTGTGCCGCTTCCTAGAGATGCTGCCTGGCCTGCTGCGTTCACCAGCAACTTTGATGTGTGTTGCTTTAATTATATCCAATGACTTGGCCCCCACAGCCATCTGTGATAATCAATTCCACAGACTCACCACCCTCTGGCTAAAGAAATTCCTCTTCATCTCTGTTCTAAGGGGACGTCCCTCCATTATGGGTTTAAGTATGGTACAAAAATACTCCAAGGGTAGTGGGGGCTTCTGCAGAGTGAAGGGGTTAAAAGGTAGGGAGGGAGTTTGATTAGAAAGCAATGTCTTATGTTGTTCCCCACTCCTGTGCCAGTCCGTGTGAGCTGCCAGCGCCTCATGTTAGGTAAGCACATCTCTGGTGAATGCGGAAAGGGGCTCCACAGGTGACGGAAACAAACCAACAGCTCAAATAGCCCATACCAGATTAGAGAGAGAGAGTGTCTACTGAAATACCAACATGTATTACCTGCTTTATAGGTTTAATGTTCCTAACAAGACGGGTTCACCACCAGTGGGGGAATCAATTATTCAGCAATGCTTTTGATCACAAGATGATGAACATTCAAAGAGGAAAGAGAAGAAAAATCAGTGAAAACCAGTGGAATAACAGAACAAAGGATTCCATCAAGTCCATCACACTGGGCCCTTCCTTTGGAAGGAAATCAAATTCATCCTGTTCCTTAGCTTCCCTACATCATATTGGAGTATCTATCCAATGCCCTTTTAAAAATTACAATTGATCATGCTTCTATCAGATGTTCAGGACAAATCTTCCATCCCAACATTATGAACATTAAAAATGGAATTTTCAGATAATCCCAGAGCTCTATTGAAAATGACACCTAACCCGTCATGAGCTGTTACAATTTACACAAGATTACTTGGTGTGATTTACAAATGAGATGCTATTGCTAAATGAAAATAACAGCCTTTTAAATACAGTAATGGGAGAATGCAAAACGTATCCCTTTTCAAGTGTAATTACCACTAACACATAGGAGGGAACCAGGAATATGATAATCACCAAGTGTTGGTTGAGGGCTAAATATTGGCCTGGGAGGCTAGAGTGAACACACAAGAGATTCTGCAGATGCTGGAAATCCTGGGCAGCAAACATGCACAATGCTGGAGGAACTCAAGAAGTCAGGCAGCATCTATGGAGAGGAATAAACAGTCAATGTTTTGGGCCGAGACCCACTATCCCTTCATTGAGAAAATGGCATTGGGTTTGATCAACGGGGCATACAAGACTTCAGTTTCACAACTATCTGTCATCCAGTGGAAATAACAAGAGGTTATCCATTCTGCCTGGGAGATTAGAGAAGCAGAATACTCTGAATGGACATAGAAGATAGAAGGTTGCTAGCAGAATCACGGGAAAGCAACATCCAGCATCAAGGACCCCCACCATCCAAGCCATGCTCTCTTCTCATTGCTGTCATTAGGTAAAATGTACAGGAGCCTCAGGCCTCACACCACCAGGTTCAGAAACAGTTATTACCCTCACCCGTCAGGCTTTTGAACCAGAAGGGATAACTTCACTCATCGCGTAACCGAAATGTTTCCACAACCCATGTACTCACTTCCAAGGACTCTTCATCTCATGCTCTAGATATTTATTGCTTATTTATTATTATTTCTTTTGTATTTGCGCAGTTTGTAGTCTTTTGCACATTGGGTGCCATCTTTCATGGATTCTATTGCGGTTCTTGGATTTACTGAGTATGCCCACAAGAAAATGAATCTCAGGTTGTATATTGTGACATATATGTACTTCAATAATAAATTTTCTTTCAACTTTGAATAGGTACTTTAAATGTACCTATTGAAACTTTGAACTTCTGAATCAGGGTGTCCATGTGCATGAAACATGAAATTAGCAGCAAATAATTGGACAGTATATCCCAGATTCAGATATAGAAAATCATGAACACCAGAGATCTGTAGACGCTGGAAATCCAGAGTAACACACACAAAATTCTGGGGAAACTCTGCAGATCAGGTAGCATCTCTGGGGAGGAATAAAAAGTCAATGTTTCGGGCCAAGATCCTTAATTAGGACTGGAAAGAAAGAGGGAAGAATCCCCTGACTAACGAAAGCCAACACACCATTTACCTTGGTAATCACCCTATCAACCTGCATAGCAACTTTGAGGGATCTATGGACATGATCCCCAAGATCCCTCTGTTCCTCCAAACTGCTAAGAATTTTGCCATTAATGCTGCATTCTACTTTCAAATTTGACTTTTCAAAGTGAATCACTTCAAACTTTTTTGGGTTGAACTCCATTTGCCACTACTCAGCCCAGCTCTATATCCTATCAATGTCCTGTTTTAACATAAGACACCCTCCTACACGATCCACAATACAACCAACATTTGTGTCATCTGCAAATGTCCCGTACAATTACAACTTACTTGTTAAATACAGATATTAAACAATGACCTGTATCATCGGTGTGGAGAGGAGAGCTGAATCTACAGTGTTTTGTCTCAGATTCCAAGGATGCAATGCAAAGAGGAGATTGCTGGCTCTGAGTTCTTACACTCCCACTCTGGACAAGCCATTCATCAAGGTGCCCCCCTTTACCAGCTCATATGTCATTAGCACACAGAGTCGGAACAGAGCTGCGTCTCAGTCCTGGCTGGCTTTCTCCACTTCATTATTATTTAAACAATATTAAATAGTATTCAATGGCAGAGATTGTGGAGTCAAGTTTCTTCAGGCAGTTTTGTGCTGATGATGTGCCATGTCTGGCAGGTTCTCAATACATTGAGTTGTAGTGAGACAGCCAGGAACCAGGGCTCAAGTACATTCCAAGACCTAACATATCATGGGTTACTGACACAGCTACTGAAGGCAAAACACAAACACAGCTTCTGGCTATCGGCCGAGAGTGAAGTAACAGATATATGCACCATCCCTCCCATTGCAAAGTTTATCAAAGCACCCAGAGTCTGTTCAAGATGAGGGATCACCATCGAGAGTGTTCTGTCCGGCTGTGTCACAGTGTGATATGGAAGCTGCATGATATCGGACTGCAAGAGCCTACAGAGGATAGTAAAAAGCACCAAGGGAATCATTGGGGTCTCCCTCTCACCGATTTGTGACATCTGCTGGGAGCATTGCAAACGAAGGACCAAAGCATTGCTGAAGATCCCTACTACCCAACCCACAATCTCTTTGACCCACTACTGTCAGGAGGGAGGTACAGGAGTATTAGGACTAGGACTGTCAGACTGGGTAACAGCTTCTTCCCATACCAATGAACAACCCTACCATCACCAAGATCTCATCACTAGGACAAGGAACTGTTTACTTGTGCTAAGCACTACATGAATTTTGAATTACATTTTGTTAACGTACTTGTAATATTTTGTTTTATGTGCTTTGTGTGATATTTGTTTTGTGGGTGAACCGTGGTCCGGAGGAACGTTGTTTTATTTGGTTGTATGTATGTACAGTCAGATCACAATAAACTTGAACTTTACTGGAATGTGGCTGAGGGAAGCCCATTGGCCAGAACTACCTGTGTTTCTACAAGCTCATTAACTTTGACGTACGACCAGGGGACATGAACTACTGGCGTGTGGCTGAGAAAAGCCTATTGGCCGGAAGTACCAGCCTTTCTATGGGCTCATAACTTCAATACACAGCTGGGAAACATGAGAGTCCTCAGTTTAATAACTTGGTTTAAGGACACTCTCCACAGTCAAGGATCTCCACCATCTAGCCTTGCCCTTTTCTCAATGCTGCCATCAGGAAGGAGGTACAGGACCCTGAAGATCCACACCTCAAAGTTCAACAACTACTTCTTCCCCACTCCCAGATTCTTCAAGGTTCTTGAACTGATTTGCAAACGCCATACATTGTCTCAGACTGTCATTTTCCTTCTCTCTCAACCTTGCAATAGTACTGTTATATTTATTTTGCTGTTATTTTTCCATATACTGTAGAGCACTAGAAGACTACAGCACAGAAACACGCCCTTCAGCCCATCTAGACCATGCCAAAATATTGATAAACCCAGTCCCATCGACCTGCACCTGGACCAGAGCCCTCCATACTCTTCCCATCCATGTACCTATCCAAATTTTGCTTAAATATTGAAATCACACCCACATCCTACGCTGGCAGCTCCTTTCACGTGTGCAAGTTATGGATAATTTACGTTAAGTTTATATTAACTTATGCTTGTGTTGCTGCTTCACAAAGCTCATTTTCATGGCATTTATACTATGTCTGCCCATGATATGACAGGACATTGATAGATCAGTAGGACTTTGGTGTCATGAGAACCACAGCAACAGAACCAACTTGCTGTTATTCTCCTCAAAATCCTGACCATTAACAAGGAGTCCAGGGGAAAAGAGAACTGCGCAAATAAATGGAAGATCTGGCAGAATTCAAGTCTCTCATCACCTGCGAAAAAGGGCAGTGAATGGGCCAGGTGTGAACCTCACTGAATTGCTATGCTGTGTTTCTTTTCACTAATTCTGACAGAGTTCCTATGCATTTCCAGCTTTTCTGCTTTTATTTAAGAACACTGCAACGTCAGCTCCAGGCTGAGGAGGAGTGTATCCAAACAGACAGATGTTGGTGCAGAGTGAAACGTGAAGCTATCCATCCTGTTATTCAGATGGTGAACTTGAATGGGAGGTGATAGAGAAATATCGATATAGATAGTGCCATACAGTAACGCCAAAGCTGTCCTTCATGTGAATGGAAGGAAAAGCCTTTCATAGTTCCATTCACATCTGAAGGCAGCTGCAGAGAAACACAAGCTACCTCGCTATTGATTTTGGCACGGGGCCCAAGTTCCAGTTTGAGAGGTTCGGACTGCTGAACTGTTGCCACTGCTGTATATATGCCTTTTCATTTGATGCTATCACCATTCAGCAGCTAATTAGATTTATATGTCCCTGTTAGCGGAACTGCCTGGGCCCCTCTGTGGCTTGAGGACTGCCAGAAGCTGTGAGTGCATGATGTCTATGCTGCGGCTCAGTGCACATTGCTGGCAGCTGGCTTCAGTCATAGCCCCGAGCAAAGTGATGCGCCACAGTCCAGGCATCAGCAGAATTCTGACTTGTTTTTGCCCACAGCCATACAGAAAGGGTTAAGCCTTCTGAATTAACAATTAGGCATTTTGCTTGCAGCTGGAACAGTTTTCAAATTGTTCTTCAACACCTGGGCTGCTCAGAGGCTGGGAGAAAGCCTGTAACATCGAGCCTATTTAACAGGCACAGGCTGCATTTTCAGTTTGCTGCTCAGGTGAGCAGCTAGTGTTGCAGATCAGCTGTCTGTTTGTAATGCAAATGGTAATGAGAACCAGGGGCTTCCCATATCAAACTGCTCATCAATAATGCCAGTCTTATACCCGAGCTCCAGGCAAAAAACTCTTCTGAGTCATTCATTGTTTCCCTACCTTCATCACTTTTCAAACACTAACACAAAATAGCCGAAAGCACAAGAAGGCGATACCCAACTGAGGGTCTCGGCCCAAAAGGTTCCTCCAGCATTTTGTATGTGTTACTCTGGATTTCCAGCACCTGCAGTATCTCTTCAGTTTATGAGACACTACCATAAACCATAAAACATAGGAGCAGAATTAAGTTCTTCGACCCATTGAGCTGAAGAGCCGTGAGGTCAGAGAAGGAAGTCTGAGAATCGGAGTGGGAGTGCGGTGGAAGCCATTTTGATTTTTTTCTTTCTCTCATCGGAGTTCAGAGAGGCAGGACTGCACAGGCGTGACGTCCGGCAGTGAAGTGTGGAAGATTTAAAAGGAACACAGCCGTATACAGCGGGCAGCATCGTTTTGCGGGCTGCAGAGTGAGCCAGGAGCAGAGTGAAGGCTTAAGGGCTTTGGCTCAACGGGTGAGGCAAAGTAGGTTTGGTTTTCAATATCCCTTGATATTTGAGGAAACAGGGAAGTATGAGTGTGAGGGCAGCTTGCTGTTCTTGGTGTCGGATGTGGGAGGTCCTGGAGTCTCCTAGCCTCCCGGACGTCCACATTTGCACCAGGTGCACCGAGCAGCAGTTCCTAAAGAACCGTGTTAGGGAACTGGAGCTGAAACTTGATGACCTTTGTCTAGTCAGGGAGAGTGAGGAGTTGATAGAGAGGAGTTACAGGCAGGTGGTCACACTGGGGCCACGGGAGGCAGACAAGTGGGTCACGGTTAGGAGGGGGAAGGAGAAGTGTCAGGTACTAGACAGTACCCCAGTGGCTGTGCCCCTTGACAATAAGTACTCCTATTTGAGTACTGTTGGGGCGGGGGGACAGCTTACCTGGGGGAAGCAACAGTGCCGTGCCTCTGGCACAGAGTCCGGCCCTGTAGCTCAAGGGGGTAGGGAAAGGAAGAGGAGAGCAGTAGTAATAGGGGACTCGATAGTAAGGGGGTCAGATAGGCGATTCCGTGGACGCAGTCCAGAGACCCGGATGGTAGTTTGCCTCCCTGGTGCCAGGGTCCAGGATGTTTCTGATTGCGTCCAAGATATCCTGAAGTGGGAGGGTGAGGAGCCAGAGGTCGTAGTACATATAGGTGCCAATGACATAAGTAGGAAAAAGTAAGAGGTCCTGAAAGGAGAATATAGGGAGTTAGGAAGGGAGTTGAGAAGAAGGACTGCAAAGGCAGTAATCTGGGGATTACTGCCTGTGCCACGCGACAGTGAGAGTAGGAATACAATGAGGTGGAGGATAAAGGCGTGGCTGAGGGATTGGGGCAGGGATTCAAGTTTCTGGATCATTGGGACCTCTTTTGGTGCAAGTGTGACCTGTACAAAAAGGACGGGTTACACTTGAATCCTAGGGGGACCAATATCCTGGCGGGGAGATTTGCGAAGGCTATTGGGGAGACTTTAAACTAGAATGGTTGGGGGGTGGAAATCAAATTGAAGAGACTAGGAGAGAGGAGGTTAGTTCACAAATAGCGAAAGCTAGATTTCATTGCTTCAGGTGTGATAGAATTGGAGGGGCAAGAGGGGGAGGTGTTGCATTGCTTGTCAGAGAAAATATTACAGCGGTGCTTTGGCAGGATAGATTAGAAGACTCGTCTAGGGAGGCTATTTGGGTGGAATTGAGGAATGGGAAAGGTGTTTAACCGCTTATAGGGGTGTATTATAGACTACCTAATGGGGAGCGAGAATTGGAGGAGCAATTTTGTAAGGAGGTAGCAGATATTTGTAGTAAGTACAAGGTTGTGATTGTGGGAGATTTTAATTTTCCACACATAGCGGCCTCTCCGGTGAAATGATATTGTATTTGTAAGTAGGATGCTGTGCACAATTCTGATTTGATGGAGACAGACGTGAGAAGCACAGAGGAACATCTGGAGAAACCTCTGAAATGCCCGGTTTGCTGCCGCTGCTACTGTGCGATCGAGAATCTCCGGAGGGGAAGGCCCCAAATCCTTGACTTTGCCTGTTGCTGGTGGCCAGAGCTGGGGTCGAAGCGCTCAGCAGAGATGGTGCTCGGTGTCGGAGGCCCGAAGTTTTTGGACGGACTGAGAGTCAGACTGTGGTTGGGTGCTTCCAGGATGCTGCATCGGCAAGTTTGCAGCGCTGGAAGCTCATGGCAGGAAGAGTTTTCTTCCTTCTACCATCTGCGTGAGATGTTGGGACTTTCGAGAGACTTTGAGACTTGTTTTTACCATGCCCATGGTCTGTTCTTCTATCAAATTACAGTATTGCTTTGTACTGTTGTAACTATATGTTATAATTATGTGGTTTTTGTCAGTTTTTCAGTCTTGGTCTGTCTTGTGTTTCTGTGATATCACACTGGAGGAACAGTGTATCATTTCTTAATGCATGCATTACTAAATGACAATAAAAGAGGACTGCGTGTCCTCATAATCTAATCTAAATCTAATAGACTGAGAAACCCATTCTGTAAAAGGGCTGGATGGTTTGGAATTTGGAAAATGTGTGCAGGATAGTTTTTTGTAGCAATACATAAAGGTACCAACTAGAGAAGGGGCAGTGTTGGATCTCCTGTTAGGGAATGAGATAGGTCAGGTGACGGAGGTCTGTGTTGGGGAGCACTTCAGGTCCAGTGATCGCAATACCATTAGTTTCAATATAATTATGGAGAAGGATAGGACTGGACTCAGGGTTGAGATTTTTGATTGGAGAAAGGCTAACTTTGAGGAGATGCGAAAGGATTTAGAATGAGTGGATTGGGGCAATTTGTTTTATGGGAAGGATGTAACAGAAAAATGGAGGAAACTTTGAGGGTACAGAATCTTTATGTTCCTGTTAGGTTGCGAGGAAAGGTTAAAAGTTTGAGAGAGCCATGGTATTCAAGGGATATTGGAAACTTGGTTCGGAAAAAGAGAGAGATCTACAATAAATATAGGCAGCTTGGAGTAAATGAGGTGCTTGAGGAATATAAAGAATGTAAAAAGAATCTTAAGAAAGAAATTAGAAAAGCTAAAAGAAGATATGAGGTTGCCTTGGCAGTAAGGTGAAAATAAATCCAAAGGGTTTCTACAGTTATATTAATAGCAAAAGGATAGTGAGGGATAAAATTGGTCCCTTAGAGGATCAGAGTGGACAGCTATGTGTGGAGCCAAAAGAGATGGGGGAGAGTCTTAACAATTTCTTTTCTTCGGTATTCGCTAAGGAGAAGGATATTGAATCGTGTAAGTTAAGGGAAACTGGTAGGGAAGTTATGGAAACTATGATGATTAAAGAAGAAGAAGTACTGGAGCTTTTAAGGAATATAAAAGTGGATAAATCTCCGGGTCCTGACAGGATATTCCCTAGGACATTGAGGGAAGTTAGCGTGGAAATAGCAGGGGCTCTGACGGAAATATTTCAAATGTCATTAGAAACGGGGATGGTGCCGAAGGATTGGCGTATTGCTCATGTGGATCCATTGTTTAAAAAGGGTTCTAAGAGTAAATCTAGCAATTATCAGCCTGTGAGTTTGACGTCAGTGGTGGGTAAATTGATGGAAAGTATTCTTAGAGATGGTATATATAATTATCTGGATAGACAGGGTCTGATTAGGAACAGTCAACATGGATTTGTGCGTGGAAGGTCATGTTTGACAAATCTTATTGAATTTTTTGAAGAGGTTACTAGGAAAGTTGATGAGGGTAAAGCAGTGGATGTTGTCTATATGGACTTCAGTAAGGCCTTTAACAAGGTCCCACACGGAAGGTTAGTTAGGAAGGTTCAATCGTTAGGCATTAATATTGAAGTAGTAAAATGGATTCAGCAGTGGCTGGATGGGAGACGCCAGAGAGTAGTGGTGGATAACTGTTTGTCAGGTTGGAGGCCGGTGACTAGTGGTGTGCCTCAGGGATCTGTACTGGGTCCAATGTTGTTTGTCATATATATTAATGATCTGGATGATGGGGTGGTAAATTGGATTAGTAAGCATGCAGATGATACTAAGATAGGTGGCGTTGTGGATGATGAAGTAGGTTTTCAAAGTTTGCAGACAGATTTAGACCACTTAGAAGAGTGGGCTGAAAGATGGCAGATGGAGTTTAATGCTGATAAATGTGAGGTGCTACATTTTGGTAGGACTAATCAAAATAGGACATACATGGTAAATGGTAGGGCATTGAAGAATGCAGTAGAACAGAAGGATCTAGGAATAATGGTGCATAGTTCCCTGAAGGTGAAATCTCATGTGGATAGGGTGTTGAAGAAAGCTTTTGGTATGCTGGCCTTTATAAATCAGAGCATTGAGTTATAGGAGTTGGGATGTAATGTTGAAATTGTACAAGGCATTGATAAGGCCAAATTTGGAGTATTGTGTACAGTTCTGGTCACCGAATTATAGGAAAGATGTCAACAAAATAGAGAGAGTACAGAGAAGATTTACTAGAATGTTACCTGGGTTTCATCTCCTAAGTTGCAGAGTAAGGTTGAACAAGTTGGGTTTTTATTCTTTGGAACGTAGAAGGTTGAGGGGGGACTTGATAGAGGTGTTTAAAATTATGAGGGGGATAGATAGAGTTGATGTGGATAGGCTTTTTCCATTGAGAGTAGGGGAGATTCAAATAAGAGGACATGAGTTGAGAGTTAAAGGGCAAAAGTTTAGGGGTAACATGAGGGGGAACTTCTTTACTCAGAGAGTGGTAGCTGTGTGGAACGAGCTTTCAGAAGAAGTGGTTGAGGCAGGTTCGATGTTGTCATTTAAAGTTAAATTGGATAGATATATGGACGGGAAAGAAATGGAGGGTTATGGACTGAGTGCAGATCGGTGGGACTTGGTGAGAGTAAGAGTTCGGCACAGACTAGAAGGGCCGAGATGGCCTGTTTCCGTGCTGTAATTGTTATATGGTTATATAGGTAATGCTGTAGCTCTATAAAACCCGAGTTATACCACATGGAGTATTGCGTTCAGTTCTGGTCGCCTCATTATAGAAGGATATGAAAGCTTTAAAAAGGGTACAGAGGAGATTCACCAGGATGCTGCCTGAATTAGACAGCATGAATCATGAGAACAGGTCGAAAGAGCTATGCTTTTCTCTCTAGAGTGAAGGAGGATGACAGGAGACTTGATAGAGGTGTATATGACAATAGGAGGCATAGACAGAGCAGACAGACAAGACCTTTTCCTAGGGTGGAAATGACTAACATGAGGGGGCATAAATTTAAGGTGATTGGAGAAAAGTATAAAGGGGGAGGTCAGGGGGTAGAGTTTTTTTCTGCAGACATTGGTGGGTGTGTGGGTTCTTTTGCACACTGGCTGCTTGTCAGCCTTTGTTTATGAATAGTTTATCATAAAGTTTATTGTACATCTTTATTTTCCTGTAAATGCCTGCAAGGAAGTGAATCTCAAGGTAATATATGATGACATATACATACAATACTTTATATTTTTTTGGTAGCATTAGAAAGAGTGTAAAGGGGATTCACCAGGATGCTGCCAGGAATGGAGAGCTGTAATAACAAGGAGAGATTCTCACTTAAACATAGGAGTGACCTTACTGAGGTGTATAGAATACAGAGTCATCATCTTTATCCTGGCACAGGAGAGTCTAAAACACGAGAGGTGATTGATAAGTTTGTGACTAAGGTAGAAGGAGTCAATTTTAGAAAACCTGGAACATTTATTTTTCAACATAGTCCCCTCCTACATTTACACACATAGTCCAGCGGTCGTGGAGCATACGGATCTTGGACCTCCAGAAAGTGTCCACAGCAGGGATGATTGATAAGTTTATGGCCTAAGGTAGAAGGAGATGAGTTATTAACTTCAAACTTTCTGCATAATCACTCAAAGAGTTGACCTGCATGTGCATGTAACGGGAGCTGTAAACTCATCTCCTTCAACCTTAGGCCTGGTTTAAAAATATCCAATAACTTGGCCTCCACAGCAGTCTGCAGCAATGAATTCCATAGGTTCACCACTCATTGGCAAAAGAAATTCCTCATCTCTGTTTTAAATGGATGTCCCTCTGATCTGAGACTCACCCACTATAGGGAAAGGGCCTCTCCATATTCACTCTATCTAGCTCTTTCAATATTCAATAGGTTTCAATGTGATCCCCCTCATTCTTCTGAACTCCAGACAGTACAGGCCCAGAGCCATCAAATGCTCCTCATACATTAACCCTTTCATTCCTGGACTCATTCTCATGAACCTCCTCTGAACCCTCTCCGATGTCAACTTATCTTTTCATAGATAAGGGGCCCAAAACCGCTTACAATATCTATAGAAATCAACAGAATATTTCACCACAGCTCCCAAAATGTTGTCACCCTTACACAACTGATGTCTGCATTGTACAAACTGTATTTACAATGATACCTTAGCATGTCAAGATGTTAATTCAATGTTTCAGAGTCTGGCTGCAGCTAAGAATGGAATGTGCAGCTCAATTTCAGGAAAGACACTTCTCAAAATAAACAGAAACAATACCAACCATCTAGCCTTTGATGAATGAAAGTGGGGGAAAGCAGACCTAGTTATGGAAGGAGCAGGGTGGTGTTTCCAGGGTTTTCCACAGAATAATATGGTGTACAGGAACATAAGGACCAGGATGGCCAGACTGGGTAGCAGCTTCTTCCCTCAGGCCGTGAGGCTAATGAATATCTGCCACCATGTCACTAAGACAGTGAGCTGTTTACTGTTTACTTGTGCTATACACTACATGCACTCTGAATTATATTTTGTTAACTTATTTGTAGTAATATTTGTTTTATGTGCTGTGTTTGATATACTTTGTGTGTGCTCTGTGGTCCAGAGGAAGGTTGTTTTGTTTGGTTGTATATATGTACAGACAGGTGACAATATACTTCAACTTGCTGCTCACACACTATTAAGTGTTCACAGAATCACCCTTCCTGTGAGCACATGAACTAACGCAAAGTTCAAATGTAAATATTTCCAAATGAAATAAACAGATACCTTCACAATTTTCCTTTTAGCTTGGCACGTGAATCCTGTTAGACACTGGGTACAGTGTCATGGGAAATCAAATTGAAACCATTCTCCAAGCATTTGAGAACAAACAGTGTGGAGCAGGCTGCATTCCTTCTACATATTCCCACAATGCAATACCAGTGTTGAACACGAAATGCCAAACAAACAGAAAGAAAATTTAGTATCCTCCTGTCATCAGGGAAGAACTTAGAACAATACAGCACAGGAACAGGCCTTTCGATCCACAATGTTGTGCCAAACTAATTAAATTAATGATCAAATGGTCATCTATACAAATCCCTTATGCCTACACAATGTCCCTATCCTCCCATTTCCCTCACGTTCATGTGCCTATCTAAACATCTCTGAAATGTCCCAAATGTATCTGCCTCTACCACCACCCAGGTTTGTCCAGCCTCTCCTTATTACATGTGCCCTCTAATCCAGCAAAGCGAAAGAAGTTGTCATTTACTGTGCTATTGTGCAGTATTTTCTCAGCTGTCACCTGGTCATGTTACCTGGTCTAGGTTTCACTTCATCAGTACCACTCAGCTCCGGACTTCCCGCACTCCAGGAGTGCGAGCTCATGGCACTGACATCAAGCCAATGTCTGACTGAGTGCTATCCTGGTAAAGCTGAAATCCATGGACAAAGGACGACTGGAGGAACACCTCACACAAAGGAAGGCACTTGCAGGTGTGTCAGTCTGCAAGACGTCACTGCAGGAGTTTCTCAGCCATTGATCAACAACCTTCCTTCCATTGGATGGCAACTGATAACCGCATCATGTTCACGCCTCCTCAGCCAATGAAGCAGTCCGTGTCTGCATGGAGGAAAACTGAGACAATGTTCAGGCATGGCCGATGCAGGTATGGATATATGTGCCCCACAGGTGCCAGGCAAAGACCACCTCCAGGAGAGTGTCAAACCATGCACCCTTGCCATTCAGTGGCATACCCTCAATATCCTGAACGATTGTCACTGACTAGGAACTCAGTTGGTCCAATACTTCAACCTGATGGGTCAAGAGCAGTTTAGAGGTTGGGAATCCTGCGATGAGTGACTGCTCAAGGGCTTTCCACCATCTACAAGTTAGGAGCATTAATCAATTCCTCTCTCAACAATTGTAGTGCCAATATCTTCCCAGAAGCTCAACTACATTTAACACAAAGCAATCTACCTGATTCAGAACCCATCTTCCATCCAAAATATTTGTTCTTTCTCTAGAATCAAAATCATTGACAAGTCACGAAATTTGTTGTTTTGTGGCAGCAGTAGAATAACAAATTATTATAAGTTACAATGAAAATTAAAGAGTAGTACGAAAGTCTAATAGTGAGGTGGTGTTCATGAGTTCATTGTCCATCCAGAAATCTGATGGCAGAGAGGAAGAAGATAATCCTGAAAAGTTGAGTGTCTCTCTTCAGGCTCCTGTACTTCCCCCGATGGTAGAAATGATATGAGGGCGTGTCCTGGACGGTGAGGGTCCACTCATGATGGATACCACCTTCTTGAGGCATCACCTTTTAAAGATGTCTACCACGGTGGGAGGCTAGTGCTCATGATGAAGCAGGCTGAGTTTACAACGTTTGCACTCTCTTGCAATCCCGTGCATTGGATCCTCGATTCCAGGATGTGATGTATCCGGTCAAGACTGCTCTCTATGGTACATCTGCTGAAATTTGCTACAGTCCTTGAAGACATACCAAATCTCCTTTAAATCTTAATGAAAAAATGCAATGTTATTACTGTGACACCACTCAGGCAGCTAATCTACTTCACTCCTGTCCGTTTCCTTATCACCATCTGAGATTCTGCCAACAACAGTGGCGGCATTAGCAAATCTATATATGGCATTTGAGCTGTACCTAGCCACAGTCATGAATGTAGAGAGAGAAAAGCAGTGGACTAAGCACACATCCCTGAGATGTGCTGATGTTGATTGTCAGTGAGGAGGAGATGTTATCCCCAATCCGTGCTGACTGTGGTCTTTAAATGAAGAAGTCAAGAAACTAGTTGCAAAGGAAGGCACAGAAGCCCAGGTTTCAAAGCTTGCAATAATTCTGAATAGGAATATTTAATGATCCCCTTGATAGCTGTGCACAAATAGTCACCACTCTCGGTGCCACCTTGGTGGTAATTAGTGCATAGGGATGCAATGTGTACCAGACTGTGCACTGCAGTATAAACTAGTGTGCACCGAGTTCCGTACCCCAGCTACTCTGCAAACTCTACCACCACGATGGACAAGCACATAGGAACTCTTCCACCTTCAGGTCTCCTTCCACGCCGTACACCAACATGACATGGAAATCACTGGTCTTACTGTCCCAATGGATCCACACTCTGGAACCCCTTCTCCAATAGCACTTGGGGACCTCTGTCACCAGCAGGATTACAGTGGTACAACGAGGAAGCTCACCCACACTTCCTGAAAGTATATGCATGCTGAACTTGCCAGTGACATCCAGATCTCCAAAAATGAAGAAAAAAACAATTAATTTGCCACTTGTTTGCCCGTTCTGCCAGCCCTATATACTCTGCACCCTTAAATCAACACTATTTCTCCCCAGATCTTATGCCTCTCCGTACAATTTACCAGATCATTGAGAGGTTTAGATGTAACGATATTACGTGTTAACAAGACCTTCCACCTCAACGAGCCCCCACTGTCCAATTACATCCATGTGACAAATTAACCTACAAATGTCTTTGGAATGTGGGAAGATAAAAATGCACTCGGAGGAGTGCAGTCATGCGGAGAATGTACAGACAGCAGGAATTCAGCCTTGGTTGCTAGCGCTGTAATGGCATTATGCTAGCTGCTATACTACTATGCTGCCTCAGGTGTGTGAAAGAAGAGTGGAACTGCAACGTATGAATCAGGGGGCTCTGGGGGCAGAATTGAAATGTGCCACTTATCCCAAATTGTGCCAATTTCCAGATGGAACATAGAGACAGGAAACTACAGAGAGTCTGGTGTGCAGATTAACTGAATAATGGCAGCAACTTCAGCAGACATTAACTTGGCCTAACTTTAAAAAACTCACAACATTTTAAAAACCATCTGCTTCTCGAAAGGAACAGAGTTTGCAACTGTAAAGAAAAATAATATTAATCTTCCCTCACAGCTGAATTGGAAAACAATGAACTGCAGCTCATTCACAAATGTCTGTCCAATTAGTATTTACTGCAGTAATAAATCCCTGGTGCAGATGAATCGCCGCTGCTTTCTCTGCTGAATATTTTCATTGTAGGTTAATCTTCTTCCAGTCATATTTCATCCCATGGCAGTCAGGGTACACGTACGAAGCCCAGCAGATGAAGGCCAGGCTCAGCAGCAGCGAGCTCATCAGTGAATGGAAAATGTGACTCAGTGAACAATATACAGTTCAAACACTTCTCAGCCTGGGAACCTCTCAGGCACAGCACTTGGTTAGAAGGGGCCATGTGTATGCTTAAGAGATTCTTCCTCAGGCAGGCTGAGCCAAGGAGCAGCATCTTCCAAGGAGCTGCCTGTTGAGCAGCAGTATTTAAAAGGCACATGATAACCGATCTACACTCTCATCACCCAGCTTCTCCCCCTCCCCGTACACCAGAATAATCTTGTGGCAGAAATGGCTGGGTTTAAATCAGCCTGTGACACTTGTCTCAGACTTATCTTCATTCACATGATGCAACATGGCTAAATGCGGGAACTCAATTATTCATCAGTTACTTTACTGACAGGGCATTTGTCCAAATGCTGAGTCACCAAACCCCAGCAGAGAACGAGCTCACATTCTATAGCACCCAAATGAAGGCCAGGGCACCCTAAGGCATATCACAGCCAGTGAATCACTCCAGAACTGTCAACTTTACTTTAATTTACAAAAACATGATTCACTGGAGTGAAGAACTGGTCACTGCTCAAAGTTCAAAGTTCAAAATAAATTTATTATCAAAGTACTTGCATGTCACCATATACAATCCTGAGATTTATTTCCTTGTGGGCATTCACAATAAATATAAAGAAACACAATAGAATCAATCAAAACTCACACATGCACAGACAGACAAGTAACCAGTGTGTAAAGGACACAGTTGCTGGTACTGCTGGTCAAAAGCCAACTATTGCCGTGGCATGGAAAGAACTTCACTCTTAAATGCAATCTTTAATTGGGAAGGTTTGTCTTATGAGGAAAGTTTAAAATTGTAGGTGGGATTTGATTGAAACTTATATGATTCTGAGGAGCCTTGATCAAAGTATAGTGTTCAAAGTATCAAATAAATAAATAAACACACACACACGCACGCGAACGCAGTGATTGATAAGTTCGTGGCCTAAGGTAGAAGGAGTCAATTTTAGAAAACCTAGCACATTTATTTTTCCTACATTGACACACTTAGTCCAGCGGTCGTGGAGCATATGGATCCCTTCTTTGTAGAAGTCAGCGTCTTGGACCTCCAGAAAGTGGTCCACAGCAGGGGTGATTGATAAGTTCGTGGCCTAAGGTAGAAGGAGATGAGTCATACAGCTCTCGTTACATGCACACGCAGTTCAACTCTTTGAGCGATTATGCAGAAAGTTTGTAGTTAATAACTCATCTCCCTCTACCTTAGGCCATGAACTTATCAATCACTGTGTGTGTGTGTGTGTGTTTATTTATTTACTGTTATTGTTGTTGTTGTTCAGTCGTTTAGCCGAGTCCGACTCTTTGTGATCTCATGGACCATAGGGTCCACAGGGTTTTCATGGCAAAATATGGAAGTAGATTACCAGGCCTTTCTTCCACGAAGATACTGCTGCTGCAACAGGTTGGACCTGGCTGGGTTTGAACCCAGCCAGGTCCAATCTGCCTTCAAGACCTTAAATTAATTAATACTGAGAACATGAGTTGCAGATTCCCTGGAAGTGAGTTCATTGGTTGCTGAATCAGGTCAAAGCTGAGGTGACGAAAGTTATCCACACTGGTTCAGGATGCTGATGATTGAGGGGTAATAACTGTTCCTGAACCTGGTAGTGTGGGACCAAAGGCTCCTGTACCTCCTGCTTAATGACATCAGTGAGAAGAGAGCATGACCTGGTTGGTGGACTCCTTGATGATGGAAATTTACAGGAAAACAGAGAAATACAATAGAATTTACAAAAACAAAACCTATGCATAAACAAAGGCTAACAAACAACCAATTACAAAAGTAGGGTGGAGTTGATCTACTAGCAGAATCTAGACCTGGGAGTCAAGGTTTAAAAATAATGATGATCCATTTAAAACAGAAATGAGGTGAACATTTTTTTTGATCTTAGCAGGTCATCAATCTTTGGATGTCCTAAAAGGGCAAGGGGAAGAGTCTGTAAATATTTTGGTAATTGGTGAGATGGGTGGGGGTTCAGGGATAAGGTTACAATCTGATCAACACTTCAAAGCAATGGTGGAGCAGGCTTTGGACACTGAGTGAGATTGTTCCTAATTGGAATCACTCCAAAGTACAACATTCAGGTCACAGCTCACATGGCACACAGGAGCTCGGAGGGCGAAAGCTTAACTAAAGGCCATCTGAAGGCGTAACAACCGCATCCAGTGGAAAATATATTTGTGGAGGCAGTGACAATTAATTCAAGTGGGAGCTCAATGCACTCTGCTTTGCTAATTAAGGAAGACTGGACAATAGGTTGGGACTGACCACCAGAAGGTAATGTCGCACTGTGACTAACTGATGACGAGAAACACAGGAACTAGCAGTTTGGGGTTTGTATATTCTTACACTCCCAGGGCATCAGTAATTAGTTTATTACTGGCACTTGTACCAAGGTACAGAGGAAATCTCTTATGAGCCTGAGGACCAACATGCAATGATTCAGGACCAGCTTCTTGCCTTCCACTGTCAGATTTCTGAAAGGTCTGTGAACCCATGAACACTACCTCAGTATTCCTACACCGCCCCCCCCCCCCACCACTACCTTATCATTACCTTATCATTTCCTGTCAGTCACCTTATGTACAGACACTCTCGTGCCTAGCGTCATTTTATGGACATACTATCAATCTATGTATATAAAGTATCTCATGTATTTATATTTATTGTGTTTTTTGTGCTGCATTGGATCAGAAGTAACAATTATTTTGTTCTCCTTTACACTTCTGTACTGGGAATGACTTTAAACAATTTTGAATCTTGAATCTCTTTTGCCTTTGTACTGTACTGCTGTCACAGAACAACGAATTTAACACAATATAAGTCAGTGATAACAAATCTGATCCTGACTCTCATTCCATTCATAGACTGAACACTCCATACAAAGTCCACCAAAGGGAAAAAGACACAATAAACAACATAGCGCTAAGAGTTATGGTGAAGGTGCAATGCAGCCAGATAAATGAAATAAAAGGCTGTGACAAGGTCGATTCAGAGACCAGGAGTTCATCTTTATCTTATTAAGAGATCCGTATAACAGAGGTATGCTCTGTGTTAATGAAAACCTCATTTCCTGGGTCCCTGCTCAACAACAGTGACATACACTCAACCCTTTCCTTCCCATGACGCAAATGTAAATGATGAGATGGCTACACCTGCAATGTACAACACCCTCTTCAGCAACTGGACCATCCTGAGTAACTGCCCAGGTGTGAGTCCAGACAGCAGGCAACGTGACAGGTACACCCAGTGGCCACCTTACTCGGTGCAGGAGCGGAACCCGGTGTGGTCTTATGCTGATGCAGTCAAACTACTTCAAAGTGCAACACATTGTCGTTCAGAGATGCACTTCTGCATATCACTGTTGTAACACATGGTTATTTGAGTTACTGTCACCTTCCTGTCAGCTTGAACCGGTGTGGCATTCTCCTCTGACCTCCCTCATTAACAAGGTATTTTCACCCACAGAACTGCAACTCACTAGATGTCTTTTGTTTTTCGCACCATTCTCTGTAAACCCTAGCTACTGTTGTGTGTGAAAATCCCAGGAGATCAGCAGTTTCTCAGATATTCAAACCAACCCGTCTGGCATGGTCAAAGTCACTCAGATCATATTTCTTCCCCATTCTGATGTTTGGTCAGAACAACAACTAAACCTTTTGACCACGTCTGATTAAGTCTGCATGATTGGCTGATCAGTTATTTGCATTAATGAGGTGTACAGGTGTACCTAATAAAGTGGACACTCAGTGTAGGACCTAGCTGAAAAGGGTGTGGATACAGGAGGATACAAAATTGCCCACTCTTGTTTCTGCTGAGGTCACAATAACTGCAGAATATCTTATACACTACAGTTTCTGAGGCAGAACTCTGATTTTTTGACTAAGGTGTTAAAATCACAGGTTTGAAGTGGCCGTTCTACATCCCTCACCTCGATATAATGCGCCTGTTTTTTTTTGCCTGAAGAACTTTGCAGTGAGATGGCAAATACCTGAACCAATTTCAAAGGCAAAACAGCAACTTGACGTTGCTTTTGGACCATCTACTACCTCTTGCTGGCAGCCTGACTGTGGGAACTGGAAAGTACACAGCATGTCATTCACAAAACTAAGCAGACTCTTGTAAATCGTACTGAACACATAGTAAAAATGGAGCTCAGTACAATTCCACTGGCTCATACCCGCTTCCATACTATAGCACACTTAGAATGAGGCCGTGCAGTGCAGACGTTTAACCCCTTGAGCACTGGACATGGGTGCTGCTTCAAGAATACCCCACACATATTTATTTTTGATAAGAAATGTGTTTACCAGCCTCTGTCTGAAACATCAACAGGATCTGAAAGTGATTCACATGAGTAAAGAAAGAACACACAATACTGCATCACAGTACAGGCCCTTCGGCCCACAACGCTGTGCCAACCTTTAACCTACTCAGATCAATCCTTGGAAAGGAAGTGGGGGGTGGGGCAGAAGCCCAAACAAGAAGGTGAGGGAGAGGAAGGAACTCAAGCAGACAGGGGACAGGTGAAACCAGGTATAGGGGAAGGGGAAAGGAGGAAGATGGATATTTGCCCAAGATGACTGCAGTGGTTAGGTTGCTTAGAAAACTTGGGAATGAACAATCTGCCCTTACAGAATCCACTGAAAAATACAGACAGAATTTCTGTGTGCAGGCTGGTGAGCTTAGGACAGAAAGACAGCGCCAGGCACTATACAAGTTCAAGCCTAATTGTCGTTCATCCATAAACATGAATACAGTCCAATGAAACAGCTTTCCTCTAGGGCCAAGGTGAAAAACACAGTACCAACAGTCGCATACAGCACATATAATTCTGATAACAGAAAATAGAGTTACAAAAGTAATATTACAGAGTTCACAAAGAGGGGGTGGGAGGGAGGAATTAACACCGTGTAACGCTGCCTGCCAGGAAGCGGATGTCAGGCCAGGACAGGGTCACACTAGCCTGTGACAGAGAAGGGGCAAGTTACCGGAGGACAGCCAGTGGCACATCCCAACACAAATAAACAGCTCCAGGAAGCGACCGGGGGCGAGAGCCTCTCTATTCTACATCAGAGGCAGAAAATATTGCTGGAATCTTCAAGTTGAAAAAAAATGCTGTGGAAATGTCCATTGTGTGGAGACAGGATACTGGGCAGCCTTGCAGTGCGACGTGATATTTCCACTGTTTGGGCAGACCGAAAACATCCTCAGCAGCATGGCACGTCAGTAACACAATGAGCTGTGGGGGGAAACCCTACCACCATTTCAGGGCCCATGCTCTCCATGTAGGATGGATTGATCATTGGATTTATGACACCTGGGAATGCATTCTGCCACAAAACTGAGGAGGGCAAAACCCAGGCACAACCTGCCCTTTCATAATAATGTACAGTGAAAGGTGGTAATGAAGTCACCAGGCTGCCAAACCTGAAGGGGAACACAGAGCAAAGCAGCATTTTGCTCAAGACTTCGGCGCAACCAGTCATAGTGCCCATTCCAGTTCCAACTAATGGTGTCATTGTTTGTCCTTTATGTCTTTCTTATGACTGCAAAACACTGCATTATTTTTATTTTTGTGTTGTAAATGCATCTTATTATTTGTTAATTTATTCATGTAATATTTCTTCATGTGCTCTGTGTGAATTATAGGTACTGGTGCACCTTGGTACAGACAAACTTTTTTTTCGTTTGGCGGTACACATGGATACAGTTGAAATGACAAGAAAAAACTTGAGCAATAGTACAGAGATTCAGCAACCTGAAAGGATTCCACTCAAAAGATACACAGAAAATAATCATCTGATTCTGAATGGAAGGAAACTTGAAAAGGACTAGAATAGGTGGTGTGAAAGTCACAGTTGAAGTGTGTGCACAGGTGCAATGGAAACGTACTTGCAGCAGCATAAGCAAAGAGCATCAGGTACACAACATCCAAATGTAAAACATAAAACTATACACAACTTTAACAAGAGCAAACACAATCAGAACTGAAAGAAGTCCATTATAGCACCGAGTGGTCAGAGTTGCTAATAATGTGATTGGGGCAGTAGAGCTGAATGGGAAGAACACTGGGTGCGTTGAGTTGTTTTCTGATCTTGGCAATCCATTTGAAAACGTTTCATCACCATATGAGCAGACATCGTCGGTGTGCTGTTCACTTGTGCTGTGTCATCCCACTGCTGACTTCTATAAACATATCAATCAGTTGATTGGTCGACATTGTGGAAACTGAATTGTGATGTTGGGCGGGGGTCATGTCACTGATTGGTTGCATGGAATAAACATGGTAACGAAGGAAATTTTTACTTATTATCATTTAGACATAGAGTGTGGAACAGACCCTTCCGGCCCATAGCACCAGCTAGCAGCCCGCCTACTTAACCCTCACCTAATCACAGGACAGCTTACAATGACCAATTAACCTACTAACCAGTATGTCTCTGGACTGTGGGAGGAAGCCGGTGCACCCAGAGGAAATCCACGCACTCATGGGAGAACATACAAACCTATTACAGATGGTGATGAAATTGAACTCTAACTCTGATACCCAGAGCTGTATTAGCATCACTATAGCCACTCGCTACTGTGGCACCCCAAATAGTAAGGGGATTATCTCCAAGTGAGTAAGTTGTTGAGCAGGGTGAAATATAAAGCAAGGAGTAAATTTCAGGAATGCTGACTGTCCCTTCCTGAAAACAGGGTTGGTGCCAAAGGATCACTATTATACTGTTATCCAAGTCAAGTGGTTACAGATCAGTGGATAGCAAAACAGTGCAGATGTTGGAAATCTGAAATCAAGACTAAAATATACTGAGTCACTCAGTGGCAGTGGAGAAAAAAAGTGTTAACATTTAAAATCAATAGCCCTTCATGGAGAACTTATTCATCTGCAATTTTAATTGTTTCTCTCACAAGTTGAATATTTACAACATTTTCTTCAACTACAGGCCAGCTGGTTTAATTTTAGAGGTAGCCAAATTACTGTTATCAATTTTAAGGGAAAGTATACCCTTAAAATAGAAAGATATGGATTAATCAAGAATAGTCAGTATTTATTTGACAAGGGAAGGCCAGGCCTGACAAACTGCAGAATTTTGAGGGCTAACAAGGAGAATCAATGAGGTAAGCATATTTTGAGGCCATATACATGGACCTTGGGAAGGCACTTGACAAAGGTCCACATGCTCTAAGGGTCAGTGACAAACTAGTCCAGTCGTTGGAAGCAAGTGATAATGTCTGGTAGGCATTTATGTAACTGTATCAGATAAATTCACAGAGCTCAACCCATGGTCCCGCATTTTTTGCAATTTATATTAATGGGGAGGGTGTTGTGGGTCGCTTGGAGGATCCACTACTGGGCTTGTTTCTGGGATGGCCAAGATGGCCATTCACGCCCATGGTGCCAGGACCAGGGGACAGGCAGTCAAGGGCTCCGCCTGAGCTGAATGCCTCTCCCTCTTCTGGAGTTACGTTCATGCCAAGGTGTCCTTGAAGAAGGACCATGCAGTCACTATGGGTACAGTTGGGGATTTCTGGAAATGGTGGGCCCCCTGGGGAATTGAGTATTTTGTAACTATATTTTAATTTGAAATTACTTACAGTCTTGTCAATCCCTGATGTTTGTATTTTGTGAGTGAATAAAACTGGTGATCTGATCAGTTGATCAGAGAGGGAGCAGAATGTGAGGTGATATCTCTAGAGTGGTACAACAAGGAAATATTTTAATAAATAGAGACAACTGAAACCAAAATAAGAAAGGTACTGGATGACGCCACAGCAGTATTCCAACATGGCGTTGGAAAATTTGAGCATATCAAGGGTAAAGTTGTGTTGAATAAAAATGTCACACCCAAGTTTTTCAAAGTCCATCCAGTTCTTTATACTATCCATGATGAAGTTGCCACTGAGCTAGATCGCATAGAAGATGAATTCTCTGATGTTAAAAATGAACCAAAACGAAGGAATTCTTTCCAAGATTAAGTAGAGCCCATGGGCAACACCAGTGGTCCCAGTAGCCAAGAAGAACGGGACTGTCAGGAACTGTGATGATTTTAATGTCACCATCAACCCGGTACTGAAAGTCGATCAATACCCCTGCCCAGGATGGAAGATAACTTTGCAAACCTCTCAGGAGGAAAACACTTAGCTGAGTCTATCTACAGATGGAGATGGAAGAAAAGTCCAAAGTGTTTCTCATCATAAACACTCACAAAGGACTTCATCACTATAATAGGCTTATTTTTGGAGTAGCATCTGTGCCTCCACTCCCGCAATAAGCCATGGATCAAGTGCTGCAAGGCTGCCCAGGAACTTAGTTTTACCTGGATGACATCATTCTTACCAGTGAGATGACAAGGAACATCTCTAAAATCTTAAGACAGTATTAAAAAAGATTAGAAGATTATGAGCTCAGAGCACAATGCAACAAAGTGTGAATTCTTTAAGCCAAGCATCACTTACTGTGGTCACACCATTGATGCACAAGCATTACGCAAGCATGCTGAGAAAAATCAAGCAGTGGTGGATGTCCCAAAGCCAAAGGATGTGTTACAGTTGCGGAACTTTTTAGGATTTGTCAATTGCTATAACAGGTTCCTGCCAAACCTTGAACTCATTACTACAGATCGGGAAGAAATGGCAATAGACAAAGCAGTGTGAAGTGGCTTTCCAAAAGGTAAAGGAAATGGTGACGTCAGACACATCTTCACACATTATGATCCATACTGTCCCGAGAAGCTTGCCTGTGATGCTTCACCTCATGGTATAGGTGAAGTCATGTCGCATGTTTTGAGTGATGGAAGTGAACATTCCATAGCCTTTGTATCACGTTCCCTTACCGCTGCAGAGAAAAATTACGCAGAGATTGACAGAGGGGCCTTCAGTCTGGTTTGAGGTGTAAAACGTTTCAACTAGTACTTGTTTGGGAGAGAGTTTACCCTTATTACTCATCATCAACCACTAGTGTCCATTTTCAATCCACAGAAGGGTGCTCCGTTAGCAGCAGCAGCACGAATGCGGAGGCTGGGTCTGTTTCTTGTAGGACACAACTACAAGACCAAATTCAAGAGGACAACTTATCGGCGATTTGCTGACGGATTGACCCATTTACCCTTGGAAAAGGAAATACCTGAAAAATTTACAAAAAACCAACCCTGCTCTTGGTGTATTCTCTCCAAATGTAGGTCGTATCTCGGGTAATGATGAGTCTGAGTACGGAGGGGAAATTAAGAACCTGGTGGCGTGGTGCGAAGACAATAATCTATCCCTCAACATCAGCAAGACGAAGGAATTGGTTGTTGACTTCAGAAGGAGAAGGAGTAGCGGACCGCACGACCCAATTTACATCGGTGGTGCGCAAGTGGAACAGGTCAAAAGCTTTAAGTTCCTCAGGGTCAATATCACAAATGACCTGACTTGGTCCAAGCAAGCAGAGTTCACTGCCAAGAAGGTCCACCAGCGCCTTTACTTCCTGAGAAAACTAAAGAAATTTGGCCTGTCCCCTAAAACCCTCACTAATTTTTATAGATGCCTCGTAGAAAGCATTCTTCTAGGGTGCATCACAACCTGGTATGGAAGTTGTCCTGTCCAAGACCGAAAGAAGCTGCAGAAGATCGTGAACACAGCGCAGCACATTACACAAACCAATCTTCTGTCCATGGACTCACTTTACACCCCACGCTGTCGGAGCAGTGCTGCCAGGATAATCAAGGCCACGACCCACTCAGCCAACACAGTTTTCGTCCCTCTTCCCTCCAGGAGAAGGCTCAGGAGCTTGAAGACTCGTACAGCCAGATTTGGGAACAGCTTCTTTCCAACTGTGATAAGACTGCTGAACGGATCCTGACCCGGATCTGGGCCCAACCCTCCAAATACCCGGACCTGCCTCTCGGCTTTTTTTGCACTACCTTACTTTCCATTTTTCTATTTATGAATTATAATTTAAATTTTTAATATTTACTTATTTTTACTATTTTTAATATTTTTAATAGTTAGTATTTGTAATCCAGGGAGTGGGAAGCGCAGAATCAAATATCGCTGTGATGATTATACGTTCTAGTACCAACTGTTTGGCGACAATAAAGTATAAAGTATAAAGCAATCAAAAGTCTCCCTATTATGGCAGAGATGATCCAACGGGAAACCAAAGAAGACCCCACACTGTCTCAGGTCTACATGGCAACCCCAAATGGCTGGAATGTGCAGCAGAAATCCCAGATCCCCCATTCTTACCAGCGCCTGGGTGAACTTGCCCTTGACGGAGGTCACCTTATGTGGGGAATTGAGAGTTGTTGTACCATCCAGGCTAAGAGCTCAAGCGTTGCTGGTCATCTAGGCGTGTCAGAATGAAAGCATTGGATCAAAGCTTTGTCTGGAGGCTTGGGATAGATCAGCAAATCAAACAGCTTATCATGTGCTGTTTGGGATGCCAACTCGACCAGAAGATGCCAAGAACAGTGCGACTCCATCCCTGGGAATGGCCTGCATTGCCCTGCCAGAGGATTCAAATGTATTTTGCCTGACCATGGGCATAAATTTCTTGGTAGTAGTAGATGCTCTTCAGACAACTCTGCAACATCTGGACAGCAAAGATGCTGACATCAGGATGCCCTTCATTGATTACGGATCAGCATTTAATACCATCATCCCCTCAAAACTAATCAATAATCTCCAAGACCTTGGCCTCAATACCTCTTTGTGCAATTGGATCCTGGATTTCCTCACTTGTAGACCCCATTCAGTTCAGATTGGCAAAAACATTTCCACAATCTCCAGGAGCACAGATTCACCACAGGCCTGTGTGCTTAGCCCCTAGATATCTATAAAGAAGTTGTATTATATTGCATACTGTGAATGTATATAATGACAAGAGAGCAATATGTTACATATTTGTGTTGAACGCATTCTGTATTGTGTGGCAGTTTATAGCTAAGCAGGAAAGAGTGTTGTAATTTAATATTTGACTAATACTACAAATATATTGTTTGATTAAGCAATCCTTGTTCATTTGCATAATTCATTACTGGTTATATGTAAGAAGTACATGAACGCCATGCAATATTATACCACATCATATGTGCGCGCTTCACAAAAAGAAAACCTAAGTAAATGAGTACTCCCGGGCTCCCAGGTTTTTCTGTCGATTTTAGTTTTTAGAGTTACAAGGTAGTTCAAAAAGCAGAGGAATTGTTTCCATTTAGCGAGCAAGGCTTAGAATGAAAGAGCAGCAAGGTTATGCAAGTGTATTTAGAGTAAAGGTATGGCTCCAATGCGGAGAAATCATAGGAGATTCATGATCAAACTACCTGGAATGGATAGGACAAATTTTCTTTTGTTGGAAAGATGAGACCAAGAGTACTAGATTAGATGTATAAAATTACGAGTAACCTACACATAAATAGAAAAGAAGGATAAGACCATAAGATATACAGGCATAATTAGGCCATTTGGCCCATCAAATCTGGTCTGCCATTTCATCCAATTTTCCTCTCATCCCCAAACTCCTGCCTTCTCCCCGTATCGCATCAAGCCCTGACCAATCAAGAATGTACCAATCTTTGCCCTAAATATACATAAGGACTTGGCCTCCACAGCTGCCTGTGCGGAAGAATTCCACAGATTCACCACCCTCTAGCTAAAGAAATTCCTCCTCATCTCCATTCTAACAAGCATGTCCCTCTATTCTAAGGCTGTATCCTCTGGTTTTAGATTCTCCCACCACAGGAAACATCCTCTTCATATCCACTCTATCATAGCCTTTCACCATTCGATAAGTTTCAATGAGGTCACCCTTCATTCTTCTGAATTCTAGTGAACACAGGCCCAAAGCCATCAAAAGCTCTTCATATGTCAAGCCATTCAAACATGGAATCATTTTTGTGAACCTCCTTTGAACCCTCGCCAGGAGAACCAGGAGAGCCAGGAGAGCCCCGTGCCGTTTATGTCCAGATAATTGTACAACTACAAATTTAACCAAAATGCTGAATCTGAGGGCTGAAGTTCTAGTTAATGATTCAGGAGAGGTGACAGTAGCAGAATCCTCTGGCGCAGCTGCACCTTCGCACTGGTAACCTATTTGCACAAGGCAGCTCTGCATCTCCAGTACACAATGAATTTCTGCACAGCTTCTTACTGAAAGAAGCCATGTGAGCCAGAGTGACTCAAGGCAGATGAAAACATGGGAATGGAAAGAGAATAATAAAAGATCATGTGACACCCATGGAGTCACTACAACCAAGAGAAATTTGTCCAACAATTCCATGGCCCAGTGTAGCAACCACCGGGATCTGGTGTGGTCCCAGCATGCCTGGTTATTGTCCAATGTTTAAATTGTAACAGCCTGATGTAAAAACACTTGTTGTTTACCAGATCTGTTTAAAATCAGGCTAAACTTCTGGTGCAGTTGTTGACACCCATGTACGGTCTCTGAAGCTGCCGGCTCCCGCTGTGGACCATGTGTGATGACAAAACACCTGCATGCAATTGCTTTTGTCAGTTGCCCTTGGAAGATTTCGTTCAGACTGCTTTAGACTAGGCTAACAAAAGGTAAACATGCACACACGTACCTACCAGTATCTATGGGTGTCTGCTGAGATAGACATTCAGAAACAGGTACTCACACATTTGATATGTAAGTGTAGGCAGACACAAACATATTCATATGCACTACACGCAAACACAGACTCATAGGCTCATGTAGATTTACACAGGCTGATGCGCAAGAGATCTTGCAGGTATAAGGGCATCTCTCTCTCTCACACACACACAAACACAATGAACACACAACACAGAACATTACAGCACAGTGCAGTCCCTTCAACCAACAATATTGTGGTGAGCATTTAACCTGCTCTAAGATCAATCTAACCCTTCACTTCCACATAGCCCTCCATTGTTCTATCATCCATGTGCCTAACAGTCTCTTAAACATACCTGCCTCTACCATCACCCCGGCAGGGTGTTCCATACACCCACCATTCTGTGAAAAAACCTTCCTTTGACATCTCCCTATACTTTCTTCCAATCACCTTAAAATGATCCCCTCCTCTATCACCATTTTCACCCTGGGAAAGAGTCTCTGGTTTCAAAAATTGTTTCAAACTTTGAGTTAAACTTGATGCAAAACTGGGCTGAGAAGTGGCAGAGGGAGTTCAACCCAGATAACTGTAAGGAGGTTCATTTTGGTAAATATGATGGCAGAATATAGTATTAATGGTAAGACTCTTGGCAGTGTAGAAGATCAGAGGGATCTTGGGGTCCAAGTCCATAGGATACTCAAAGCAGCTGTGCAGGTTGATTCTGTGGTTAAGAAGGCATACGGTGTATTGGCCTTCATCAATTGTGGGATTGAGTTTAGGAGCCGAGAGGTAACGTTGCAGCTACATAGGACCCTGGTCGGACCCCACTTGGAGTACTGTGCTCAGTTCTGGTCGCCTCACTACAGGAAGGATGAGGAAACCATAGAAAGGGTGCAGAGGAGATTTACAAGGTTGTTGCCAGGATTGGGGGGCATGCCTTATGAGAAAAAGTTGAGTGAACTCGGCCTTTTCTCCTTGGAGCGACTGACGATGAAAGAGTAAATAAATAAATAAACAGACAGATAGATAAATAAATAAATAAATAAGGGTTGGGGTGAATATTGACTTCTCTAACTTCCGTTAATGCCCCTCGTCCCATTCTTACCCCATCCCTTATTTATTTATTTTTTTATTTTCTCTTTTTCCTCTCTCTGTCCCTCTCACAATAACTCCTTGCCTGCTCTCCATCTTCCTCTGGCGCTCCCCTCCCTCTTTCTTTCTCCCTGGGCCTCCTGTCCCATGATCCTCTCATATCCCTTCTGCCAATCAACTTTCCAGCTCTTAGCTCCATCCCTCCCCCTCCTGTCTTCTCCTATCATTTCAGATCTCCCCCTCCCTCTCCCATTTTCAAATCTCTTACTAGCTCTTCTTTCAGTTAGTCCTGACGAAGGGTCTCGGCCCGAAATATCGATTGTGCTTCTTCCTATGGACGCTGTCTGGCCTGCTGTGTTCTACCAGCATTTTGTATGTGTTGCTTGAATTTCCAGCATCTGCAGATTTCCTCGTGTTTGCCACTACAATATTTATTGGTTTAATTAACATTTGATGATCAATAGAGAATGTAATCTCCCTCACTATTACCAGCAGCTGCTTTTTTGCTGAAAGGTAATCAGAGGATGGAGTGAACACATTGATAATCATAGGATGATGGATGGACAACTGTTGTCTCCCATTTTCTGGTATCAGAGGAATCCCAGTAAAGCAGGGGTTTCCAACCATTTTTATGCCATGGACCAATACCATTAAACAAGAGGTCCGTGGACCACAGGTTGGGAACTCCTGACGTGAAGTCTGGTAAAGGGCTATAAAGAGTGTATTTTCTCAACCACCCATTCATCACCATTGCTTTTAAAACTGGAAGGCTGATGACCAAACTTCCACAAGCTTGACCATTCTCAAAAATCAGTTTTCCTGCTTTTATCAAGGACTCACTAAGACTCACACACAGCACCACAAAGAGACCCTACACAGTGGGCAGCAAATATCAAGGAACTTGACTGGAGAACCACCCTTATATGCCCTCAGCAAGTCGTGCAGATAAATAATCTCTGTAGATATTCAGTCACCAAAATGCTAGAAATCTACCCCTGGAACAGAAGTGGCTTGTGAAGAACAGGTGTTGAACATTAGCTCTCAGATCCCTCTGTACAACAACAATCCAATTAAATAATATAAGGAATAGGAATGGGACAGGCCAAACAATAATTTGCTTTTTCATCCTTTCTTTCAAAATGGAAAATCTCATGTTTTCCCTCATTACATCCCATTAGCCAACTTTGTGCCCTTTCTTGTAACTTCACATATCCATTTTTAACTGTGTTCTCACATACATTTACATTTTCTGTGGTGTATTGGTGTAATGTGCAACAAAAGACATCTAACAATTATAAAGAGTAAAAAATCTTATAAAATAAAGTTAGATGTATGGATATGGAATAAAATGTGTATAAATACATAAATACCATCATGTATTTGCAATGTAAAAAGTGGTTTAAAGTGCTTACAGTGCAGTGACTGAGGTAATAGATAGAGGGGAAGAAACATTTTAATATGGCATGAAGATTTTGTTTTAACAGCCCCATAGCACTTTCTGGAAGGGAGCTTTCCGAAAAGGTAGTTTGTAGGGTGGGTAGTGTCCGCAATGATTTTTCCTGCCCGCTTCTTTGTCCTGCAATGACCGGAGAGTGAAGCAGTGATACTTTCTCACAAGATGCAGGCCTTTTATCATCTCATTGTATGGTACCATACTGTACAGAGCACACTCCTAGTGATTAGGGTAACGATTAAGTTAATGAGGTAAACGGGTATTAGTCTATAGTGGCAGTCTCAAGAGAATTCCACTGCTCTCTTGTTTTATGATACTTTTTTTTAAATCAACCCAAAAGGACAGACGAGACCCTTGATGCAAAACTGATCCATTAGCCGTGATTATGTGTGTGAGTTCCAGAATGACGCTTGGAAAGGAAAGCTTACTGAAGTTCAGACACCCTCAGAAACTGTACTGTACCAGATGTGAATCAACTGTTCACATCTGTCTGTTGTGTTCAAACCTTCAACCATGACTTCAAACATTATTGCCACAGTACCTCATTCTGCACCCGAAGATGATGCTGTTGATTGTAGAGAACTTAGAAAGTATGAATGAAAAACAACCCACTGTCCATTAAAAACAGGTGAAACGACATATTTAGTTTGACTAAGCCTTTCAAACCATTGAACATTAATCTTTAGTTTATTAAAAATTGTGCACCTGCCTGCACTTCCTGTCTGTATCACTTGTCACACTTTTACTGTTAACTGTTTCCAATTATAAATCCCTCCAGCCACCCTTATAATGGGTTTCCCCTCTGTGAAAGCATCACACAGCAGTTACAGGGTCCGGTCCAGGTGGTCTTCACCACAACCTGGGAATGTGCTCAGAGGTCTCCACTGCCATCTTGCTTCTGAACTTCAGTCAGCTTTCCTTTCCGAGCTTCACCCTGGAACTCACACACACGGTAACGGGTAATGCACCGGTTTTGCTCTCGTCTGCGCAAAGCACTCCCAAGTCCCTTTGCGCCTCAGTTTTTTGTCAATCCTTTCATTTCTGCTACCAAAGTGCAGGATCATAGGCTTTCTGACACTATATTCCATCTGCCACTTCTTTGTCCATTCTCCTAATCTGCCTAAGACCTTCTGTAGCCTTTCTCATAACCACCTGCCCCTCTACGTATCTTTGTATCATCTGCAATCTTTGCAACAAAGCCATCAATTCCATAACCCAAATCATTAACATATAACGTAAAAAGAATAAGTCCCAACACAGACCCCTGTGGAACACCTCTAGTTACCAGCAGCCAGTAAAAAAAGGCTCCCTTTATTCCCTCTCTTTGCCTCCTGCCAGTCAGCTGCTGCTTTATCCATGCTGGAATCTTCCCTGTAATACCATGGGCTCGTAGCTTGTTAAACAGCCTCACCTGTGGCACCTTTTCAAAGGTCTTCTGAATATCCAAATATAGAACATCAACCAATTCTCCTTTGTCCATCCTGCTTGTTATTTCTTCAAAGACTTCTAAAAGATTTGTCAGGCAATATTTTTCCCTGAAGAAATCATGCTTACTACGACCTATTTTATCATGTGCCTCCAAGTACCCTGAGACCTCATCCTTAATAATCGATTTCAACATCTTTCCAACCACTGACGTCAGACTAACTGGCCTATAGTTTCCTCTCTTCTGCCTCTCCTAACGCAGGATAAGTAGGATGAGTATCCTAATCCAGGTTCAGGAACAATTATTACCCTACAGACATCAGGCTCTTGAACCAGTGTGGATAACTTCACTCACCTCAAAACCCACCGACTCACTTTTAAGGACTCTCTACAACTCATATTCTCAGTAATATTTTTATTTGATCAGTTTGTCTTCTTTTGCACATTGCTTATTTGTCAATTGACGTATAATTTTTTACAACGTTCTATTGTATTCCTTTTTGCCTGCAAGAAATTGAATCTTAACATAGTGTATGGTAACATATACACACTTTGATAATAAATTTACTCTGAAGTTTGAACTTTTTGAGTCTGAAAATGACCACAGTGGTAAAGAAGGCATATGGCATGCTTGTCTTCATTGTTTGGGGGCATTCAGCTGTATAAAACTTTGTTTGCAGTTCTGGTCGGCTCATTACAAGAAGAATCTGGATGATATGGAGAAGCTGCAGAAAAGGTTCACCAGTGTGTTGCCTGGATCATGAGAGCATGAGCGATAAGGGCAGGAGATTCTCTAGATGCTGGAAATCCAGAGTAATACACACAAAATGCTGGAAGAACTCAGCAGGTCAGGCAACATTTACGGAGGGGATTAAATGGTCAATGTTTCAGGTCGAGACCCTTTATCAGGACCCTCCTTATGAAGGGTCTCGGCATGAAATGGCAACCATTTATTTCCCTGACCCACTTGGTGAAGGGTTTCGGCTTGGAAATATTGACTGTTTATTCCAATCCATTGATGCTTCCTGACCTGCTGAGTTCCTCCAGCATTTTGTGTGTGTTATTATGAACTGTAAAGAGAGGCTGGAAGCACTAAAGGCTGAGGGGAGATATTGGTGGAGGATAATACAATTTTATTTATTCAGCAATAGAGTGCAGAGTAGGTCCTTCCAGCCCCTTTAAGCAACACCACTCCAGCAACGCTCAGCAACCAGATTCAACCCTAACCTAATCCCAGGACAACTTACAATCATCAATTAACCTAACTGGTATGTCTTTGGACCATGGGAGAAAACGGGAGCACACAGAAAAAAACATACATTCCACAGGAAGGAATATACAAATTTGCTTTCATATAGTTCATAGTTATCATAGTCATACTTTACTGATCCTGGGGGAAATTGGTTTTCATTACAGTTGCACCATAAATAATAAATAGTAATAAAACCATAAATAGTTAAATAGTAATATGTAAATTATTTATGCAGGAAATAAGTCCAGGACCAGCCTATTGGCTCAGGGTGTCTGACCCTCCAAGGGAGGAGTTGTAAAGTTTGATGGCCACAGGCAGGAATGACTTCCTATGACACTCTGTGCTGCATCTCGGTGGAATGAGTCTCTGGCTGAATGTACTCCTGTGCCCAACCAGTACATTATGTAGTGGATGGGAGACATTGACCAAGATGGCATGCAACTTGGACAGCATTCTCTTTTCAGACACCACCATGAGAGAGTCCAGTTCCATCCCCACAACATCACTGGCCTTACGAATGAGTTTGTTGATTCTGTTGGTGTCTGCTACCCTCAGCCTGCTGCCCCAGCACACAATAGCAAACATGATCGCACTGGCCACCACAGACTCGTAGAACATCCTCAGCATTGTCCGGCAGGTCTTAAAGGACCTCAGTCTCCTCAGGAAATAGAGATGGCTCTGACCCTTCTTGTAGACAGCCTCAGTGTTCTTTGACCAGTGCAGTTTATTGCCAATTCGTATCCCCAGGTATATGATGCCAGAATTGAACTCTGAGCTCCAATGCTCTGAATTGTAATAATGCATGCTAACCACTACACTGAGGTAGGGGAGACCATTAAAATCTTTATACCAGGCTAAAAATGTCAAGTACTAGAGGACATGCATTTAAGGTGAACTGGAGGACACAGGTGAGAGAGGCAAAGTTTAAAGGGAGTCTGAGAGGTAGTTTTCTCCCCCACAAGATTGTGGTGAATATCTGGAATAAGTTGCAAGAGGAGGTGAGGAAGGCCAATACAAGTACAATACATAAAAACATATGGCTAAGTACTTAGATAGAAAAGGAGTAGAAGGAAATGGGCCTAATGCCGTCAGATGGGATGAGTGTAGACAGGTATCACAGTCAGCACAGACCAGGCAGGCCTTACGTTCCTGTGATAAACAACACTCTGTGCAGTCTCTGATGTTCTCGTAGTATTCATCCAGAAATGTGGGAATTCCCCTCTCCCAAATTAGACACATATGAAATTGAAGCAGGATGAAGAACAAAATATAATGAAACTTCCAAGTAAACTTATTATCAAGTGCAGTAAATCAGAATCAGGTTTAATATCACCGACATGTGTTGTGAAATTTGTTAACTTAGCAGCAGCAGTGCAATGCAATACATGATAATACAGAAGAAAAAATAAGTAAATCAATTACAATAAATATTATAAAATAGTTAAATTAAAAATAGTGCAAAAAAACAGAAACAATATTAAAAAAAGTGAGGTAGTGTTCATGGCTCCCCAACGCCAGTCCTCAAGCCCTGGCAACATTCTTGTTTACCACCAGCCTCATCAACAGTGTTCATACACTACTGTTACTGCCAGATCTCACTTGGTGTCACACATGGCATCTGAGCATCTGGCAAATAACCAAATTCACTCTGAAATGAAGAAGAACAGATCAAGGAGATATAACAAATTTAAGAGTATGAGAAACCCTTCTGACAACTGTACAAATGGAAGTTTGGTCAGACGCATGATTAATGGCTTCATTGCATCTTGCTTCAGTTGCTAAGACGAGGAAAGGGCAGGTTCCTACAGGAATGTGGCAGTACAAGCCTACAAATCAATCTTTTACCAACTTGAATCATTCTCAAAACCTAATGAATTCAAATAACGTTACACTATCTCACACAGGCACACAGTAATTATCCTAATCCCTGAGGGCACTCACGTCTTGCTGAGGGAGATTGATTCATAAATGAGTACCTCTCATTGTCTTTAACCCTCTGACTGCAGGACAGAGACCACCTGTGAGGAACTTCTCTCTCAACTACCTGTACAGCCAATGTAGCTTTCAAGTTCAGTGTTGTTGAACAGGAACTTCCATTTACTGTCAACCTTCAAGACTTTTTCATTAATCGAAATTTTGAAATTATTAGTATACTTTCTTCCTAAGATTTTTTTTGAAAGGAGGAGAGGAAAGGGAAGAGCACTTATCTGTGGTTCAGCAAGATGCCACCCACCTCAAAGCCAAGCCGAGGCAAGAGCCAACAGCAGCTTGACTTTTCTCGATCCTGTATGGACAATACATTGACATAGATTGACATGGATTACTGCATAGCTCAACTACAACTGACTTCAGGGAGAGACTTCTCACTTTTCCTTTGTGGCTGGGATGAAACGGCACCAATGGGCAGCACTGTTAATTATAAATTCAACACTTCCAGCCCTAGCTGCAACTAGACTGTGTTCGGAATCCTGTGTTTAACAAAGAGCCCACCAACCCATTCTGAACTACTATGCTCAAGTTCTTTCTGGCTTCTGCCCCCTTCCTTTCCAGTCCTGACAAAGGATGTCGGCCCAAAACGTTGACTGTTTCAAGATTCAAGATTGTTTAACGTCATTTCCAGTACACAAATGTAAAGGAGAACAAAATAATTGTTACTCCAGATCTAATGCAGCACAAAAAAATACAATAAGATAAAGAACATAAAAATAAAAAGCACAAGAAATAAAAATACATATGATAGCTTATGATACATAGATTGATTGTGTGTCCATAATGTGACACTAGGCACAGGAGTGGCTGTACATCAGGTGACTGAGAGGAAATGATAAAGTGGTGGAGGTGGGGGCTGTGAAGGAATGGGATAATGGGAGGAAGTGTTGATCAGTCTTACTGCTTGAGGAAAGTAACTGCTTTAGAGACTGTTTATTCAACTGCTTTCTTCAGCATTTTGCGTGTGTTACACTGAGTACACATTTACACATTATCAAAGACCCTCACCACCCAGACTATGCCACCTTCTTGCTATTACCATCAGACAAGAGATACAGAATTTGATATATTTCAATAATATCAACTCCTATTCAGAATCAGATTTATATTACTGCCTTATATGATGTCAAATTCATTGCTTTACAAGAGCAGTACCGTGCAAAGATATAAAATTACTATGAAATGCAGAATAAATAAATCATATCCCTCCCCACCATTGGTAATATCTACAGGAGGTACCGCCTGAAGAAGACAATATCCGTCCTCAAAGACCCCACAGCAACCCGGCCCTGCCACCTTCTTGCAACTCTCGTCAGGCAGGAGGTACAGAAGCTAGATGCCTGTATCACCAGGTTCAAGAACAGCTACAACTTCAACCATCCAGTTCTTTAACTAGTCTACACTACAGTTTAGCAACGCTATAGCCACTCTGAACATGTTGAGCTGAAATGGACTTTGCTTTGGTTCCAACTGTGTATTTGTATAATTTATGTTTAATTTATTTATTCCGGTGAGTGCTGTTCATCTAATGCTATGTGCCTATGTTGCTGCTGCAAGTAAGTTTTTCTCTTTGCAGATGCACTCGTACTCTTGTGCATTTGGCATTGAACTTGACTTTGACATTGAAATGAGGAGGAATTTCTCCAGCTAGAGGATGTCAAAGGTTCTGGGGAGAAAGCAGGAGAATCAGGTAGAGAGGGATAATAAATCAGCCATGAATGATGAGCAGAGAAGACTCAATGATCTGAACGGCCTAAGTGTGCCCCAATGTCTTCTAACATTTTGGGAGGAGAGTACAGCAGAGATTTGCAAGGTTGATAACTGGTCAACCAGGATTAGAAAAACTCGGAGGAGAAATTTCATCAACTGTGGTGTTCCTTGAAATTCAGAAGATCAGAGAGCAATTTGGTTGATGATTTTAAGGAACATTAAAGTTAAAAAGCATAGAATAGACAAAAGCATTTAAGGAATATTAAGAGTCAAAAACGTAGAAGGAAAGAAACTCTACTGGCTGGGAAGTGTTGAAAACTGAGAGTAATGCCTTCCAGAAGCAAAACTACGCACAGAGACAGAGAGATTTAGACATTCTTCTCTAATCAAAGTCAAGTTTTGACATTAAATGAAATTAGTTATGAAAATCAATCCATGGCATTTTTAGATAAGGGAAAGTGGTATCTATAAAGATGAATCATCACCATCTTATTAAATGACAACAGGTTTGAGGAACAGAACTGCCTCTTCCTATTCCTGTTTCAGGAACTACAGATTTCAGTTCAGTGGAGTGACTAGAGGAGCTCAGATCGTTCTCCTTTTAGCTCAGGTTACTAAGGGTGTATTTAATGTTTGTGTTTAAAATTATAAAAAAAATCCATAAGACCATAAGGCCATGAGACACAGGAGCAGAATTCGGCCATCTGGCTCATCAAGTCTGCACCGCCAGTCAATCATGGCTGATCCTTTTTTTAAAAATCTCCTCCTCAACCCCAGTTCCCAGCCTTCTCCCCGTAACCCTTGATGCCATGTCCACCAAGAACCTATCAATCTCTGCCTTAAATACACTCAAAGACCTGGCCTCCACAGCTGCATTTGGCAACAAATTCTATATTCACCATCCTTGGTTAAAGAACTTTCTCTGCATCTCTGTTTTGAAAGGGCGCTCCTCTATCCTGAGGCTGTGCCCTCTTGTCCTAGACTCCCCCACCATGGGAAACATCCTTTCCACATCTACTCTGTCTAGGCCTTTCAACATTCAAAAGGTTTCAATGAGATCCCCCCTCATCATTCTGAATTCCAGCGAGTACAGACCCAGAGCCATCAAATGTTCCTTGTATAACCTTTTCATTCCTGGAATCATCCTTGTGAACCCCCTCTGGGCCCTCTCCATTGTCAGCACATCTTTGCTTAGATGAGGCGCCCAAAACTGTTCACAATACTCAAGGTGAGGCCTCACCAGTGCCTTATAAAGCCTCAGAATCACATCCTTGCTCATGTATTCTAGACCTCAAAATGAATGCTAACATGGCATTTGTCTTCCTCACCACTGACTCAACCTGCAAGTTAACCTTCAGGGTGTTCTGCACAAGGACTCCAAAGTCCCTCTGCATCTCAGATTCCTGGAATTCCTCCCTGTCTAGAAAATAGTCCACACTACTACCAAAGTGCATGATCATACATTTTCCAACATTGTATTTCATTTCTCACTTTCTTGCCCATTCTCCTAATCTGTCTAAGTCCTTCTGCATCCTACCTGTTTCCCCAACACTACTTGCCCCTCCACCAATCTTCACATCATCTGCAAACTTGTAAACAAAGCCATCTATTTCATCTTCTAAATCACTTATATACAGCATAAAAAGAAGTGGTCCCAACACCAACCCCTGTGGAACACCACTAGTCACTGGCGACCAACCAGAAAAGGATCTTTTTATTCCCATTCGCTGCCTCCTACCAGTCAGCCAATGATATAACAATCTTAGTAACTTTCTTGTAATACCATAGGCTCTTAACTTGGTAAGCAGCCTCATGTGGCACCTTGTCAGAGGCCTTCTGAAAATCCAAATATACAACATCCACTGCATCCTGAACGAGGGGTCACAGTTTGAGGATAAAGGGGAAGCCTTTTAGGACCGAGATTAGGAAAAACTTCTTCACACAGAGAGTGGTGAATCTGTGGAATTCTCTGCCACAGGAAACAGTTGAGGCCAGTTCACTGGCTATATTTAAGAGGGAGTTAGATATGGCCCTTGTGGCTAAAGGGATCAGGGGGTATGGAGGGAAGGCAGGTCCAGGGTTCTGAGTTGGATGATCAGCCATGATCATACTGAATGGCGGTGCAGGCTCAAAGGGCCGAATGGCCTACTCCTGCACCTATTTTCTATGTTTCTATCCCCTTTATCTATCTTACTTGTAATCTCCTCTAAGAATTCCAAACTGGTTCGTCAGGCTGGATTTTCCCTGAAGGAAACCATGCTGACTTTGTATTATCTTGTCCTGTGTCACCAAGTACCCAATCACAGTTGTACTATTTTACCCTTTGACTATTTCTTTATTTTCGGAATACACATGCCCTGCACCTTCCACATTTTCCCCAGAAACGCACACCATTGTTGGTCTGCTGACATCCCTGCCAGCAGCTCCTTCCAGTTTACTTTGGCCAACTCCTCTTTCATACCACTGTAATTTCCCTTACTCCTCTGAAATACTGCTACATTAGACTTTACTTTTTTCCTATCAAATTTCAAGTTGAACTCAATCATATTGTGATCACTGGTTCCTAAGGGTTCCTGTACCTTAAGCTCGCTAATTTCCTCTGGTTCATTACATAACACCCGATCCAGTATAGCTGATCCCCTAGTAAGCTCAACGACACACTACCCTGAAAAGCCATCTCTCAGGCATTCAATAAACTCACTCGCTTGAGATCCATTACCAACCTGATTTTCCCAATCCACCTGCATGTTAAAATCTCCCATGACTACCATAACATTGCCCTTTTGACTCGCTTTTTCTATTTCCTATTGTAACCTGTGGTCCACCTCCCAGCCACTGTTGGGAGGCTTGTGTATAACTGCCATCAACGTCCTTTTACTCTTGCAGTTTCTTAACTCAATCCACAGGGATTCAACATCTTCTGATCCTATGTCACAACTTTCTACTGATTTGATGCCATTCTTTACCAGTACAGCCACACCACCCCCTCTGTCTACCCTCCTATCCCTTCGATATAACATGTAACCTTGGACAATCAGCTGCCAACTACGACCATCTTTCAGCTACAATTCGGTGATGGCCACAACATCATACCTGGCAATCTGTAATACTGCAACATAGACAATATAGTCAAAGTAAATATATTATCAAAGTACATATACAGTTAAGTCAGAAGTTTACATACATCTTAGCCAAATACACTTAAACTCAGTTTTTCACAATTCCTGACATTTAATCCTCGAAAACATTCCCTGTCTTAGGTCAGTTAGGATCACTACTTTATTTTAAGAATGTGAAATGTCAGAATAATAGTAGAGAGAATGATTTATTTCACCTTTTATTTCTTTCATCACTTTCCCAGTGGGTTAGAAGATTACATACATTTTGTTAGTATTTGGTAGCGTTGCCTTTAAATTGTTTAACTTGGGTCAAACATTTTGGGTTGCCTTCCACAAGCTTCTCATAGTAAGTTGCTGGAATTTTGTTCCATTCCTCCAGACAGAACTGGTGTAACTGAGTCAGGTTTGTAGGCCTCCTTGCTCGCACAAGCTTTTTCAGTTCAGTCCACAAATTTTCTATTGGTTTGAGGTCAGGGCTTTATGATGGCCACTCCAATACCCTGACTTTGTCGTCCTTAAGCAACTTTGCCACAATTTGGAGGGATGCTTGGGGTAATTGTCCATTTGGAAGACCCATTTGCGACCGAGCTTTAACTTCCTGGCTGATGTCTTGAGATGTTGCTTCAATATATCCACATAATTTTCCTTACTCATGATGCCATCTATTTTGTGAAGTGCACCAGTCCCTCCTGCAGCAAAGCACCCCCACAACATGATGCTGCCACCCCCATGCTTCACATTTGGGATAGTGTTCCTTGGCTTGCAAGCCTCACTCTTTTTCCTCCAAACAGTTCAATTTTTATTTCATCAGACCAGAAGACATTTCTCCAAAAAGTAAGATCTTTGTCCCCATGTGCACTTGCAAACTGTAGTCTGTCTTTTTTATGGTGGTTTTGGAGCAGTGGCTTCTTCCTTGCTGAGCAGCCTTTCAGGTTAGGTCGATATAGGACTCGTTTTACTGTGGATATAGATACTTGTCTACCTGTTTCCTCCAGCATCTTCACAAGGTCCTTTGCTGTTGTTCTGGGATTGATTTGCACTTTTCGCGCCAAAGTACGTTCATCTCTAGGAGACAGAATGCATCTCCTTCCTGAGCGGTATGACGGCTGCGTGGTCCCATGGTGTTTATACTTGCGTACTATTGTTTGTACAGATGAACGTGGTACCTTCAGGCGTTTGGAAATTGCTCCCAAGGATGAACCAGACTTGTGGAGGTCCACAATTTTTTTTCTTAGGTCTTGGCTGATTTCTTTTGATTTTGTTTGTAAACTTCTGACCCACTGGAATCGTGATATAGTGAAATAATCTGTCTGTAAACAATTGTTGGAAAAATTACTCGTGTCATGCACAAAGTAGATGTCCTCAACGTCTTGCCAAAACTATAGTTTGCCAATATGAAAGCTGTGGAGTGGTTAAATAATGAGTTTTAATGACTTCAACCTAAGTGTATGTAAACTTCTGACTATACTACCTTTATAGTATATGATTACCATATAATACCTTGAGATTAATTTACAGGAAAATAAATAAATACTATGGAATTGAATGCCATCACTTCCTACAAAGCAAAACCAAGCAACATAAACAAGGTTTTGCTCCCAGATGAGCTAAATGTCTTTTATGCTCACTTGGACTGACAGGACATGGACAGAAAATGGTGGCTGAGGACAGGTTTTAAGGAAGTAAATTGGGAGAAATTACTTCCACTTGCAGGAGCGGAAGCTCAAGAGAAGAAGTTTGAAGCCTTGAGCCTTACACACCACCAGGAAATGTGATGGAAACAGCTCAGTAAAAGTTTTCACAAAACTTTGAAGGAAGTCTGAAATGGAGACAGAGCAGGTGAAAAGGAATCATCAGATTGCTCTTTCCAGGGTTCCTGGATACAGAAACCCACACTGAAACAACAGAAAAACAATAAATAAAACCACAGAACTACTGAAATATAAAGCGGACTGGTCAAGCACGTGAGAAAGGAAAGACATGGGTAATGCGTGGAATGGAATCCCCAAAAGGTCCTGCCTGAAGCCCAGGCCTCGTTTGTACTCAACAACTGACGTACAGTGCTGATTTTCGGCAGGAATAGCTCAGGACCCAACATAACGACAACAGCAGAAAGAAAAGTACCAAATCAATTATTGCGGAAGTGGTACCTTGGTCATTGCGATTCACTGCGATATAATGGGTAAAGTTAACATGAATTTATGGAAGGGAAATCGTGTTTGACAGGTGGAGCGAAACTTCTCAGCAGACTGGGCTTAAATGAATGAAAGCTAATCTTACTGAAAGACAGAAATGTTTGGAATACAGGCCAATATTTCAAAGGGTCAGTCATTGAGGACAGTACTGTGAGGAATTCCCTTACCCGAAAGGGAGTGGATGTGGAGACTCGGGCCAGCCATATATTCAAGGCAGAGGGTGATAGGTGTTTGCATGTCAAGAGAATTCAGAGGTGTTGGTAAGTTTACTGAGGTAGCATAGTGGTTAGTGCGACAC